>NW_028270180.1:42861109-43164139 GCF_037043375.1 Chiloscyllium plagiosum
AGCAGTAAATCACGATCATGTGGAAGTCCAAATGCTGTACATTTGGACTTCCACAAATGTTTTGATATGGTTGTTCATGGCAGGTTAATTAAGGAAGGAGGAATGATAACGATTGGCATGTCCTTGGCAGCATGGAGTCGATGTTGGCGAAAGGAAATGAAACAGGTGATAGTTACAGCAGGTTATTTCTCACATTGGAGATGAGTTGAAAATGGTGTTCGCTTGCAAACTGTATTGAGACCTTGCTTTCCTCTGAATTGGAGTTGCTTATTGATGACAAAACTTCCACATTTAAAAGATGATACTTAGCCAGGGAGTGTTGTGAATTGTGAGGATGATGCTGAGAGACTTAAGACGGACATTGTAAATTTGTTCAAACGAGCAGTTGCCTGGCAGATGAAATTCAATGCAGAGAAAGGTGGGGTACTGCATTTTGGTGTCAGAAACATAGAAAGACAAAATAGGCTCAATCGTACAATGTTTGACATCCAATGTTGGATTAATTAATTTTCTGCACATGGAGTCAATGCAAACTGCCCGTTCATAAATTCAAAGCCCCCCCGCCCCCACCTCTGACAATGAACCAATCCTCACGTCTATCTATCCAAAATAGGCTTCTGCAAAATGCAAAATATTTGCACCGACGTTTTGATGCATACCATGTCCCATCCATCCAGCAACACTATTTATGCTGACGTAAAATATGTCCACATCCAACAGCATTTCAATTTAACTTTCTAACTTGCCAAGTCATTTATACCCTCATCACATCCATCGGTATAATATATTCTTACCAACGGATTTTACAGTTAATCGCCAAATCTGTCATTTCTTGAATTCCTGATATATGTCCAAAAGTGGCAGTGATGTCTTCCACTGCCCATGCCATATAATTGTGATTTCCAGTCTCAACTGCTCCATCACTCCTTCTTATTCCCGATTATCTGTGCAACGTTATGAAATATTCCACTTTTGTGTACTGTGTTCTATTCTCCTTATGTCATTCATTTGTTTCATGTCTCATGAAAGACGCCTTCGTATTTAAGGCAATTCTTTATGAATCAAGTCAAATGCGATGATTTCAAATAGAAGTCAAAGGTAAGCAACCAACATTCATGATGTTAGTATCAACCACACCGAGCCCAAGTAAAAGATGCTGACCCAAACAAGACCCATATAGTAAACACTCTATTGTTAATATTTTGAATGCATAATAGATTTTAAAAATATATTGAATTTCCACTGAATTCTTCAGCCCTTCCCCAAATTCAATGGTTGATCAGCAAAAGCTGCGATGACCACGTGCCATGAAAGAATAAAGAAAGTCCCCACATCTCATTGAAAATGTCCATTGTGAATGTAGTAGACTGTAATATTTGCATCGGTCCAGTAGTCAAAATGTATATAGATATACCAATAAACTAAATTATATTTGATCTTGCAACCATCAAATGGAAATATGGTAATATACAAGTCGTAATACGTGTTTGTCCATTTCGATGGGATTTTGCTGTACAAAACTAAAAATCAAAACGCAATGCTCCACGAATAGTGGAATAATGTTTGCAGAACCTCAGTGATTTTAATTTCTATTTCAACGTTCAACTGCATTTTATCGTAGAATGCAACCATATGTATTGCCACATGCTCACACGAACATAAAATTGAAGAATGTTCAATAGATATAAGAACATGCAAAAAAAAGACAAAGTTTTGTCAGATACTTTATTTTCCAAGGACACCAATAAGAATGAGAATGGGGTGGCAAATGGCAAAGATTGGTCCATTCGCTGTGCTGTGCATTGTCTTTCAAAAAGTCGAAGTACTTCCGAAGCTTCCCACGTTATCTCTGAGATGCAAACAAATCATCCCTCATTTATTTAGAATAAGGAAGTCCAGAGGAGCAAATGATCGACAACACGCGCATTCATAATATTTCATTGAACAAACATATAAACTCACCCGTGCGGGCCCAACTCTTTTTCACATCACAAAGATGAATAACGTCAGAGCATATCTAAGTAAACTTAATGTTGCAAATAACACAATTGCCATGCCTGCATGATTCCATACATTAGAATCGTTTATGTTTAATGCTGATACATGGTCCTATCACATTTTTGTTATTTCTTCTCACCTTTGCGATATTCACATTTAATGAACATCTATCGGTAACCGTTTACATAGGTTTTTGGTTCCTCAACAGGTGTTCGTCTTTTTCATATGGTCATGTTGCGAAATTACATCATTGATTGAAAATCCCCAGCATTTATCCGAGTTGACTTCTGTCTAATTAGGAATGGGCGACAACTTCTGTCTTTACAAGCAACACACATCTCCCAAAAATGCCAAAGAAGGACAAACCGAATTACTGTTACTGTTGTGTCTGGAGCATCCTCAAATGTTTCTTCTGTCATAGTCTTTTAAACAACAAGGAGACATTCGTTTCAGATCCTCCGATTGTGCCTTGATTTGGGTTCTTATGTGGAAATATTGAGTTTGCAAACAATGCTGTGAAATATCAGATAAATACATAAATAATGATGAGAGGCTGACACTGCTTCCCAGCAACTGCTGCCGATGAGGGTGTCAGTTGTAGAGAGCAAGCAACTGGAAAGTAAACAGGGAGAGTCTGATGGATCATCAGACCCATCACGAAGATGTTTCCTACCTGATATAATCTGAAAACTCTCATCAGATTGTTTACCAGAATGCATTAATCAGAGAGCATTGGAGACAGGGTGATTGAAGGTAAGCCCGGATGAATCCTACAGTTCTTGATAGACCACGGATTAAATCAATTTGGGACTATCGGGAAAGGAGGCAAAGGTTACAGTGAGGGCAGGCATGATCCAATGGACTGGTGTTGATGGAATGAGGGGTCCATTCCATCAAATGCGTTCTTTCGTCTCTCAATCCTGTGAATCTCCATATTGCACTTGGTTGTTTAATTGCTGGTAACTTTGGAATTTAACTTGATCAATTACAAAACTGTTGTAAAAGTGTTAGATTTGTTTTAAAGTCGTCAGCCGTTTATCAAGTGTCCGCAACGTTTCTTTCATTAATATATAGGCCATAAATAACTGACCTGTATTGAACTGAACATTACTGTCAAGTGACATGTCCTTCACGTGGGACTTGAAGAGGGCAGGAGCCTTGTTTGGAGGAAATCTGCGTCACTTCTTCCCAAGCTCGGCCTCCTGCAGCAAGAAGAGACAATTTCTCTAAATGAAGAGATGTTAAATTGAAAGAGCATTGGGTGACAAGGAATGTGGAACAGCCAGTCAAGAGGAAGGAGGAAGCTTTCTTAATGTTAGAAGGCAAAGATCAGACAGATGTTTTGAAGTTGACAAGGTACCACGAAGGAACTGACAAATGGACTTTGGAAAGCTCGAGGGGATATGAAAAACCTTCCGTGAGCAGGATTAAGAAAAAAAAGTAAGGCGTTCTAGACTGAAATGAGGATCAAAGGGATAGCCAGAGTGAGCGTAGGGGTGATCATAGGTAGTGGAGGCAATTTGCGCTCATAGTTGTAGGAAGTACGGGAGGTCCAAAATGAATACCGTGCTGAAGTATTCACTATCGACAGGAAACTTGACGCTTCTGAGAACAGCATGAAACAGATTGATCTGCTCGAACAGGTTGATGTGAGGAAGGAGAATGTGTTGAACATGTTGAAAAAAAAAAGAAAGGATAAATCATCTGGGCTAGACAGGATATAACGTTGGTTACTCGAGGAAGCGAGGGAAGTGATTGCTGCGCCTTTGGCGATGATCTTTGCAATCCCACTGTCCACTGGAGTAATCACAGATAATTGGAGCGTGGCAAATGTTATTCCATTGTTAACGGAAGGGAGGAGAGTTTATTGCTGGGAATTACAGACCCGTCAGTCTTATGTCACTGGTGGGCAAATTATTGGAGTGGATTCTGAGAGACAGTATCTATGGTGACTTGCAAAAACGTGTTTTGATTAGAGACCGTCAGCGTGGCTTGTGAGGGGCAGGTCATGCCTCACAACCATGATTGAATTATTTGAGGATGTGATGACAAACGCCGATGAAGTTAAAACAGTGGATATAGTGTACACGGATGTCAGCAAAGCATTTGAAAGGTTCCCCAGGGTCGGCTCATTCCTAAAGCAATGACACATGCGTACAGTGAAATCTAACTGTCTGGATAAAGAATTGACTGGCCCACAAATGACAGAGGTTGGGTTTAGGAGGAAAGGATTCAGCCTGAAACTCGTTGACCATGGTGTTCCGCACGGATATGGTCTGGGACGTCTGCTCTTTGAGAATATTATAAACGACTTGTATCAGGACGTGAGAGTGTGGGTTAGTAAGTTTGCACATGAAACGAAGATTGGTGGATTTGTGGATAGTTTGGAGGGCTGTAGGTTGTAACGGGACATTGCAGGGCTTGGAAGTGGCTGTTGGAGTTCGAACTGGCAAAGTGTGATGTCATTAACTTTGTAAGTTCGAATTTAAATGCAGAATGCAGGCTTAAATCAGGATTCTTGGCAATATCAATGAACAAAGAGATCTTGGAGTCCATGCCCATAGATCGCTCGATGTTGCCACCCAGATTGATAAGGTTGTTATAAAGGCATGTGGTGTATTGGCTTTCATTAGCAAGGGGATTGAATTAAAGAGGAGAGAGGTTGTTCTGCAGTTACACAAAACTCTGGTTGGGCCGCACTTGGAGAATTACGTACAGATCTGGTCAATGCATTAGCGAAAGAATGTGGAAACTTTGGAACGTGTTCAGAAGAGATTTACGAGGATGTTGCAGATATGGATGGCTGGTGTCATGAGGAAAGGCAGAGGAGCATGAGGCGATTTTCATTAGAGAGAATAACTTTGAGATGTGACTTAATTGAGACATATAAGATAACCAGATGGTTGGATAGGGTGGAGAGTGATAGCCTTTTTACTCTGATGTTGATGACTAGCACGAGAGGACACAGCTCCAAATAGAGGGGCGATAGATATGCGACAGATGTCACAGGTATTTTATTTGGTTAGTCAGTGAGCAAAAGGTGGGTGGAACGCCCTTGCTGCAAAAGCTCTTAACACACGAAATCTAAGAACATTTAATTGGTTTATATGTTAAATATAAATGGAGGAAATGGTAAATATATGGAGGAAAGTTGTATAGTTTAAGATAAGTTGGCTTCAGATTGGTTTCACAGGTCAGCACAACATCGAGGCTGAAGGGTCCGTTCTGCGCTGTGCTGTTCTATTTTCGAGAGCTCTGGTTAGACCACACTTGGACTGTATTTCCAGTTCTGCTTGTCTTAAGATAGGAAAGATATGGCAGCTTTAGAAAGGGTTCAGACGAGATTGTTCATGATACTTCCTGGACTGGAGACCTGGTCTTATGAAGAAAGGTTTGGGGAGTAATGCTTTTCTCATTGGAGCGAAGAAGGATGAGATGTGACTTCATTGAGCTGTACAAGATGTTGAGAGGCGTAGACAAAATAGATAATCAGAGACATTTTACTACAGCGGAAATGTTTCTCACAAGTGGCCATAATTTTAAGGTAATTGAAGGAAGGTTTAGCGGATATCTCAGAGGTATGTTCTTTACACAAAGCGTGGTGGCTATGTGGAATGCACTGTTTGCAGTGGGCGTCGAGTCAAATACATTAGGCACATTTAAGCGACCCTTGGATAGGTCCATGGAAAGTAGTGCTATGAACGATATGTCAGTTAGTCTGATTTTTCCATGAAAGGCTGGCACAATACGGAGAGCTGAGGAATCTTTATTGTGCTGTATGTTGTATCTGCTGTAAACTGCCAACACGGAGAAGGGCAGATTGTTTACGTTTTGGAGCCTTCGTGTGAGAAATAGATAACAGGAAGATGCAAGTCTAATGTTTGCAGAGAGAGACTGAACTTCTCCATCAGAATAGAGTGTCCCAGCAGCTCACATTCAAATTGCAGGTTGGGATGCCGAGAAGTGAGTGGTTCAGTATAAAAGCAGAAGAATCAGTTTGGCTCATTTTCGAGTTGGGGTTGATTTATTTTTCTTAGGTATTTTATCTTTATTTCTCTTGATGCTCCCAAACAATCGCACGAACGGTACCTTCTTATGCACTTCACACGTATTGCACCTACTCTGATGAGCTAAAGAAAATACCCTTTCCCTTGACTCCCTCTGGTCTCTCCCCTGTGCGTGGACAGACTGGCTTTACAAGGTTAGAGCTGCTGCATAATGCACTTCCTCACAGTCTATTGCAGGATAATCAGCTGCAGATTCACAGAGTGCTGGGAAGCAATTTTTTAACATTGTGTCTCAAAACAGTCGCTTTAACAGATCCAAGTTCAAATGCTTCACCAGGTAAGTAATCTATGTCTACAACCCAGTTTGTGAACATCCACAAAACTATTTGTGAAATGTCCAACATTCTCCAGTCAAGAAGTGGACGAAAGAAAACTGTTCCTACCTTGACTCGAAGGCTTGGAGAATGAGAGGTAACCAAGAATCACAGCAGTCCAGAGAAACCCTTTGGAATTGCCAGTGCAATATCTGAGCTACTCAGTTGTGCTGGAAGTAGGCAGTGTCCAGCACCATGCACCAAACCCTGACAAGACACACTTTGATAGATGTCTGCAAATTCACCAAATAATAAAGTGTATATTGACTTTTAGAATAACCTTTCCCTGAGAGCATTAATACCCTGTCGCACAATCTGTTGAAAGTATTTAAAAAATGCATGTTACTCTGATTCATTGAGGTACTGTTTACCTGGAAGTAGAATTATTCAACGAACAGTTGTGAGCTCTGTTGCATAAGTGTTTTCGTGAGGTATTATACGGTCAATTTCATTTATCAATGTCATTATATGGTCAATGCCATTTCATGCTCTACCACCCACCTCAAACAATTCTACTAGCTTTCTCTACTTTCTCTGGCAGCTCATTCCATAGATGCGCCGCACCCTGTGTGAGTTCTCCTTTCCTATTTCTAAGCTCAGCCTATCCTACTTCAACAGATGAGTCCTTAAATGTCTTTTCTGCCACTGTAAAACTTCCATCGCTAACAAAGGCACACTGTCCGCTCCTTTCCTATCTTGTCTGTTCTTTCGGAAACGTTTTAGTGCACTAATATGCAAGAACCATTCATGTCCCTGTTCTACCCATGCCTCCCACATGACTACAACATCAAAATCCAAGGTACCGACCCATGCAGCAAGTTCACAGACTTTAACCTTGATGTTCCTGGCATTGACACGGACATACGTGAAGCCACATTCCTGGTTGCTGGTGCATTCTTGCGACCTTGAAACCTCATTTCTGATCTCACGACTCTCAACCTCCTGTACACTGGAACAACAAATTCGCTAGTCATCGTCCTCCTGAATTATTTTAAACCCTCACGAGCTGCATTTGCAAATTTCTTTTCGAGAATATTGGTACCACTCTTTTTCGTGTGAACCATCCTGTTTGGAGAGACACCACCTACTCCAAAATGAGGCCCAATTATCCAGGTATCCGAGACTCTCCCACCTGCACCATATTTGTTGCCACGTCTTCAAAATGTCTCTCACCAGATTTATTGCATCGCTTGCACGTGGCACGGGCACCAACTCAGTGATAACAACGCTGTTTGGTCTCACACTATGACATGAGAACAACTTTTATACAGAGAGTGGTTCGTGTGTGGAAGAACCTACCACGGGAAGTGATGGATACAGGTATAGTTGCAATGTTTAAAATATATTTGAAGAAATACATGAATACGCAAGGTTTGGAGGGAGATGGGCCAAATACCAGAAAGTGGGACTTGACGGGTTTGGGATCATGATCAGCGTGGACTAGTTGAACTTAAGGTTATTTTCCCACACTGTATGATTCTATGGTTCTATAACTCAACAATTACTCTCTGAAGTGGAAATGTTCTTCCTCTCACAGCCCTATTTGAAAAGCACGCTCCTCGTGGTGTCCCCAGATTTCCATTTGAGTTCACTGAGTGTAAAGACTGTCCAATGAAAATTTGACAAAAAGAAATTTATCAATAAAAAATCTCCTTTGATTTCAGGATTGAAATTGGGAAGAAGCAAGCATTTCTCATGGTTTAAATTTGTTGTGCACGTATCTTTTTTTTAATTCAGGTCTTATTGAAAGAAAGGTTGTGCACGAGTGCTGTGCATATTGCTTCCAATCAACATGATGGCCTTCAATCAGCCACAGCACCTGCTTTAGACACGCTTCCTATTCCTGGTATGCTTCAAGCCAGAGCCTCAAGTTTTACTTTATGATTTTCAAGGATGTCCGCTTGTTTAAAAGACATCTCAATCTCTGTTCTCTCCACTCCAAGAATACACACGGCATATTCTCACCTTTTACCACTACCAACCACCCGCAGCCAGCCTCAGTTACAACGACAATGCGCCTGCACAGAGGAAGATCAACGTCAGACATACACTGCCCCATATCCACTCGAACTGTTTGGAGGACCCGTTTCCCGGCTTCGTCCTCCATGTCTGGCCTGTGATCCTATTGATCTGGTGTCACTGTCACTCACTCGGGCCACATTGTGACCAAAACCATGTGGAATTCATGGTGAGATCGTAGGATCCTCATTGCGGATCTGGACTCACACGTCAAACCAGGAACTTGATTCCCATCCCCAGTCCCCAATGTGTGGCATCTGCTTCGCTCAGAATCTCTCAGGGTGACCTATTTAACACAGCGACAAGGAATTTGATCTATCAGAAGGCAGTGGAATTGTGGGATGTATTACAGCAGAAGGTTGTCAAGGCGAGCTAGTTTAGTATGGTCATGGAAGCAGTTAAAATTGCCGGTGATATTCCAACAGGTTTATTAGGAAGTAATTGCTTTCGTATCGCTTCCCCTTCTTTAGTTCGCTGACAGCTACCTAAAGAAGGAGTAGCGCTACCAATGCGAGTTCTTCCAAATACATCTTTTGGATAATACTCTAGCGATGTGTGATTTTTCACTTTGTGCACCATAGTCAAACACTGGGACCTCCTCATCATGGAAACAGGAACAAGGTGAGATAATTCAGCCCTGCGAGCCTTCAATGTGATCACAGCGAGTTGGACATTCCTCACGTCCACTTTCCTGCTCTTTCCCCACAACTCTCTATTCCCAGGGATATCAAGAATCTGTCCCACCCTTAAATGTCTACAAGAACTCGCATGTCATTGGCGAGGACTTCCAATGTCTCACAAACCTTCAGACAGAACATTTCTCCTCATCTCAGCCTTCGTTCAGTGTGCTTTTCTTTCTGACACTGTGCCCTCTGATCATAGGTACGTCCAGAAAGGGAAACATTCTTTCAAAATCAGTGTTTCGGCCATAACATTTCTTCACGACCCATTGAAGGGTTATGCCCAAAACGTCGACACTCTTGCTCCTCAGATGCTGCTTGACCTGCTGTGCCTTTTCTAGCGCGATAGTGTATTGACTCTAACTCTCCATTATCTGCAGTCCTCACTATTCTGTTGTGTTTGAGAGAGATGAGCATAGGCAGACTGTGAGAGTGACAGAGTTAATTCAAAACCTGCCTCTCTTCGTTTAATTTTATCTGAGCTCTGGCATCACCCAGATTTGGGGGAGTCACTTCCACAGATCCCCTACACTTTTAGACAAGGATATTTCTCCACAGCTCTGGCTTAAGTATGTTTTCCCATATTCCGCTCTGCCTCATAGATGGCTGAATCTTTATTTATGGTGTCAGAAAACCTTTTTTTTGACTCAGGTGTCTCAATGAACTCCAGTGATGACCCAGATACCTGAGTGTCTGAATCGAAATTCTGTTCCTACCAACCTCCACCCAACACGTTTCACCCAAAAGAAAGAGCTCCAATGAATTCTGGGGACTAAAGCTCCCTCAATCGCCGAGGAAGGGAAACTGGAAACATGTCGGAAGTTGTTCCGGGCATTGAACGAATGAGAGAAGCTCTAATGATTGGATTAGCACGTGCAGCCTCTTGAAATGAATGAATGAGTGCAGTTTGACTCACTAAATAAATGAGCAAAATATGTTTCATTTAACCAAGGAATAACGTCTGATCCTTAAATCAATGATTGAAGTTTGATGCAATGGTTGAATGACTGCAGTTTGATTCATTGACTGGAAGCGTTAAACTCGAGACATTGAATAAATGAGTGAAGGTCTACTCATTGAATTAACACGTCCCGTCTGTTTCATTGAATCAATGCGTAAAACTCGCAGCATTGAATGACTGAGAGAAGCTGTACTCATTGAATTAACACGAGCAGTTGATCCATTGAATGAATGAGTTAAGTTTCACACACTGACTGAATGAGTGAAGCTCTACTCATTGGGTTAACACGTGCAGAATGTTTCATTGAATGAAAGTGTGTTGTTTGTTTCATTCAATCAATGCGTTGAACTCATGGCACTGCATATATGAGAGAAGGTCGACTCATTGATTAACACGTGCAGTTTGTTTCATTGAATGAATGAGTTAACCTTCGCACATTGCATGAATGGCAGAAACTCTACTCATTGAATTAACACGTGGAGTGCAGTTTGATTCATTAAATAAAGTGTACTCGCTCATTCAATGAAACAGACTGCACGTGTTAATTCAATGAGTATAGCTTCTCTCATGTATGCAATGCGTCTATCATAACGCCTTCATTCAATGAATCAAATTGCATTAATTCAATCATTGATACATTCTTCAATCATTGATTCAATGAATGAAAAGTTATTAATTGATTTAAACAAATAAACTTCACTCATTTATTTAGTGAATCCAGTTGGTTAGTTAAATGCATGGGGTAAGTTTGTTTCATTGGATCAATAAAACGCGTTTAATTCATTGAATGTATGATTGACGTTTGATTCAATGAATGAATAAATGCAGTTCCGTTCAGTGAATGAATATGTTATGCTAGAGACATTGTATTCATGAGAATATCTCGAGGCATTGAAATAAAACGTGCAGCTTCTTTCAGGGAATGAATGAGTTCAGTTTGAGTCACTGAATAACTGAAAGAATGCAATTTGTTTCAGTAAACAAGTGAGTGCGCTTCGATTCATTAAAGTATTTGAGTTGCGTTTTTACATTAAATCAATAAATTACGTTTGAATATACGATTGACGTTTAATTAAACGAATGATTTAATGCAGTTTGATTCATTGAATGATTGTATGCAGTTGGACTCATTAAAAGAATGTATTAAGTTTCTTTCATTGATTCAATGAAAAACGTCTGTTTCAATGTGCGATTTATCTTTGATTCAATGAATGAACGAACGCAGTTGTTTCCTTGAATGAATGCGTCAAGCTCGAGACCTTGACTTCACGAGATAAGCTCTACTCATTGAATTAACACGTGCAGTTTGTTGCAGGGAGATCAGTTCGATTCAATAAATAAATGAATGAATGCAGATTGTTTAAGTAAACTCATGAGTGCGTTTTGATCTGTTAAATATTTGATTTATGTTTGCTTCATTGAAACAATAAATAACGTTTGATTCATTGAATGTGTCTTTGAAGTAGGATTCATTGAATGAAAGAATGCACTTTGAGTCTTTGAAATAATAAGTTAAGCTCGATACATTGAATGAATTAGAGAAGATTTACTCATTGAATTAATCCACGCTGATTGTTTATTTGCATTCAATGTCTCCAAGTTAACGCATTCATTCAATGGAACAAACTGCATTCCTTCACTGAATCAAGCTTCAATCGTACATTCAATTAATCAAACATTATTCATTGATTCACTGAAACAAACTTAACACAAGCTTTAATGAATCCAACAGCAATCATCCATTCAATGAATCAAACTGTACTCAGTCATTCAATGAAACAAACTGCGCGTTTATGTCAATGAGTTCATCTTCTCTAATTCATGCAATGCTTCGAGCTTAATTCATTCATTGAAAGAATCAAAGTGTATTCATTCATTCAATAAATTCAACTTCAATCGTACATTCAATGAATCAAACGTTTTCTTTGAATCAGTGAATCAAACTTAACTCATACATTCATAAATCAAACTGCACTGATTTATTTACTGAAAAAACTGCATTCATTCATTAATTCAGTGAATCAAACTGAATTCATTCATTCAGTAAATTCATTCAATGAAACACACTGCTCGTGTTAATTCAATGAGTAAAGCTTCTGCCTTTCATTCGATGTGTCAAGCTTAACTCATTTTTTCAATAAGTCGAGCTTCTCACATACATGCAGTGCCACGAATTCAACGCATTGATTCAATGAAACAAACTGCATACATTCGTTCAATTAATCACACTACACGTGTTACCCCAATGAGTAGATCTTCTCTCATTCATTCAATGTGTCAAGCTTAATTCATTCACACAATGAAACAATCTGCTCGTGTTAATTCAATGTGTACAACTTCTCTCATCCATTAAGTGCCACGAGTTTAACGCATTGATTCAATCAACAAACGGCACCCATTCATTCAATGAAACAAAGGGAACGTGTTATTTCAATGAGCAGAGTTTCTCTCAGGTATTCAATGTCTCTTTTATAATGCTTCCATTCAATCAAACAAATTGCATTCCTTCAATCATCGAATCAAACTTCAGTCATTTATTCAATGAAGCAAACGTTATTAATTGATTCAATGAAACACATTTCACTCATTTATTTAGTGAATCAAGCTGCACTCATTCATTCCATGAAGCACACTGCACGTGTTAATCAATAAGTCGAGCTTCTATCGGCCTTGCAATGTCATGAGTTCATTTAACCTCTTTACTTAGTGAATTCAGCTGCAGTCATTCATTCAATGTATTAATTCTAAAAGCATGGCTTTTCTCAATGTCTCGAGCTTAACTCTTTCAATCAATAAAACAAACTGCATTTATACATTCATTGAAACAAACTTCAATCTTTGTTTCAAAGATGCAAATGTAAATAATTCATTCAATGGACAAACTGCATGCATTCATTCACTGAATATAAGTGCATGCATTCATTCAAAGACACAGACTGCACGTTTTAATTCAATGACAGCTTCTCTCTTTCATTCAATGTTTCAAGCTTAACTCATACATTCAATGAAACAAAATTCACGTGTTAGTTCAATGAGTAGTGCTTTTCTCATTCATTCAATGTTTCAAGCTTAACTCATTCAGTCAATGAAACAAACTGCATGTGTTAATTTAATGAGTAAAGCTTCTCATGTATTCAATGTTTCTATCATGACGCTTTCATTCAAAGAAACAAGCTAAATTCATTCAAATATTGTTTCAAACTTCAATCACTGATTCAATGAAACAACCTTAACTCATTGATTTAGTGAAGCAAACTGCACTCATTTATTCCAGGAGCAGAGCTTCTGCCATTCATTCAACGTGTCAAGCTTAACTCAATCATTCAATGAAACAAACTGCACGTGTTAATCAATGAATCGAGCTTCTCTCATACATGTAGTTCCATGAGTTCAACGCATTGATTCAATGAAACAGACTGCACACATTCATTCAATGAAACCGACTGCACGTGTTATTTCATTGAGTAGAGCTCCTCTGACGTATTCAAAGCCTCTATCATAACGCTTTCTTTCAATGAAACAATCTGAATTTGAATCATTAATTCAAACTTCAATGACTGAATCAATGAGGCAAACGGTAATAATTGATTCAATGAAACAAACTGCACACATTCATTCAATGAAACCGATCGCACGTGTTATTTCGTTGAGTAGAGCTCCTCCGACATATACAAAGCCTCTATCATAACGCTTTCTTTCAATGAAACAATCTGAATTTGAATCATTGACTCAAACTTCAATGACTGAAGCAATGAAGCAAACGGTAATAATTGATTCAATGAAACCAACTGCACACATTCATTCAATGAAACAGACTGCACGTGTTATTGGAGTGAGTAGAGCTCCTCTCATTCATTTAATGTGTAAAACTTAACTGATTCATTCAATGAAACAAACTGCACAAATTCATTCAATGAAACTCACTGCATGTTTTAATTAGATGAGTAGAGCTTCTCTCATGTATTCAAAGCCTCTATCATAACGTTTCAATCAATGAAATAATTTGTATTCATTCAGTGATTGTATCAAACTTCAACTAATTAACTCATTTATTTACTGAATCAAACTACATTTAATCATACAATGTAACACTCTGCATGTGTTAATTGAATGAGTAGAGCTTCTGCCATTTATTCAATATGTCAAGCTTAACTCATTCATTCAATGAAACAACTAAACGGGTTAATTCATGAGTCGAGCTTCTCTCAGTCATACAGTGCCAAGGGTTCAAACGCTTTCATTCAAAGAAACAGACTGCACATGTTAATTCTATGAACAGTGCCTCTCTTATTCATTCAATGTCTCCAGCTAAACGCTATGATTGAATGAACTAATCTACATTCATTCAAACATTCATTCAAACGACAATCATTGTTTCAATGAATCAAACATTATTCAATGATTCAACGAAACAAACTTGACTTCTTTATTTTGTGAATCAAACTGCAGTTATTCATTCAGATAAACTGAACACACGTGTTAATTCAAAAAGCATAGCTTCTCTCAATGCCTCGAACTTAACGCTTTCATTCAATAAAACAAACTGCATTCATTCATTAAAACAAACTTCAGTCATTGATTCAAAGAAACAAACGTAAATAATTCATTCAATGGAACAAACTGCACGCATTCATTCACTGGAACTAAGTGCATGCATTCATTCAAAGACACAGACTGCACGTTTTAATTCAATGAGTAGAGCTTCTCTCTTTCATTCAATGTTTCAAGCTTAACTCATTCATTCAATGAAACAAATTACATGTGTTAATTTAATGAGTAGAGCCTCTCATGCATTCAATGTCTCTATCATGACGCTTTCAGTCAAAGAAACAAGCTAAATTAATTCAATTATTAAATCAAACCTCAATCATTGATTCAATGAAGCAAACGTTACTAACTGATTTAATGAAACAAACTTAATTATTGATTTAGTGAATCAAACTGCATTCATTCATTCAAAGAGTAGAACTTCTGCCATTCATTCAGTGTGTCAAGCTTAACACAACCATTCAACGAAACAAACTGCACGTGTTAATGAATGCATTGAATGAATGAGAGAATCTCTACTCCTTGAATTAACACGTGCAGTCTGTTTCATTGAAGGAATGTGCGCAGTTTGTTTGAATGAAACAATGCGTTAAATTCGTGGCATTGCATGAATGAGTGAAGTGTGTTTCATTGAATGAATGAGTGCAGTTGGATTCACTAAATAAATCAGAAAACTTTATTTCTTTAAATCACTTAGTAACGTTTCATTCGTTGAATCAACGATTGAAGAATGAATCAATGACTGAATTAATGCAATTTGATTCATTGAATGAAGACGTTATGATAGACGTATTGAATACTCGAGAGAAGCTCTACTTATTGAATTAACACATGCAGTTTGTTTCATTGAATGAATCAGTGCAGTTTATTCAATGTTTCAAGCTTAGCTTATTCATTCAATGAAACAAACTGCACGTCTAATTAATGAGTCGACCTTATCTCATACATGCAGTGCCACTAGTTAAACGCATTGATTCAATCAAACAAGCTGCACACATTCATTCAATGAAACAAACTGCATTCATTCAATCATCGTATCAAACTTCAATCATCGATTCAACGAATCAAACGTTATTCATTGATTAAACGAACCAAACTTAACTCATTTATTTAATGAATCAAACTGCATCCATCCATTCAATGAAAGACACTGCGCGTGCTATCTAATCAGTAGAGATTCTTTCATTCATTCAATGCTCCGATTTTAACGCATTGAATGCAGTTTGTTTCATTGAATGAAGGGGTTTTGGTCGAATGCATTGAATGCATGAGAGAAGGTCTACTCATGGCATTAACACATGCGTCTGTTTCATTGAATAAATGTGTGCTGTCTGTTTCCTTGACTAAATGAGAGAAGCTGTACTCATTGAATTAACACATGCAGTCTATTTCTTTGAATGAATGTGTGCAGTTTTGTTTGAACGAAACAATGCGTTAAAGTCGTGGCATTGAATGAATGAGAGAGGCCCTACTGATTCAATTAACACGTGCAGTGTGTTTCATTGAATGAATAAGTGCAGTTGGATTCACTAAATAAATGATTTAAGGTTATTTCTTTAACTCAATCAATGACGTTTCATTTATTGAATCAATGATTGAAGAATGAATCAATGATTGAATTAATGCAATTTGTTGCATTGAATGAAGACGTTATGATAGACATAGTGCATACATGAGAGAAGCTCTACTCATTGAATTAACAAATGCAGTTTATTTAATTATCAAGCTGCACTCACTCATTCAATGAAAAACACTGGACATGTTAATTATATGAGTAGAGCTTCTGCCATTCATTCAACCTGTCAAGCTTAACTCATTCATTCAATGAGACAAACTTCACGTGTTAATCATTGAGATAAAAACAATGACTGCAGATGCTGGAAACCAGATTCTGGATTAGTGGTGCTGGAAGAGCACAGCAGTTCAGGCAGCATCCGAGGAGCAGTAAAATCGACGTTTCGGAGCAATGAGTCCAGCTTCTCTCCTACATGCAGTGGCACGAGGTTACCGCTTCCATTCAATCATTGTATCAAACTTCAATCATTGATTCAAGAATCAAACGTTATTCATTGCTTCAAACAAAATGACTTAGCTAATTTATTTAGTGAGTCAAACTGCACTCATTCATTCAATGCAAGAGGCTGCACGTGCTAATCCAATCAATAGAGCTTCTCTCATTCATTCAATGCCACGAGGTTAACGCATTGATTCAATCAAACAAGCTGCACACATTGATTCAATGAAACAGACTGTACGTGTTAATTCAATGAGTAGAGCTTCTCTCATTCATTCAGTGTGCGAAGCTTAACTCATTCATTCAATGAAACAAACTGCTCGTGATAATTCAATGAGTACAGCTTCTCTCAGTCATTCTATGCCAAGTGCTTAATGCATTGATTCAATCAAACAAACTGCACACATTCATTCAATGAAACACACTGCACGTGTTATGTCAATGAACAGAGCTTCTCTCATTTCATCAATGTCTCGAGCTTTACGCTTCCATTCAAGGAAACAAACTGCATTCATTCATTGAATCAAACTTCAATATGTGATTCAAAGAATCAAACGTAATTGATCGTTTCAACGATACAAACTTCAATCAATTATTTAGTAAATCCAATTTCATTCATTCATTCAATGAATCATACTGCACTCGTTCATTCAATGAAACAATCAAGTAGAGTTTCTCTCATTCATTCAATGTATCAAGCTTAACTCATTTATTCATGAAACAAACTGTGCACATTCATTCAATGAAACAGACTGCATGCGTTAATTCAATGAGTAGAGCTTCTCTCATGTATTCAATGCCTCTACTATAATGCTTTCATTCAATCAAGCAAACCGCATTCATTACTCATTGATACCAACTTCAATCAATGATTCAAAGCAACAAACATAACTCATTTATGTAATGAATCAAACTGCACTCATTCATTCAATGAAACACACTGCACGTGTTAATTCAATAACTAGAGTTTCTGCCATTCATTCAATATGTCAAGATTAAAGCATTCATTCAATGAAACACACTGCACATGTTAGTCAATGAGTCGAGCTTCTCTCAGATATGCAGTGCCACGACTTCAATGCATTAATTCATTCAATGAGCTTCATTCATTCGTTCAAACAATTAAAATGCATTTATTCATTAAAGAATCAAACTTCAATCGTATACTTAATGAATGGAAAGTTATTCATTGTTTCAATGAAAGTAACTTAACACATCCATTCAATGACTCCAACTGCACTCAGTAATTCAATTAATCAAACGTTATTTAATGATTCAAGGAAATAAACAACTCAAGCTCGATGTATTGTATCCATGAGCTTAGCTTTACGCATTGAATTAAAACGTGCAGTTTTCTTCATTGCAGTAATGAGTTCAGTTTGATTCACTAAATGATTGAATGAAAGCAGATTGCTTCAGTAAGCGAGTGTAGTTTGATTCATTAATTGGATGAGTTAACTTTGTTTTATTGAATCAATAAGCTGGATGCATTGAATGAATGAGAGAAGCTCTACTCTTTGAATTAACATGTGCAGATTGCTCCATTTATTGACTGAATGCAGTTTGCTTCATTGAATGAATGCAAACAGTTGGATTTATTAAATTAATAAATCAAGTTTGTTTCATTGAATCAATAAATAATGTGTGATTCATTGAATGTACGAATGAAGTTTGATTCCACGAATGAATGAATGCAGATTGTTTCATTGAATGAATGCGTTAAGTTCGTGACTTTGTCTTCATGAGATATGCAGTACTCATCAAATTAACACGTGCAGTTTGCTTCATTGAATCAATGAATAACCTTTGATTCATTGAATGTATGATTGAAAATTGATTCAGTGAATGAATGCATGCAGATTGTTTCATTTAGTGAGTGTAAATTCGTGACATTGAATTGATGAGATATGCAGTACTCATCAAACTGACAAGTGCAGTTTGCTTCATTGAATCAGTGAATAACGTTTGATTCATTGAATGTATGATTGAAGATTGATTCAGTCAATGAATGCATGCAGATTGTTTCATTGAGTGAGTGTGTTAAGTTTGAGACATTGAATCATTGAGATAGGCTCCGTTCATTGAATTAAAACTTGAATCTTGTTTCATCGAATGAAGGATTGCTGTTTGATTCATTGAATGAATGAATGCAGTTCGATTCATTAAATGAATATGTTAAGTTTGTTTCATTGAATACATGAATAACGTTTGATTAATTCAATGTACGACTGAATTTGGATTCATGAATGAATGAATGCACTTTGATTCTTCTAACGAATGAGTTAAACTCAATGCATTGTACAAATTCGAGAAGATTTACTCGTTGAATTAACTCGCGCAATTTAGTCCATTGAATGACTGAGTGCAGTTTGATTCATTGAATGTATGACTGCTGTTGGATTCATTAAATGAATGTGTTAAGTTTGTTTCATTAAAACAATGAATAAGTTTTATTCATTGAATGTAAGATTGTAGTTTGATTCAATGAATGAATGCAGTTTGTTTCATTGAATCAACACGTGAAGTTGGAGACAGTGAATTAATGAGATAAGCTCTACTCATTGATCTAATACGTGCAGTTTGTTTCATTGAATGCATGAGTGTAATTTGATCAATTAAATGTATGAGTAAAGTTCATTTCGTTGACTCAATGAATAACGTTTGATTAATTCAATGTACGATTGAATTTTGATTCAAAGAACGGATGAAGACACTTTGTTTCATTGCATGAATGCGTTAAGCTCGAGACATTGTATTCATGATTCAAGCTCTATTCATTGAATTAACACGTGCAGTTTGTTTCATTGCAAGAATGAGTTCAGTTTGATTCACTGAATGAATCCAGTTTGCTTCAGTGAATGAATGAGTAAAGTTCGTTTCATTAAATGTTTGAGTTACAATATATAACGTTTGATTCATTGAATGAATGAATTAATGCAGTTTTATTCGTTAAAAGAGCGAGTCACGGTTGTTTCATTGAATCAACAAATAGCGTTTAATTAATTGAATGAATGATTGAAGTTTGATTCAATGAATGAATGTATTCAGTTTGATTCCTTGAATGAATGAGTTAAGTTTGAGACGTTGGATTAATGAGAGAAGCTCTAATCATTGAATGAACACTTGTTGTTTGTTTCATTGAATGACTGAGTGCAGTTTGCTTTATTTAATGAATGAATGAATGCTGTTGGACTCAACAAATGAATGGATGCAGTTTGTATCATTGAATGGATACGTTAAGTTCGAGACATTGAATTAATTGATTAAGGTCTACTCATTGAATTAACGCGTGCAGTTTGTTTCATTGCATGGATGAGTTCGGTGTGATTCACTGAATAAATGAAGTTTGTTTCAGTCAATAAATGAGAGCAGTTTGCTTCATTAAATGTATGAGTTACGTTTACTTCTTGGAATGAATAAATAATGTTTGATTCATTGAATGAATGATTAAAGTTTGAAAAAATGAATGCTGTTTGATTCTTTGAATGAATGTGTTGAATTCAATGCATTGAATGAATGAATGAAGCTCTGCTCATTGAATGTATGAGTGCAGTCTGATTCATTAAACGTATGAGTTAAGTTTGTTTCATTGGATGAATAAATAACGTTTGATTCATTGAATGAATGATCGAGGTTTGATGTAATGAATGAATGAATGCAGTTTGTTCTTTTTAATGGATGCGTTAAGTTAGAGACATTGAATGAGTGAGAGAAGCTCAACTCATTTAATTAACACGTGCTATTTGCTTCATTGAATGAATGAATGCAGTTTGATTCATTAAATTAATGTATTAAGTTTGTTTCATTGTATCAGTGAATACAGTTTGATTGATTGAATGCACAATTGAAGTTTGATTCAATTAATGAATAAATGCTGTGTGTTTCTTTGAATGAATGCCTCAAGCGTGCGGCATTTATTTTCTGAGATAAGCACTTCTCATTGAATGAACACATTGCAAATTGTTTCATTGAACGAAGGAGTTCAGTTTGATTCACTGAATGAATGAATGAATGGGTGTAGTTTGTTTCAGAAAATAAATAAATGCAGACCGATTTACTAATTTATGAATTAGGTTTATTTCACTGAATCAATAAAACACGTTTGGTTCATTGACTGAATGATTGACGTTTGATTCTTTGAGTGAATGAGTTCATTTCGACTACTTGTATGAACGAGGGAAGATCTACTCATTGAATTAACACTTGCAATTGGCTTCATTGAATGACTGAGTTCAGTTTAATTCATTGAATGAATGAATGCAGTTGGGTTCATTAAATGAATGTTTTAAGTTTGTTTCATTGAATCAACGAATAACTATAGATTCAGTGAATGTACGATTGAAGATTTATTCAATGAATGAAAGCATGCGCATTGTTGCATTGAGTGAAAGCATTAACTTCGATATATTGATTTTGTTGACGACGCATTGAATTCAAACGTGCAGCTTGTTTCATTGAATGAATGCTTGTAGTTTGATTCATTGAAAGCATGAATGAAAACAGTTTTTTCAGTAAATAAATGAGTTTTTTTCATTGAACAAAAGGGAAATGCTTCACTCAGTGAATTAACACATGCAGTATATTTCATTGAATGGCTGAGTGCAGTTTGATTAATTGAATGAATGCAGTTGGATTTATTACATGAATGTATTAAGATTATTACATTGATTTAATGAATGACGTTTGATTCATCGAAAGTACGATTGAAGTTTGATTCAATGAATGCATGCAGTTTTTTTCATTGAATGAATGAGAGAAGCTCTACTCGTTGAATTAACACGTGCAGTGTGGTTAACTGAATGAATTACGCAGTAAGATTCACTGAATGAATGTATGAATGCAGCTTGATTCGTTCAATGAATGAGTGCAATTTGATTCATTAAATGTTTGCGATTAGTTTGATTCATTGCATCAAGGCATAACATTTGATTCATTGCATGAATGACTGTAGTTTGCTTCAATGCATGAAGTAATGTAGTTTGATTCTCTGAATGAATAAGCTTGAAACATTGAATGATTGAGAGAGTTCTACTCATTGAATTAATACGTGCAGTTTGCTTCATTGAATGGATGAGTGGAAGTTGATTCATTAAATATCTGAGTTAAGTTTGTTTCATTGAATCAATATATTCATAGAGTCATAGAGATGTACAGAATGGAAACAGGCCCTTCGGTCCAATCTGTCCATGCCGACCAGATATTCTAACCCAATCTTGTCCCACCTGCCAGCACTCAGCCCATATCCCTCCATACCCTTCCCTTTCATATACCCATCCAAATACCTCTTAAATGTTGCAATTGTATCAGCCTCCACCACATCCTCTGGCAGCTCATTCCAGACACATACCATGTTCTGTGTGAACAAGTTGCCCCTTAGGTCTCTTTCATATCTTTCCCCTCTCACCCTAAACCTATGCCCTCTAGATCTTGGCTCCACAACCCCAGGGAAAAGACTTTGTCTATTTATCCTGTCCATGACCCTCATAATTTTGCGAACCTCTATAAGGTCACCCCTCAGCCTCCGTCGCTCCAGAGAAAACAGCCGCAGCCTGTTCAGCCTCTCCGTGTTGATCTTCAGATCCTCCAACCCTCGCAACCTCGTTGAAAATCTTTTCTGAACCCTTTCAAGATTCATAATAAATGATTGAAGTTTAATTCAATGAATGGATGAATGCAGTTTTATTCTTTGAATGAGGGAGTTAAGCTCGAGACATTGGAAGAATGAGAGAAGCTCTGCTCATTGAATCGAGCAGCTTGTATCGTTAAATGAATGATTGCAGTTGGATTCATTGAATGAATTAATCAATGCAGTTTGATTCATAAAACAAATGAATGCAGTTTTCAATGATCAAGGAATAACGTTTGATTCATTGACTGAATGATTGAAGTTCGATTCAATGCATGAATGAATGCAGTTTGTTTCATTGAATGAAAGCGTTGAGCTCAACCGTTGAAACAAATGAGAGAATTATCACGTGCACTCTGTACCATTGAATGGACGCATGCAGTTTGTTTCATTGAATCAATGCGTTAAAATCGTGGCACTGAATGAATGCGAGAAGCTGGACTCATTGAATTAACACGTGTAGTTCGTTTAACTGAAATAATGAGTTAAGCTAGAGACGTTGAATGAATGAGAGGAGCTTTACTCATTGAATTAACACGTGCAGCCAGTTCCATTGAATGAATGCGTGCAGTTTGTTTCATTGAATGAATGAGTTAAGCTCGTGGCATTGAATGAATGATATAAACTCTACTCATGTGCATTGTTTTTCATTGTATGAATGAGTGCAGTATGATTCATTAAATGTATGAGTTAAGTTTGTCACATTGAAGCAATGAATAGCGTTTGATTCATTGCATGAATGACCAAAGTCTTAATCAATGAATGAATGAAAGCTGTGTGCTTCATTTAATAGTGTTCAACGTGAGATATTGAATGAATGAGAGAAGCTCTACTCATTGACTTATCACGTGCAGTTTGTTTCATTAAACAAATGAGTGCAGTTTGATTAATTAAGTGTATGAGTTTAGTATGATTCATTGAATCAATGCATAACATTTAATTCATTGCATGAAAGACTGTAGTTTGATTCAATGCATGAATGAATGCAGTTTGATTCTCTGAATGAATGAGTTAAGTTGATACATTGAATGACAGATCTCTACTCGTTGAATCAACACTTGCAGTTTGCTTCATTGAATGTATGGGTGCAGTTTGATTCATTGAATGAATGAGTTAAGCTTGAGACATTGAAGGGATGAGAGAAGCTCCACTGATTGAATTAACACGTGCAGTTTGTTTCATTGAATGCATGAGTGCAGTTTGACTAATTGAATGAATGAGAGAAGCTCTACTCATTGAATTAACACGAGCAGTCAGTTTCTTTGAATGAATGCTTGCAGCTTGTTACATTGAATGAATGTGTTAAGCTCGTGGCGTTGAATGAATGGTAAAACTCTACTCACTAAATTAACATGTGCAGTGAGTTTCATTGATTGAATGCTTTTAGCTCGTGACATGGATAAATGAGAGAAGCTCTACTCATTGCATTAACCCGTGCAGTTTGTTCCATTGAATGAATGAGAGCAGTTTGATTCATGGAATGAATGAATAAATGCATTTTGATACATTAAATGAATTAGTACAGTTTGATTCATTAACTGTACGAGTTTAGTTTCATTCATTGAATAAATTCATAACATTTGATTCTTTGGGTGAATGAATGCACTTTGTTTCATTGAATGAATGAGAGAAGCTCCACTCATTGTGTTAACACATGCAGTTTGCTTCATTGAGTGAATGATTGCAGTTCGATTATTTGAATGAATTAATGCAGTTTGATTAATTAAATGAATGAATGCAGTCCGATTCACTAAATAAATGAGTTAAGATAGTTTCATTGAATCAATGAATAACATTTGATTCATTGAATGAATGATTGAAGTTTGAATTAATGAATGAATTAATACAGTTTATTCTTTGAATGAACGAGTTAACCTCCAGACATAGAATGAATGAGAGAAGCTCTGCTCATTGAATTGTGCAGTGAATGTCGTTGAATGAATGACTGCAGGAGCTCATGTAAAGCAAAAGTGCCAAAGCCAGATAGCACTCAACGCTAATGTGTGGACTTTCGCAAAGTCAATGCAGAAACAAAGACCGATGCATACCCAATTCGGCGTTTGGAAGACTGTGTTGAAAAGGTGGGAGAACCAATTACATTTCTTAGTTGGATTTGCTCAGAGGCTACCAGCAAGTTCCCTTATCAGAAAGAGCAAAATCAATTTCGGCTTTCGTAACGGATGGTATCATTTTAATGTATGTAAAGTTTGGTATGAAAACTGCTCCAGCTAAATTTCAGAGACTAAGTAATAAGGTCATTGCCGGATGACCCAGCGATGCTGTGTATATCGATGACCTGGGGATTTTCAGTCACTCATCGAAGAAGCATTTGCAATATTTATCAGACTTGTTCGATCGAATTCAGAAGACAGACTTGGTGATAAACCTAGCTAAAAGTAAATTTGCCAAAGCCCAAGACAACTTTCAGGGCCATGTTAATGTGCACGGACAAACGGCCCCACCGCGATGTAAAATTAAACGTAATTTCCGTACCTTCGTCAAAAAATAGCAGTCCAACTGGGATTGAATTTATTTTATCAAAAGTTTGAACCGAATTTTAGCAGTGCGGCTGCTCTATTTACTGTTTTGCAAAAAAGAAAAGACACGATCTTTCAGTTGTCAGCAGACTGTCAAAAGATGTTTGACAGCCTGAAGTCCATGTTAAATGCCACCCTGGTATTTGCCAAACCTGATAATGCAAAGCATTTTAAAGTGGCTAGCGATGTCAGTGATATGGATGTCAGTGCTGTGCACCTGCAGGTGGATGACGAGAAGATGTAAAGATCTATTAGGCATTTGTCCAGGAAGTTGAACGTTCATCAGCAGAAACATTCGTCAGTTGAAAGACATTTAGCTTGGTGTTGGTACTACAATATTAAAGTGTTTATATTACCAACAACGCAATCATGTCCTCCATTCATAACCCATTGAAGTTTGTGAAGAAAATTAAGGACAATAATGCCAGACTGTTTCGATGGACCGTGTTGTTACAGCCATTAAATTTGAAAATTATGCATGTGGCAGGTCGTGTAAGCTTGCTTGCCGATGCAATGTCGAGATTCGAATGTAAGATGGAAGTGTTCGCTGGGGGAGGAGAAACCTGAATCTGAATGCAGTTGTGCGTGGTTTACTTTTTTCGTCAGTGAATGTTTACGTGTAATTTTGGGAGACGTGTCAAGGCGAGGACAGCTGATATAAATAGGGAGAAGTGCCAGGGTTAGGAACAGTTGTATAGATAAAGTGAACGGTCAGTGTATGAGAGGCTTGATCCATATGGAGAAGTGTCACGGAAGGAGAGGTTAAATAGATCAGGAGACGTGTCAGCATTAGGAGAGGATAAATACATGGGGAGGTGAGTCAGGGTTAGGAGAGGGTTATAGACATGGGAAATTTTCAGGCTAAGAAAAATTATCCAGATACGGAAAGGTGTCCCTTCCAGGAGTGGTATATAGATGGGGTGGAGCGTCAGGGAGACGAGAGATTATATAGGTAGGGAGACATGTCAGAAATAGGAGAGTTTATACGTAGGGAGAAGTGTCAGGGTTAAGACAGGTTAGCTAGATACGACGAAACGTCAGGTCCAGGGGACTTTGTACGGGTAGGGAGAAGTGTCAGGGTTTAGGAGAGTTTATATATAGGGAGAAGTGTCAGGGCCAGGTTAGGTTACATAGATCTGGAGAAAGGTCAGGGTTACCACAGGTTGTATAGTTAGGGAATAGTTTCAGGGTTAGAACAGGATATATAGATAGGGAGAAGTGTCATGGTTGGAGACGTTATATAGACATGGAGAAGTGTCAGGGCTAGGATAGTTTATGTGGATAGGAAGAAATGTCAGGGCTACAATAGGTTGTATAGATAGGTAGAATAGCCAGGGCTATCTCAGGTTATATCGATAGAGAATAGTGTCAGAGTTAGGACAGAATATTAAGACAGCGAGAAGTGTCATGGTTGGGAGACGTTGCATAGAGAGGGATAAGTGTCAGGTGTAGGGCAGGTTATATAGATAGGGAGAAATGTCAGGTTTAGGAGAGTTTACACAGCTAGGGAGAAGTATCAGTGTTAGGAGAGGTTATACAGATAAGAAGTTTCAGGGCTCGATAGGTTATGTCGATAGGGAGAAATGTCAGGGCCACGAAAGGTTATATAGATAGGGAGACTTATCATGGTTGGAGACGTGACATAGATAAGGAGAAATGTGAGGGTTAGGATAGGGTAAATAGATAGGGAGAACTGTCAAGGTTGGAATGAGTATCTAGATATGGCGAAGTGACAGGCCAGGAGAGGTTATGCATTAAGAATTGGCAGGGTTAGAACAGGTTACATAGACAAAGAGAAGTATCAAGTTTAGGAAACGTTATATAGATAGGGAGAAGCGCCAGGTTTTGGAGAGGTTATATGGAGAGAGAAAAATGTCAGGTAATATAGATAGGGACATATGTCAGGGTTTGGAGAAGCTGTATACACGCAGGGAACCTCGATTAACCAAACAAGATGGACTGACACTTTTCCAGATAATCGATTTTTCGGTGAATCGGTTTAATGTCTTTACTCCGCGGCTTGGAAGTTTTCATGTCTGCTCCTCGTTAAGGAGACTGCAGCAGCATAGAGCCCTGACCCTAACACCGCACCCTCCCGGCCCAGCCATGTCCGACATCGCCCCGTCCGCCCCAACCCTGGCCAAAGCCGCCGCATGCTCTCTCCCCAACCCCATCCAACATCAGCCTCGCCCCCGCCCTCGTCCATCACCGCCCACCTTGAGCGCCTCACCGTCTACCCCACACTCTCCCCAGGGCAGCCAGACTGTTTCCCAACAACACCACTGCTGCAGCAGCTGCCTTTGTGGGGTAAGTCTCCAAATAGTGCACATACAGCTACAACCACACACAAAGTTTCACTGCAAGTTTTCACAGGTTCCACCTTTGCCCTGTTCAGGACAATGTTGGAGAAATTATCTGAGGAAGTTGGGTTTAGGAGAAGTTATATAGATAGAAAGAAGTGTCAGCAGCTTTAGGAGAAGTTATACAGATATGGAGAAGTGTCTGTGTAAGGAGATGTTATATACGTTGGGAGAAATGTCAGGGTTAAGATAGGGTAAAAAGATGGGGAGAAGTAACAAGGTCAGCACAGGTCGTATAGATAGGGAGAAGTGTTAGGTTTAGGACAGGTTATATGGCTAGGGAGAAGTGTCGGGGTTCGGACAGTTGATATAGATAGGGAGCAGCGGCAAGGTTTGTGTGGGTTACATGTATAGCGAGGATTCCTTGGGCTAAGATTGGTTGTCTACATCGGGAGAAGTGTCAGAGTTTATATAGAGAGGGAGTATTCTTAGGGTTAGGAGGTGTTACATTGATAGGGAGTTAGTCAGGCTCAGGAGAGTTTACATACATAGGGAGACGTATCAGGGTAAGTAGAGGTTATATTGGTAGTGAATAGTCTCACGGCTCGGAGAGGTTTCTGGACAGGGAGAAGTGTCAGCATTAGAACAGGTTGTATAGCTAAGGACGAGTGTCACTTTTTGGACAGGTGATATAAATGGGACAAGTGTCAGTTTTCGGATAAATTATATAGATGGGAAGAAGTGTCATGGTCAGGGCAGATTATATAGATAGGGAAACGTATCAATGGCTGGTTATCTCGATATGAAGAATTGCCAGGGCTAGTAAAAGTTCTATAGAAAGGGGTAAATATCATGGTTAGGACAGGTTAAACAGATAGTGAGAAATGTCTGGGCGAGGAAATTTATATAGATAGGGAAAAATGACAGGGTTATAGAGGTTATATAGAAAGGAAGAAGTATCAGGGTTAGGATACCTTATATAAATACACAGAAATGTCAAGGTTAGGAGAGGTTATATATATATTGAGAATGGACAGGTATAGGACCGGCTATATAAATAATGAGAAATGTCACGATTGGGAGATTTTATCTAGATGTTGAGAAGTGTCAGGTGTAGGATAGGTTATATAGGAAGAGTGTAGTGCCAGCGTTAGGAGAGGTTGTGCAGGCAGGGAGGTATGGTTATATAGAGATTGAGACGTGCCGGGTTTAGGGCATGTTATATGGGCATGGAGAAGTGTCAGGGTTAGGAGATGTTATATAGATGTTGAGAAGTGTCGGGTTTTGGACAGGTTATACAAATAGGGGGTATTGTAAGGTTTAACAGAGGTTATATAGGGAGGGAGAAGGGTAAAGGATAGGACAGGTTATATAGATGTTGGGAAGCGTCGGGTTTAGGAAAGGTTATATGGACAGGGAGATGTTTTAAATGCTGGATGATTTAGGAGTGACAGGAAGATTGCAGGGATGGAGTCGTTCACAAAGAGAGGGAGGACTGGATTATTTGGTAAATGTATAGAGATAAGGTGGGCCATGGGAGCTGCAGCAGATAATAGACGTAAATAGCGATAAATGGGCTTGAGGAAGTTACAAACCTATGATGAATTATCGTCTGGGGCAACTTGCAGAGATAAGAATGTATGCACAGAATTTTACAGATATAAGGCGAATTGTAGGTGATGAACAATGCTACAAGGATAGGAGTGCATGTAGATTTTAGAAAAGATTACACAGTAATAGAAGTTGTTGGAGCCGTGGGAGGCTGCAGAAGTGTGCATTAGTGTCGATTATGGCAATTTTAGAGAGATATGGAGAGTTATCGGGGTCGTGGGAAGTTATACTGATCTAAAGAAATGTCGGTGCTGGACAAGGTTATAACAATGTGTAAGTTTACCGCGGAAGTGGGACGTTACAGAGATGGAGATGAGTTTATGTGGCAGAGAATATTACAAAGATAGGGAAGGTTGAAGTGGCTGGAAAGGAAACAAACAAGAATAAATGCTAGACGAGCTTACAGAAAGAGGGATGGGACGGGTCAAGAATACCATGAATGACTTTTAGAGCAGAGTAGATGCCACGGGATGTTAGAGAGACAAACAGGAATGAAACTTGGAGGAGATAAGGATTCTTTTATGGAATAGCATATGTTATAGAGATAACAAGGTGTGAGCTACTAAGATTTATTTTATTCATTCACAGAATTGGACAGAGGTACAGCTGATGGAAGTTTGAGAGATAGGGGCTGGTGCGATACAGAGATATGGCCGGGTGCAAGGGCTGGAGGAAGTGACGGAGATAGGGAGAGTTAAGATTATGTTAGATTAGATTCCCTACCGTGGGGAAACAGGCCCTACCAAATCTATACTGGCCCTCGAAAGAGTAACCAAACCAGACCCATTCCCCTTCTCTACCCTATATTTACCCCGACTAATGCACCTGAGACTATGGGCAATTTAGTATGGCTAATTCATCTAACCTGCACATTTTTGGATTGTGGGAGGAAAGCGGATTATCCGGAGGAAACGCACGCAGACATGGGGAGAATGTGCAAACTCCACACAGACAGTCATCCAACGTTGGAATTGAACCCGGGTTCCTGACGCTGGGAGGCAGCAGTGCTAACCACTGAGCCTCCGTGCCTGGTCTAATGCCTGGGGGTGGTTAGAAAGATAGAGAAGGTTGACGGGTCTGGAGGGTGTTATATGTGAGAGTTGAAGGGGTGAGGAGGAGAGAGACAACAAAAAGTGTAGCTTCAAGGTGTTCGTAAGTGTATTAAAGAGGGTTGTAGAGGCTGGAGTTTAGATATATAGGGCTAAGTGTAGAGGCTGGAAGTTAGTGAGATAGGGATGTGGCTGGAGAAAGTGACAGAGATAGGAAGGGGTATAGAGGCTGGAAGAGGTGACAGAAGTCGGGAGGTGTGTAGTGCCTGGATGTGGGAAGAAAGGTTGAGTAGGGAAAAGGAGCTGGGAGTGTTAGAGAGATGGTACAGCTGAAGGGATTGGATGAGGTTAGAGAGACAACAAAGAGTGTAGCACAGGGGAGTTAGTAGGAGAATTAGGGATGGGTGCAGGTGCTTAGGTAAGGGACCGGGATGCCTGTAGCGGCTGGAGGTTAGAGAGATAGGTTTGGGTGTGGTGGCTGGAGATGGTGACAGAGATATATAACTGTTTAGGGGCTAGAGGAGGAATCAGATATGGGGGAATTAAGGCCTGTATGTGGTTAGAAATATAGAAAAGGCTGAAGGAGCTGGAGGGCGTTGGTGAGATGGGAGTGCTGAAAGGGTTGGAGGAGGAGAGCGAGACACCAAAGATTTCAGCATGATGGAGTTGGTAGGAGAATTCGAGATGGGTGGAGGGGATGGAGAGCGTTACAGAGATAAGAAAGCGTTTCAGGGCTGGAAGATGTTCGAGAGGTACTGAGGGGTGTCAGGCCTAGAGGAGGTAGAGATCGAGAGGGGTGTAAGGACTGGAGGTGGTAAGAAATTCAGGGACATTGAATGAGCTTGAGATTATTAGAGAGACAGAACGGCTGAAGGTGTTTGGAGGGAGAAAGAGAGACAAAGAAAAGTGCTTACCACCAGGGAGGTAGAAAGATTAGGGAGGGGTGTAAATGCCGGGTAATTTACAATGATAAATAGGCGGCAGATGCTGATGAGGTTGTGGAGATAGGTGGGTTCCTGAGGTAGAGATGCATGTTACAGCTGATGCTGATGGCAGACGGTCAGACGGAGAGCTTAAAAACAGAATTCCACAAGGACTTGTGAAACTTGAAAGGGTTCAGAAAAGATTTACAAGGATTTGGCCAGGGTTGGAAGATCTGAGCTACAGAGAGAGGCTGAACAGGCTGGTACTCTTTTCCTTGGAGGTTCGGAGGCTGAGGGGTGACCTGATAGAGGTTTTCAAAATTATGAGGTGCATGGATAGGATAAATAGACAAAGTCTGTTCCCTGGGGTCGGGGAGTCCAGAACTAGTGGGCATAGGTATAGGGTGAGAGGGGAAAGACATTAAAAGAGACCTAAGGGGCAACATTTTCACGCAGAGAGTGGTACGTGTATGGAATGAGCTGCAATAGGATGTGGTGGAGGCTGGTTCAATTGCAACATTTAAGAGGCATTTGGATGGGTATATGAATAGGAAATGTTTGGAGGGATATGGGCCGGGTGCCTGCAGGTGGGACTAGATTGGGTTGTGATATCTGTTCGGAATGGATGGGGTGGACCGAAGTGTCTGTTTCCATGCTGTACATCGCTATGACTCCATGACTTAATGGAGTAATAATTGTACAAATTTGTGGCAATAGAAAAGGGACTGGGAAACTGAAGGAGAATCAAATCACAGGAGTCAGAGATAGTGTCACACAGCACAGGAGAAGCCATTCAGTTGGCAGTAACAAAATAAAAAAGGCTCCGTAAACCCTGGAAAATCTTCCTGCATAACGCCTGGGGGCTAGGGCCAGCATTGGGTGAGCTGTCCGAGAGACTGCTCAAGCAACAATGTGACATAACAATGCCTCATGGTGTCAGATCGAACACTGACACGGAAACGTCCTGCTCACTCACCTCCTTCAGGCTCATGGTGTCAGATCAAACACCTGACAGGAAAACCACCTGCTGACTGCCCTCTATCAGCCTCATGTTGTCAGATCAGACATTGAGACAGAACGCTCCAGCTGACTCCCCCCCCCATAAGCCTCATGTTATCAGATCAAATATCGACACGGAAACCTACTGACGACCTTTCCTCACCCTCTTGGTGTCAGATCAAACATTGATAGGGAAACCTTACACTGACTCCCCTCCCTCGGCCTCTCTTTGATAGATCAAACACTGAAACGGAAACATTCTGCTGACTCCCTTCCCTCGGGCTCAGTGTCAGATCCAATACTGACACGGAAACCGACTACTGACTTCCCTCCCTCAGCTTCACAGTAGCAGATCAAACACTGACACAGAAACTTCCGGCTGACGACCCTCCCTTAGCCTCATGGTGTCAGATCAAACACTGAAATCCTGCTGAGTCCCCTCATTCAGCCTCATGGTGTTAAATCAAACTTTGACACCGATAAATCCCGCTGACTCTGTCCGACAGCATTATGGCGTCAGAATAAATTTTGACACCGTAAATTTCTGCTACCTCCCCTCGGTCATGGTGTCAGTTCAAACATCGAACATAGAACATAGAACATAGAATATTACAGCGCAGGCCCATCGGCCCTCGATATTGCGCCGCCCTGTCACACTAATCTGAAGCCCATCGCAACTAGACTTTTCCATTTACGTCCATATGCCTGTCCAATGACGACTTAAATGCTCTTAAACTTGGCGAATCTACTACCGTTGCAGGCAATGCATTCCATACCCTTACTACCCTCTGACTAAAGAGAAACACTGGCATGAAAACCTCCAGCTGATTCTCGTCACTCAGGCTCATGGCCTCTGAACAAACAGTGACACGGAAACATCCGGCCGACTCCCCTCCATCAGCCTCATGACCACTGATCACGCACTAACACGGAAACCTCCTGCTGCATCCAATCCGTCAGCTGCATGGTGTGAGGTCAAACAGTGACATGGAACCTACTGCTGATTCCCTCGTTCAGCCTCATGGTGTCAGAGCAAATTCTGACAGGGAAGCACCTGCGAACACCCCTCCCACAGCATCATGGCCTCTGTTCGAGCAATGACACGGACTACTGCTGACAGCCCTGCCGCAGCCTCATGGTGTCAGATCAAACACTGTGACAGAAATCTCCTGCTGCAACTTGTCCCTCAACCTCATGGCAAAGATTAAACAATGACACAAAAAATCCTCTCACTCCTCTCCCTCAGTCTTATCGTGTCAGCTCAAATACTGACATGGAAACCCCCTACTGACTCACCTCTGTCTGATTCATGGTGTCAGATCAAGCGCTGAAACAAATTTGTTCCTCTGAGGCAGGTAAGAACAGGTAAGATTAAGGAACCTTGGATGATGAGAACAGAGGAACCTTTCATCAAAAGGAAAAAGGCAGCTTATATAAGGTGGAGGAAGCAAGGATCTAGCACAGCTTTAGAGGATTACAGGCTTGCGAGAAAGGAGGTTACAAATGGACTGAAGAGAGCCAGGAAGGGTACGAAAAAGGCTTGGGAAGAAGGATTACGGAGAACCCAAAGACATTTTACTAGTATGTGAGGAATAAGAGAATGATCAGAGAGAAGATAGAGCAGATCAGGGATAGCGGAGGAAACTTGTGCGTGTAAGTCTGAGTCGATAATGGAAGCCCGAAATGAGTTTTGTGCTTCGGTTTTCAACAGGGAACGGAAAATTATTATAAATGAAAACTTGGAGGCGCTTTGATACAGTCTTGACCAGATCAATATTGATAAAGTTGATGTGCTAGAAACTTTGGAAACATTACGATAGGTAAGTCCCCAGGACAAGACCAGATTTACCCTGGGCTGCCTCGAGAAGCGAGAAAGGAGGTTACTGAGCCGCTGGCGGGAATATTTACCTCCTCACTCACCACGGGAGACATACCGGAGGATTGGAAGGAGGCGAATTTGTTCCTTTTTTTCAAGAAGGGTACTCGGGAAATCGCTGACAATTACAGACCAGTCAGTCTTACGTCTGTGGTCAGCAAAGTTTTGGAAAAGATTCTGAGGCATAGGATTTATTATTACTCGGCAACGCATAGTGTGATTAAAGACATTCAGCATGGCTTTGTGAGGGGCAGGTCATGCCTCACAAATCTTATTGAGTTCTTTAAGGAGGTGTCAAGACAGGTCGGCGACTGTCGAGCCGAGGATGGGGTGTATATGGATTTCAGCAAGTCATTTGATAGGGTTCCCCGTGGTAGGCTGATTCATAAAGTCAGGAAGTATGGGATACAGGGAGATTAGGCTATCTGCATTCAGAATTGGCTGGCCGATAGAAGGCAAAGAGTGGTTGTAGATGGAAAGTAGCCTGCCTGGAAGACAGTGTTGAGTGGGGTCCCACAGAGCTCTCTAATTGGGCCTCTGTTCTTTGTAGCTTTTATACATGACTTGGATGAGGAGGTTGAGAGGTGGGTTAGTAAATTTGCAGATGACACAAAGGTTGGAGGTGCCATCGATAGTATAGAGGGCTCATGCAGGCTGCAGAGCAACATAGGCAGAATGCAGAGCTGGGCTGAGAAATGGCAGATGAAGATCAACCTGGATAAATGCGAAATGATGCATTTTGGAAGGACGAATTGAATGCTGAATATCGGATTAAAGACAGGTTCTTGGCAGTGTGGAGGAACAGAGGAATCAGAGTGGATAGGGTTGTTAAGAAAACATATGGTGTTTTGTCTTTTAGGGGGATAGAGCTTAAGAGCCTGGAGGTTTTGCTGCAGCTCTAATCGTCCCTGTGAGACCACACTTGGAATATTGTTTCCAGTTCTGGTCGCCCGACTATAAGAAAGATACAGAGGCTTTGGACAGTCTGCAAGACGGATTACCAGGATGCTGCCTGGGCTGGAGGGCATGCGTTATGAAGAAAGGTTGAATAGGATCAGACTTTTCTCTCTGGAGAGAAGGAGGAAGAGAGGAGACATGATAGAGGTTTACAAAATAATGAGATGAATAGATAGAATCATTAGCCAGAGATATTTCCCCAGGGTAGGATTGACTGGTACGAGAAGTGATAGTTTAAAGATATTAGGAGGAAGGTGTAAAGGCGACGTCAGAGTTAGATTTCTTTTTATCGAGAGAGTTGTGAATGCATGAAATGCATTACCAGCGGTGGTGGTGGAAGCAGAGTCATTGGGGATATTTAAACGACTGCTGGACATGCACATGGATAGCAGTGAGTTGAGGGGTGCATAAGTTGTAACTAATTTTATATTATGATTAAGTCTCGGCACAATATCGTGGGCCAAAGGGCCTGTTCTGTGCTGTACTTTTCTATGTTCTATGTTCTATTAAACGGAAATCTCCTGCTTACTCCACTCCGTCAAACCCATGCTGTCAGATCAAACAGTGATTCAGAAACCTCATAAAGACTCCCCTCAGTCAGACTCAAGGTGTCAGATCAAACATTGACATAAACATCTCATGCTGACCTCCTTCCCTCAGCCTCATCATGTCAGATCAAACACTGACAAGGATACTTCTGTTGACTCTCTCCCTCAGCTTCACGCTGTCAGATCAAATACTGAGACAAACATTTCCTTCAGTCTTCCCTCCCTGAACTTCATATTGTTAGATCAAACACTGACAAGGAAATCTCCAGCTAACTCCACTGTCCCTCAGCGTCATTGTATCCAATAAAATGCTGAGATGGAAGCATCCTACTTACTCACCTACTGCAGCCTCATGGATTCAGATTAAGCACCGAAATGCAAAACTTCTGCTGACGTCCCTCCCACAGCCTTACGATGTCAAATCAAACGCTGAGACGGAAGCCTCCTGCTGACTCCTTTTCACTGAGCCTCGTCGTGTCAGATCAGACACCGACACAGAAACCTCCTGCTGACTCTCTTCACTCAGCCTTATGGCATCAAATCAAACACTGACACAGAATCCACCTCCAATCTCCCCTCGCTATGCTTCAAAGTGTCAGATCAAATGCAAAGGCAGAAACCTTCTGCAGACTACCCTCATGAGCTCATAGTGGCAGATCAAAGGCTGAAACGTAAAGCTCCTGATCACTCCCCTCCATCAGATTCATGGCGTCAGACCAAGCGCTGATATGGAAACCTTCTACTGACTTCCCTCACTCAGACGCATGGTGTCAGATCAAACACTGACCCAGAAACCTCTTGCAAACTCCCCTCGCCCTGCCTCAAGATGTCAGATCATAATGCTGACACGGAAACGTCCTGCTGATCCCCTTACCTCAGTCGCATGGTGTCAGGTCAAACACTGATAAGGCAAGCTCCTGCAACCTTCCCTCGCTCAGCCTCAAGGTGTCAGATCAAGCGATGAAACAGAAGTCTCCTACTCACTCTCCTTCGTCAGATCCATGTTGTCAAATCAAATGCGTAAATGGAAAACAGCTGCTGATTCCCCTCCGTTCAAACTCATGCTGTCAGATCATACATTGACACGGAAAGTTCCTGCTGACTCCCTTCATTCAGACTAAGGCTTCAGATCATACATTGACGTGGAAATCACGTGGTGACAGCCCTCGCTCGAGAGGTAAGTGAGGAATGAAAGGATGATTAGGGTAGGAATAGGGCTAATCAACGACAGAAGTGGGAAGTTGAGTGTGGACCCTGTGGAAATCAGAGATGTGTTAAACGAACATTTCTAATCGGTTTTCACTCAGGAAAAGGAGAATATTGTAGAGGAGAAGAATGAGCTACGATATTATAGACTAGAAAGGATCTAGATTAGTTACGAACAGGTTTTATCATTTCTAGAAGATGTGAAAGCAGACAAGTCCTGTGGGCGGAATGGGATTTATACAAGGATTCTCTGGGAAGCTCGGGAGGACAGAGACTTTGGCTTTGATATTTATGTCGTCATTGTCTGCAGGTTTGGTACCAGAGGGTTGGAGGATTGAAAATGTTGAACCCTTTTCCAAGAAGGGCAGTAGAGATGACCCAGGTAATTATAGATCAGTGAGCCTTACGTCTGCTGTAGGAGCGGTTTTGCAAAGGACTCTAAGAGATAAGATTTATAATCATCGAACAAACAACAATTTGATTTCAGATCGTCAACATGATTTCGTCAAGGACAGGTTGCGTCTCACAAACCTCATTGAGTATCTTGAGAAGATGACTAAGCATGTAGATGAGGGTAGGACAGTTGACGTGGTATACATGGACTTCAGTAAAGCCTTTGATGAGGTTCCACATGATAGGTTGTTAGAGGCATGGAATTGAGGGTGATGTAGCTGTTTGGATTAGAAACTGGCTTTCTAAAAGAATGCAGCGAATGGTGGTTGATGGAAAATATTCAGCCTGGAGTCCGGTTACTAGTGGTGTGCCACAAGGATCTGTTTTGGGACCACTGCTATTTGACATTTTTATAACTGACGTAGACGCAAACATAGCTGGATGGATTAGTACATTTGCAGACGACACTAACGTCGGTGGAGTAGTGGACAGTGTGGAAAAATGTTGCAGGTTGCAGGGGGACTTAGATAACCTGCAGAATTGTGCTGAGAGATGGCAAATGGAGTTCAATGCAGCTAAACGTGAGGTGATGCACTTTTGGAAGTATAACAAGAAGGCAGAGTACTGGGTCAATGGAAAGATTCTTGGTGGTGTGGATGTGCAGAGGGATCTTGGAGTCCATGTACATAGAACCCTGAAAGTTTCCACCCAGTTGGATAATGCTGTTAAGAAGGCATACGGTGCGTTAGGTTTCATTAGTAGAGGGATTGAATTCCGGATTTGCAATGTGTCGCTGCAATTATACAAAACGTTGTTGCGGCCACATTTGAAATATTGCATACAGTTCTGGTTCCCATATTTCGGTAAGGACGTGGAAGCATTGGAAAAGGTGCAGAGGAGATTTACCAGGATGTTGGTAAATCAGAGAAGGTCTTATGAGGAAAGGCTGAGAGACTTGAACCTGTTCTCATTGGCAAGAAGAATGCTAAGAGGGGATTTGATAGAGACAAACAAGATTATCAGAGGATTAGATAGGGTGGACAGTGAACGTTTTTCTCCTAGGATGATGACATCAGCATATATGAGGGGGCATATCTACAAATTGAGGGGTGATAGATTTAAGACAGATGTCAGAGGTAGGTTCTTTACACAAAGAGTGGCGAAGGCGTGGAATGCCCAACCTGCAAATGTAGTCAACCCAGCCACATTAGGGAGATTTAAACAATCCTAAGATAAGCACATGGATGATTTTGGGATAGTGCAGAAGGATGAGCTGATAAATTTCACATGTTGGCGCAACATCAAGGGCCAAAAGGCCTGTTCTGCGCTGTATTGTTCTATGCTCGATGAAACCCTGACACGAAAGTCTCCTACTGACTACCCTCACTCAGCCTTACAGTGTCATATCAAACACTGACACCGAATGCTCCTGCTGACCCCGCCCCATCAGCCTCGTAGTATCTGATCAAACATGAACACGGAATCGTCCTTCTCACTCACTTGCGTCAGCATGATTGTGTCAGATCAAACACTTACGCAGAAAATTGCTGCTGACTCCCCTATTACAGGCTCATGGTGTCAGATTGACAAGGAAGCAAGGAAACTTCCCTCCCTCAGCCTTATGTTGTCTGATCACACTGACAGCGTTATGGTGCCAGATCAGACTCTGACACAGAACCCTCCTGTGGACTCCCTCCCTTGGACACATGTGGTCAGCTCAAACATTGACACAGAAACCTCCTGCTGACTCCATTCAGTCAGCTCATGGTGCCCGATCAAACACTGACATGGAAAGCTGCTGCTGATTATAATCTATTAGCCTCAACAGGTCCGATCAAACACTGACAGCGAAACCTCTTGCTTCCTCCCCTCGCTAGGCCAGATGGTTTCAGATCAATGTCAAATACGGAAACTTCCTGCTGTGTCTTCTCTGTCAGCCTCAAGGTCTCAGACCAAACACTGAAATTCACAACTCTTTGTCAATCCAATTCTTCAGCCACAGTGTGTCAGACCAAGCATTGACATGGAAACCTCCTGCTGACTACCCTCCCTCAGCCTCATGGTGTCAGATCTAGCGCTTAATATGGAAACCTCCTGCTGATTCCCCTCAGTCAAACTCATGGTGCCAGATCAAGTGCTGAAACGGAAACCTCCTGCTGATTCGCCTCATTCAAACTCATGGTGTCAGATCAAACCCTGTCTCGGAAACCTCCCGCTGACTCCGCTGAGTGAGACTCTAGGTGTAAGATCAAACACTGACACGGAAACCTCCAGCTTAATAACGTCCCACAGCCTTATGGTGTCAGATCAAACACAGGCACGGAGATCATCTGCTGACGTCCATCCCACAGCCTTTTGGTGTCAAAATAACACTGACATGGAAACTTCCTGCAGACTCCCCTCCCTCAGCCTCACTGTGTCAGACCTAGAGTTGAAACGGAAATCTCCTGCTGACTCCCCTCCTCCAAACTCATGGTGTCTGATCAAGCACTGACTCAGAAGACTCCTACTGACTCCTGTCAGTCAGACTCAAGTTTCCAGATCAAACATTGACATGAAAATTTCTTACTGACCGCCCTCGCACAGCCTCATGATTTCAGATAAAGCATTGACATGGATTCCTTCTATTTATTCCCTCCCGCAGCCTCACGTTGTCAGACCAAACACTTAAACAGAAATCTCAGTCAGTCTTCCCTCCGTCAGCCTCATGGTGTCACATCAAACACTGACACGAAAAGATCTAGAAGACTCCACACGCCCTCAGCCTCGTGGTATCCAATAAAACACTGACACGGAAAACTCCTGCTTAATTTCACCCACAGCCTCATGGAGTCAGATCAAACACAGTCACAGAAAACGTCTGCTGACTATTGGTGTCAAATCAAACACTGAGTCAGAAACCTCCTGCTAACTCCGCTCTCCCTGACTCATGCCGTCAAATCAAATACTGCAGGAGAAAGCTCCAGCTAACGTTCATCCACAGCCTTATGGTGTCAAATCAATCACTGAGATGGAAACCTCCTGCTGACTCCCCTCCTTCAAATCATGGTTTCAATTCAAACACTGACACAGAAACCTCTTGTAGAATCCTCTCCTTCGGCCTTGTGGTGTCTGATGAAACCCTGACAAGGAAACCTCCTGCAGAAGTCCCTCCCTCAGCCTCATGGTGTCAGATCAAACTTTGACTTGGGCTCTTCCTGCTGACTCCGCTCCTTTAGATGCATGCTATCAGATCAAACACTGACTTCGACATCTTCTGCGAACAACCCTCGCTCTGCCTCAAGGTGTCAGATCAATCGCTGATGCGGAAATTTCCTGCTGATTCCCCTCACTCAGACGCATAGTATCTGATCACAAACTTACACGGAAAGTGCCTGCAGACTCCCTTCTCTCAGCCTCAAGGTGTCACATCAAACTCTGGCACGGAAACTGCTTGGGGTCAGGTCAAACACTGACTCGGAAAACTCCTGCAGACTTCCCTGCTCAGCCTCAACGTGTTAAATCAAGTGCTGAAACTGAAAACTCTGCTGACTCCCCTCCGTCAATGTCATGGTGTCAGGACAAACACTGACTTGGAAACGTCCTAGTGACTCCCCTCAGTCAGACGCAAGGTGTCAGGTCAAACATTGAATCGGAAAGCTCGTGCTGACCACCCTCACTCAATCTCTTGTTGTCAGATCAAACACAGACACGGATACCTTCTTTTGACTCCCTCCCTCAGTGTCATGGTGTCCAATAAACACTGACGCAGAAAACTCCTTCTTACTCCCCTCCCGCAGCCTCATGGAGTCACCGACATAGAAACTTTCTGCTGACTTCCCTCCCACAGCCTTAAGCTGTCAAATCAAACACTGAGACGGGAACCTCCTGCTAACTCCGCTCTCTCAGACTCATGGCATCAAATCAAACACTGCAGGGGAAAGCCCCAGCTAACGCCCGTCGGTCAGGCACCAAGGTATCAGATCAAACACGGAGCCAGAAAACTCCTGCAGGAACGGCTACCTCAGCTTTGTGTTGTCAGATGAAAACCGGACACGAAAGGTTCCTGCTGACTCCCCTCCCTCAGCCTCGTGGTGTTGGTTCAAACATTGATTCTGGCTGACTCCCACCCACAGTGTCATGGTGCTAGATCAAACACTGCCACGGAAACCTCCGGCAAACACCCCTCTCCCAGCCTTATTGTGTCAGATGAAACACTGACACAAAAAAACTCCTGCTGACTCCCCTCCCTCAGCCTCATGGTAACCGCTCAAACACTGGCACGGAAAATTTCTGCTAACATCCTTTCCACAGCCTAATGGTGTCAAATCAATCACTGAGATGGAAACATTCTGTTGACTCCACTCTATCAGCCTCATGGTACCAGATCAAATACTGACACAGAAACTTCCTTTTGACTCCGCTCGCTCAGCTCATGCTGTCAAAACAATTCTGACACGGAAAACTCTTGTAGGTTCCCCTCCCTCAGCATTATGGTGTCTGATGAAACACTGACACGGCAACCTCCAGCAAACTTCTGTCCGACAGCCTCATTGTGTCTGATCAAACTTTGACACGGAGACCTCCTGCTGACTCCTTTTCACTTAACATATTGATGTCAGATCAAACACTGACGCGGAAACCACCCCCTTAGTTCTCTCACTTCGTCGCATGGTGCCACATCAAACGCTGACTTGGAAACCTCCTGCTGACTCCCCTCACTGAGCTTCATGGTGTCAGATCTAAGACGGACACGAAACGTGCTCCTGATTCTGCTCCTTCAGACGGATGGTGTCAGATAAAACGCTGACACAGAAACCTCCTGCTGACTCCCCTATCTCGGTCGTATGGTGTCAGTTCAATGACTGACACGGAAACCTCCTGCAGACAGCCCTCCATCAGCCACAAGGTGTCACATCAAACACTCATACGGAAACATCCTGCTGACAACCCTCCCTCAGACGCATGGTGTCCGATAAATCACTGACACTGAGATCTCCTGCAGACTCCTATCGCTCAGCCACAAGGTGTCACACAAAACGCTGACATGGAAACATTCTGCTGACACACTTCCCTCAGACCCATGGTATCAAATCAAACACTGACACTGACACCTCCTGCAAACTCCCCTCGCTCAGCCTCAAGGTGTCAGATCAAACATTGACATGGAAAGCTACTGCAGACTCACCTCGCAATTCCTCATGGTATCAGACCAAGCACTAACACGGAGACCTCCTGCTGTCTTTCCTCCATCAGCCTCATGATGTCATATCGAAAACTGACATAAAAACCTCTTGCTCTCTGCGGTCCCTTCCCCACAGTGTGCCAAATAAAACACTGACATGGAAACGTCCTGCTGACTCGCCTTCCTCAGCCTCATGGTGTCACATCAAATGCTGAAATGGAAACCTTCTGTTGACTACCCTCCGTCAAATTCATGGTGTCAGTTCAAGCGTTGAAACGGAAAACACCTGCTGACTCTCCCTCCGTCAAACTCATGGCGTCAGAATCAAACGCTGATACGGAAATTTCCTGCTGACTCTCCTCTCTCAGCCTCAAGGTGACTGATCAAACAGAGAAAAAAGAACAAAGAACAAAGAAAGTTTATAGCCCTGGATTATTCCCTTTGGCCTGAGGCGATCCAAATATACTGTCCAAACCTGCCGCCTAATTCCAAAGCATCTATATTCCTCTGCTCCCCACATACTCTTGCATCTGTCAAGGCTCATTTTAAATGAATCCACCGTGTCTGCCTCGTCCACCTCTGCTGGCTACGCTCACCACCATCTGTGTAAAGTACTTGTCGCGTATATCCCCATCAAACCTTTCATCTCTCACCTTGAAAACCTGGCCTCTTGTTATTGAATCTTTCGCCCTGGGAAAAGGCGTATCTCTATCTATCCTATCTATGCAATTCATGATTTTGGAAACCTCAATCAGGTCTCCCCTCAATCTCGTTTTTTTTCCCATTTTTCCCTCAAGATTTCCATCTTGCATATTCCCCTACTGGTCTTGTATTCCTCGATGGATTCATTCGATCCCTGCTAATGACAACTATCATATGGCCCCGCTTTTCCTTGAACAGAACCTCAATTTCGCTAGCCATCCAGCATTGCCTACACTGACCAGCCTTACCCTGCTCATGAACAAATAACCTGTCGCTAGACTCTGTAATCTCATTTGTTAACGCCTGTGACTTTCAAGCCACTAGTTTCTCCCGAACAGCTTTTCAAAATGCTTGCCCAAAAATTTCAAAATTGACCTCACTCAACTTCTAAATTTAACATTTATATTAGCACTATCTTTCTTCATAATTATTTTAAAACTAACAACAACTACATAACGGACACATGAGGCTGAATTGCCTCCTTCTGTTCACCTGTAACAGACTCGAGAAGCTGGGTGACCTCCTCTTCTTCCTGTATAACAGGTGCGAGAGGATGAATGGCCTCCTTCTATCCCACCGTAACTCTGCACACGGAGACAGAACTACGTCATCCTGTTCCTGAGTTGCACTCTCAATGTTCCTAATAATATGCAAAGTTTATGGAAGGAGTTAACAAAAACAGGAGCAGCATTGCATAAAGTCAATGAGCAATAAATATTGCACCCAGGATTTTGAACTCTGGAAATTTTCTCACAGCCATCTTTTGAAGCTGCCTTGTTACTTTATCACTGGTTTCTTTTATAAAGAGCATGGAATATGCACGGTTCTGCCGCGTACTTGCTCTGCTCTCACATATACTTAAGAAAGAATAATAAGATTTTTGGTCCATCCCTCAGCAACCTCCATCCATTCCATCCAGACCGAGTAAATGTTGCCTTTTCGTGGAAAATGAGCTATGATGTAACAAAGGGGTTATCTGAACCTGTTTGTGCAGTGACTGTGGTTAATGTCAGCCTTCATGAAGTCCAATTATCCCAGTGGAGGGTTTCCATACTTTAATAATAAAAGCGCTCCGTCAAAGTGTTTTCCCAAAGCATAGCGGAAGCATTACTGTCAGCACGAACAGGGGTCAGCAGCTCCAGAGAGAGGGAAAGGAGAGATCAGACTTTAAGAACATCCGACTGCAATGTTCAAACAATAGATCTGAATCTGAGAACAATAGACTGGAATGTTCCAACAATGGAGCAAAATCTGAGAACAATAGACTGGAATGTACCAAGAATGGACAGGAGTTTATACTGGGATGTTTGGAGGCTTTCTACATGTTATGATCAATGGTCATTAGCATTGCGGATCGAATATGCACTTTACATTATTCAATATTTTTGTTATCCAATCCTGGCTTTCGTTGGTGTCCCTGGTAAGTCTTGCTGTACATTCATTACTTCTAAAATCCATGTCTGACTGTAATACTTTTCTTTCATTGACTTTACTATCCTTGTATCTTGTTCCGGCTAAGACTCGAAATCCACATATTTACTTTACAAAACTCTGCTAAGTGCATTCATGAACTTACTAATTTACTCTCTCCCACTTTGCTTCTGACAACGTTACTCATACGTCTCTATGTTGGCCTAAATTTCAGCTGTGAGTCATGAATCACTTGTTATTTAAATATTAGGAGCATGGAGGTTACTTTCTTCTGTTCTGATTACAAACTCCATTTCCTGCCACTGATTCCATCCCATCCCTGGCCAATTTCTGAGACTGACAACTGTGGTCATCCCTTTGGCCATGGGCCGAGTCCTGACAAGATGCCCTGCTCATTCGTAATTGGAACTACTGGAACCTCTTGGATATACTTCACTAGCTCATCCTATCTATTATTTGAACCACGAACTGTGAAAAACTGTCTTAAAGATGACAATAATCTGCTACTGACACTTCCAGCTTCCAACTTGGAGGAACACATCTGAGTCAATACTGCACAGCTCCTGCCTGAACTCTCACAAATATCCCCATTCATCCATCATTCCTGTGCGCAATAATCTATATGGTTATTATCCACTCTTTATCTGTTTTCCACATATTTCAACCACATGTTGTGTTTCTATGTTAATTGACTGCTTCTTTCTTGAATGTAAATCTCTCTGTCCTTCTGTATCTTTCCCTGGCCGTGGTTTCTGGCTCCCTCACTTTCTCATGTGCCCCATGTGGTGCCCCCACGGATAGGGGCGTGTGTGGTGGTCTCCTGTTCACTTCCTGCTGTGGCTCATGTGTGTGTTCCATGGACAGGGATGTGTGTGCTGGGCCGTTGTTCACTTCCTCGTGTGTCCCATGTGGTATTCCATGGTCACTGGGGTATATGTCGGGCTGTTGGTCACTTCACGGTGTGTCCCACATGATTCTCTACGTTTGACAGGGAGTTCCAGCAGGTTTGACTCACGTCGTTGAAAGTCTCCCTGTCCACTGAACGCCTGTGTTGTTCTTTCTCAGCTGATCGCGGGCAGTAACACGAGGAAGTTCCTCGAGTATTATTGTAAAGTTCAAGGTATCGAACTTTTAGCGAAAGGGCCACTGACCTCTCCTGTTATTGAACTGTTTGTGGAGGTGCAGGGGATGGTTTGCTGGAGATTGTGTAGTAGGCTGCCTCAGAGATTCATGGAGACCTGAGAATTTCGTTACCCAAGTCTAGAGTGAGCATGGGGACTGTCGTTATAGCATCTCGGTCTGCAGCGTGAACAATAAATGGTGCAGAGGCTGCGGAGAGGGAAAGGTGTGTTTGTGAGTGTGTGCTTGAAAATGCATCTGTTGTACCTGTCTGCATCTTTACTGGGTGGAAGACTTTCTCACTCATCATTAAACACACACGCACACACAAAATCTCTCTATGTCGCTCATCCACGTCCCCACATACACACACTCCGTATCTCTCACATGCAAACATATAAATCTGTGGGGTGAATTTGAATTTGCAGATTTGTATTTGCGGATGGATTCTATTTCGTTTAAAAACGCATTTAATTTGTAGGCAGTCAGTCAATGTGACACCTTATAAAGTCCGGCTTTGGAAATAAAATAAGTCTGACTCCCGGGTAAGACACAGACAGACGCCAAACAAGATCTTCGCTGGTTTTGTGCCACATCTTAGCAAACATAATCGAATTCTTTGAGGAAGTGGCAAATTTGGCAGTGAGGAAGGGGCTATTGATGTCATATACATGGATTTCGGTCAGGCATTTGATGAAGTAGGCGGGTGAAAAAGGTTATGTCGCATGGGGTTCTGTCTGTTCGAGCTAGATGGACGGAGAACTGGCTGGACAGCAGGGGACAAGAAAACAGTAGTGGAAGGGAGTTTCACAAAATGGAGAAATATGACCAGTGGTGTTTCACAGGGATCCGTGCTGGGACAACTGTTGTTTGTGATATACATATTTGATTTGAAGGAAGGTCCACCTGGTCTGTTGACCATTTTTTCAGATGACACTAAACTTGGTGGAGACGCAGACATTTGGGGGAGGACTGTCAGAGAACGCAGAAGATTATAGATAGATTGCAGAGTTGGTAGCAGAAATGTCAGATGGAATTCAATCTGGACAAACGTGAGTTGATGCATTTTGGAAGATCCAATTCAAGAGTGAACTGTACGGCAAATGAAAAAAAAAACCCTGCGTAAAATTGATGTGTAAAGAGATCTGGGTGTACAGGTCCATTGTTCGCTAAAAGTGGCAGGTTGATAGAGTGGTAAGAAGGCATACAGCATACCTTCCTTCTCAAACCTTCTCAAAATTCGCTAACTTTCCTTTCTGCTAGTTCACACAGAACCCCATGCGACATCACCTTTTCCACCCGCCTACTTCATCAAATGCCTTACCAAAGTCCTTACCGATTGAGGAAGGGAAGAAAAGGGAAAGTGGAGAACGACAGATCAGTTAACTTGTCATCCACAGGAAGGAATATGTTGGAATTGATTGCATACAAAATTAGCAGGTCATATTACAGTTGAGCAGGAGTTTATTTCGGCCACTTTTGGCATACTGCGTACAGGTCTGGTTACCAAAATGATTTGGATATCTTGGAGATAGTGCACAGGAGTATGATCAGGATGTTTCCTGGTATGTAGGGAACTAACTATGAAGATATCTTTGGCATATTAAGATTATTTTCATTAGAAGGACTAGAGCTTGAGTGGTGACTTTACTGAGGTCAAAATCATGAGAGGAATAAACCGGGTGGATAACAAGAAGCTTATTCCCAGAGATGGGGACTCAATAACGAGGAGTCACGAATTTAAGGAGAGAGAGAAAAGTTTATTGGAAATATCTTCGAAAGGTTATTTACACAGAGGATGGCGAGTGCCTGGAATGCGTTGCTAGTTGAGGTGGTAGAAGGGGGCACCATAGAGGCATTTAAGACATATCCAAACAGGCACATGAATCGGCAGGGAGCAGAGGGATACAGATCCTGAGAAAATAGGCGACAGAGGATTTGGATCGCGCAGGCTTGGAGGGTCGAAGGGCCTGTTCCTGTAGTGCAATTTTCCTTGTTCTTTGTAAATAATGGCGGAAAATATTTGATGATACTTGAAAGAAAAATGAAGGCAAGGTCAAATGTGGAACAGTGAATGTGTGAACAGGATATTTTTTTATTGAGAACAGATAAATGTCAGGGAGACGAAACAGTTACATTGTTTCTATCTTCATGGAGAAAGATCCAGAAATTCTTCTGGAAATACCAAGTGACCATGGAACCTTTGCAACTGAAGACTAAAATCATTCATATCAGTGACGAGGATCATGTTTGGATTTTTGGATCATTGGAATCGCTTTTGGCGTGGAAGTGACCTTTACAAGAAGGACGGATTGCACCTAAATTGGAAGCGGACTAATATACTGGCAGGGGAATTTGTTAGAACTGCTTGGGAGGATTTAAACTAGTAAGGTGGGGTGGGGGGCAGGGAGATAGTGAGGAAAGAGATCGATCTGAGACTGGTACAATTGAGAACAGAAGTGAGTCAAATAGTCAGGGTAAGCAGGGACAAGGTAGGACTAATAACATAAACTGCACTTATTTCAATGCAAGGGGCCCAACAGACTGCTTAGCCTGCTTGGCACACAATCCTCATTCCTGAAGAAGGCTCATGCCAGAAACGTCGATTCTCCTGCTCGTTGGATGCTGCCTGACCTGCAACGCTTTTCCAGCAACACATTTTCAGCTCTGATCTCCAGCATTTGCAGTCCTCACTTTCGCCTAACAGGGAAGGCAGATGAACTCAGGGCCTGGTGAGGAACATGGGATTGGGATGTCAGACAATTATAGGAACATGGCTCAGTGATGGACAGGACTGGCAGCTTAATGTTCCAGGATACAAATGATACATGAAGGATAGAAAGGGAGGCAAGACAGGAGGGGATTGGCATTTTTGATAAGGGATAGCATTACAGCTGTGCTGTCGGAAGATATTCCTGGAAATACATATAGGAATGTTATTTGGGTGGAACTGAGAAATAAGAAAGAGATGATGAACTTATTGGGATTGTATCATCGAATCCCCAATAGTCAGAAGGGGTCTCTGATTATTCACAATTGAGAAACAAACTTGTATGGAGATCTCAGCTATCTGTATGAATAATAGGGCATTTATGATAGGGGATTTTAACTTTCCAAACATACACTGGGAGTGCCATCGTGTTAAAGGTTTAGATTGAGAGGAATTTGTTAAGTGCATACAAGACAATTTTATGATTCAGTATGTGGATGTACCTACTGGAGAAGTTGCAAAGCTTGAGATTCTCTTGGGAAATAAGGCAGGACAGGTGACTGAGTTATCAGTGGGGGTGCACTTTGGGGCCAGCGACCATAATTCAATTAGTTTTAAAATAGTGATGGAAGAAAGATAGATCAGATCTAAAAGATGAAGTTCGAAATTGGAGAATGATCAATTTTGACGGAAATAGGCAAGAACTATAGAAAGCTGATTGGAGGCAGATGTTTACACGTAAAGGGACAGCTGGAAAATGGGAAGTCTTCAGAAATGAGATAACAAGAATACAGAGAAAGTATATTCCAGTCAGGACGAAAGGAAAGGCCGGTAGGTATTTGGAACGCTGGGTGACGAAACAAATTGAGGGTTTGGTTAAGAAAAAGAAGAAATCACATGTCAAGTATAGACAGGATAGATCGAGCGAATCCTCAGAAGAGTATAATGGAAATAGGAGTGTACTTAAGAAGGAAATCAAGAGGGCGAAAAGGGGGCATAAGATAGCTTTGGCAAATAGAGTTAAGGAGAATCCAAAGGGTTTTTCACAAACACATTAAGGACAAAAGGGTGTCTATGGAGAGAATAGGGCTACTCAAAAATCAGCAATTCGTTCTTTGTGTGGAGCCGCAGAAAATGGGGGAGATACTAAATGAGTATTTTGCATCAGCATTTACTGCGAAAAAGGATATGGAAGATATAGACTGTGGGGAAATAGATGGTAACATCTTGCAAAATGTCCATATTACAGATGAGGAAGCGCTGGGTGTCTTGAAACGGGTAAAGGTTGATAAATCCCCAGGACCTGATCAGGTGTACCCGGGACCTCTGTGGGAAGCTAGAGAAGTGATTACTGGGCCTCTTGCTGAGATATTTGCACCATTGATAGTCACAGGTGAGGTCCCGTGAGACTGGAAGTTGGCAACTGTCGTGCCACTGTTTAATAAGGCCGGTAAGGTCAAGCCAGGGAACTATATACCGGTGAGCCTTACCTCGATGGTGGGATTAGATGACTTACAGTGTGGAAACAGGCTCTTCGGCCCAACGAGTCCACACCGACCCGCCGAAGCGCAACCCACCCAGACCCATTCCCCTACATTTACCCCTGCACCTAACCCTACAGGCAATTTAGCATGGCCAATTCATCTGGAGGAAACCTAAGCACCCGGCGGAAACCCGCGCAGACACGGGGAGAATGTGCAAACTCCACACAGTCAGTCGCCTGAGCGGGAATTGAACCCGGGTCTCTGGCGCTGTGAGGCAGCAATGCTAACCACTGTGCCACTGTGCCACCGTGCCGCCCACGGGTTATTGTTCAGATGGACCGATGTAGTAAGCAATGGTAGATGGAGTTTCATTTAGAATCCTGAGGGATAGAATGTACATGTTTTTGGTAAGGCAAGGACTGATTAGGGATAGTCAACATGGCTTTGTGGGTGGGAAATCATGTCTCACAAACTTGATTGTGTTTTCTGAAGAAGTAACAAAGAGGATTTACGAGGGCAGAGCAGTATATGTGATCTATATGGTCTTCAGTAAGGTGTTCGACAAGGTTCCCCATGGGCGACTGATTAGAAAGTTTAGATCTCATAGAATACAGGGAGAACTAATCATTTGCTTCCAGAACTCGCTCAAAGGTAGAAGACAGAAGGTGGTGGTGTTGGGTCGTTTTTCAGACTGGAGACCTGTGACTAGTGGAGTGCCACAAGGATCGGTGTTGTGTCCTCTGCCTTTTGTCATTTACATAAATGATTTGGATGCGAGCACAGGAGGTACAGATAATAAATTTGCAGATGGCACCAAAATTGGAGGTGTAGTGGACAGCGAAGAGGGTTACCTCAGATTACAACAGGATATTGACCAGATCGGCCTATGGGCTGAGAAGTGGTAGATGGATTTTAATGCGGATAAATGCGAGGTGCTGCATTTTGGGAAAGCAAATCTTAGCAGGACTTACACACTTAATGGGAAGGTCCTCGGGAGTTTTGCTGAACAAAGAGACTTTGGAGTGCAAGTTCGTTGCACCTTGAAAGTGTGGTCGCAGGTAGAAAGGATCTTGAGGAAGGCGTTTGTTATGTTTCCTTTATTGGTCAGAGTATTGATTACAGGAGTTGGGAGGTCATGTTGCGGCTGTGCAGGACATTGGTTCGGCCACTGTTGGAATATTGCGTGCAATTCTCGTCTCCTTCCTATCGGAAAAATGCTGTGAAACTTGAAATGGTTCAGAAAAGATTTACAAGGATGTTGCCAGGGTTGGAGATTTTCAGCTCTAGGGTGAGGCTGAACAGGCTGGGGCTGTTTTCCCTGGAGCGTCGGAGGCTGAGGGGTGACGTTATAGAGGTTTACAAAATTATGAGGGACATGGATAGGGTAATTAATCAAAGTCTTTTGCCTGGTGTGGGTTAGATCAGAACTAGAGGGCACAGGTTTAGAATGACAGAGGAAAAATATAAAAAAGATCTAACGGGCAACTTTTTCACGCAGAGGGAATACGAATATGGAATTAACTGCCAGAGGAAGTGGTGGAGGCTATTTCAATTACAACATTTAAGAGGCATTTGGATGGGTGTATGAATAGGAAGGATTTGGAGGGATATGGGCAAGCTGCTGGCTGGTGGGACTAGATTGGGTTGGGACATCTTGTCGGCATGTACCGGTTCGACGAAAAGGCATGTTTCCATCTCTCTGACTCTCTATGAGGTAGTATTTGGAATCACAATTGCCTTGAGGATTGATAAGTCTGACAGACGAGATCTACTTCATATTGACATATCAGAGAAACCAACAATACACAAATTGATTGAATTGGGGACCACTGTATCTTTCTGTATTCACTTTGGAAGTTTATGAATGCGTGAACAAGTGAAGAAATGGGAGAGTGGAGAACTACAGGCCAGCTAATTGTCATCCACAGTCGGGAGTGTGTTGCAATCTATTATAACGAATGTGATCGTGGACACTTAGAAAGTAATACCAGACGTCAAGAGTATTGTTCTGAGTTTAGAAAAGGGAAACCATGGAGAAGTAGTGATTCTGGTATCGTTAGATAGGATTTCTAATCAGCACACACAGTACGTAACCAAAAAACATTAAAGAAAAGGGTATTGGGAGAAACATATTCAAAAATAGGAACGTAACCATTAGATTTGCCTTCATTTACAGGGAATCCGAATACAGACAATGAAGAGTCAACTCCACTCAAAGCGTTAGCTTGCACTATCTCCATGGATGCTATCTGACTCACTGTGATATGTATAGTACAGATTCCAGCATCTGCAGTAGTTGGTACCGACTAGAAGCAAAGGTATTCTGCACTAGTTACACGGAGTGTTGGTGCGAATGTATCTGGAGTATTGTGAATAGTTTTGATGTCCTGATATAAGTAAAATATATTGATCACATGTACCGAATGAACATTCTCCAGATTAATCTCTCAGATAGCAAGATTGTTTGCTGAGGACAATTGGCCTGGGATCAAGGCAGGAATCTGTGTGTGAAGCTGGAGAACACTGATAGGTTGTTACAGATTAGAGTGGTGCTGGAAAAGCACAGCAGTTCAGGCAGCATCCAAGGAGCAGTAAAATCGACGTTTCGGGCAAAAGCCCTTCATCAGGTTGTTACATGAGAGCTTCATATCTGTTTTACTTGGGGGGGGGGGGGCGAGGATGGAGGAAGGAATTCGAGAAGATGGTCTTGGAAGCTTTTGAGCATATTGATATAAGATGTGAGCAGGACTTAATGGCTTTGTGGATTATAAAAGTGGACAAGTCCCCAGGTCCAGATCAGTTGCATCTAAGGCTGCTGTTAAAGACAAGGTACGAAAGGCGCTGACGCAAACATTAAAATAGAATCTCGTCACAGGTGAGTTGCCAGAGGACTGGAGAACACTCTTTCTAGGAAGGTTGGTGGAGGCTGACCAGGAAACTACAGACCAGTGGGTATGCGAACTGCGTTCGATTCAGTACTGGAAAAAAATAGGAGGTGGTAGAAGCCTAGTTGAGTGATTGGAGACTAGTGCACGCTGATGTACAACAGGTTTTCAGTGCTGTGTCCCCTATTATTTGTGGTATTCATAAATTATGTGGGCATGAATGTGGAGTGGGAAGTCGGTTGAGTTTGAAAATAAGTGTAGGTTTGACACAAAGATTGGCCGGGTGGTTGGCAGTGAGGAAAAGGTCTTATATTCGAGGAAGATATCAATGGAATGGTCAGCCTTGCAGAGCAATTGCTGATGGAATGTAACCATGATAAATATGAGGTGATGCACTTTGGAAGAAGGAACCAAGCAAGGGAGTACTCAACGAATGGCAACACATTATAAAACTCAGAGGGTGCTTCTCGACAGATCCCCGAATGTCGTTGGAGAGGGTAATAGGTTAGTTAAGAAGGTATTGGAGGGGGATCCAAGATGGCGGCGACACAGCAAGTCTTAGTCTAAGACTCGGGTAAAGTGGGTCACCCACCCCCACCACACTCACTAAATCATTTATAATAGCTGTTTAATTTAATTAGTTATTTAGTATTAATCTTAAACAATCTAATATTTAGTAAAAATGACCAAAGGGAATGGAGCCTTCAGCTCTCAGCAAGCAGAACGCCCTCCCCCACCCTCTCCAGCTGCAGCTGAGCATCCGCAGCCGCCCCGGGGGACTTACCTACAGTAACAAGCCTTGTAGAAATGATCTCCAAACTGGATGAGAAGATCGACGCTTTTATCGAAGAATCCCGACATCGATGGGAATCACTCTCAGCCGCGCTGCAGAAGCACGACCGAGACATCCAGGAAATCGAGCGCCGAGTTGGAGGGGCGGAGTTAAGGCCGCGACCTCCGAAAATACAGCACAATCGGCCGTGGATCAGGCCCGGACTCTCGAACAGCGAGTCCGGACCTTAGAGAATTACATTACCGACCTCGATAATCGAGGTCGTCGAAAAATTATTCTTTTGCTGGGCCTTCCCGAACGGGAAGAGGAAGTTAAAAATCACGCAACACCAGGTTATAGTCCAACAGTTTTAATTGGAAGCACACTAGCTTTCGGAGCGACGCTCCTTCATCAGGTGATTGTGGGAAGAGGAAGGCCAGGTGACAGCATTCCTCGAAAAGTGACTGCCATAGTTTTTAAATCTGGAAGCTGGATCAGACCAGGGTAGGGTGGAATGGGCCTACCGGTCGCAATACGCGGGCCCGGCTCGATCCAGCGCCCACGCCCGGTCCTGTTCCGGCTGCAGAGCTACAGGGCGAGGTAGATACTTCTGGAACCTTCTAGAAATCTTGAAAAAGATCCCCAAGCTATGGTCTACAAAGGATCCAAGATCATGTTATTCCAGGACTTTTCCCCAGTTCTGGTCCGAAAGAGGAAGGCATTCGACGAGGCGAAGAATCGTTTAAGGGACTTAAATATTCAGTACTCTTTATGCTAACCAGCGTCGCTACGCTTTAACCATGAAGGATCCGTGTATATCTTCGGGTCGCCAGAAAAGGCTAAGAAATTCTTGGACTCTCTTAAATAAACTGTAAGAGATAATTGATGTTGGTTTGCCTTCCCCCCCGCTTTGGTTTATATCCCCCCACCCCTTTTTTTCTTACCTTACTGTTTAATATTATCATGGGGGGTGGGGAGAGGGATTTGATTTTCTCTCCCACTTGGGGTTGTTTTCTTTTATTATTTTATGTTTTTATGTGGGTATATATGTACATGTGTGTATATATATATATATATATATATATACACACACATATTTAAGCCAGGGAGATTGGTTACTGTTGGTGGGGGGAGGTGGTTACCTTATTCTATTTTACCTCTGTCTTTAGGAGCGGGGCTGTTCCTCCCTTGTTGTTTTGCATTATTATATTTTATTATTATTTGTTGAGGTTGTAATTTTATAGTTATATGTTTATATATGGTATTAACATTACCAAAGATATCCAGGTGTTCCTGTGGGTGGGGTAGGGTGCTCACTGTTAACTCTAGCTTTGTATTATATCTGAATTCTCCTAATTTTATTGAGGAGCGCCTTGGTCAAGGGTGGGGCATTGGTTGGGAGAGGATATGATGAACTTTTGGAAAGGAAGTGACACCCCCTGTGAACAAGGGGGAAAATCTCCACTTAAATACGTTTTATATTTTTCTTATTATTTAGAAATATTTTTTATTCTACTGTTTTGAGTGTATTAGAGAGCCTTTATTTTTGTACATTTTATATGCTCTATGCTCGGGATGTTCTGGATATGGTTTCCCCTCGCGAGGGGTCTCGGATTTGCCCGGATGATTATGGCTGATCAGTCGGTAAATTGGTGCATCTGGAATGTCAAGGGGAGTAATTTGCCAGTGAAAAGGAAGAAAATATTATCAAATCTTAAGAAAGAAAGAGTTGATATAGCTCTCCTACAGGAGACACACCTGTCGGATAAAGAACACTTGAAATTACGACAGGGTGGATTTGATCAGGCCTTTTTTTCTTCTTTAAGCTCAAAAAGCAGGGGAGTTGTTCTTCGTGTTCGGAAGAATTTCCCTTTCAAAATCCTAAATCAGATAAAAGACGAATCTGGACGATATATTTTGATTAAAGCCCTTATAAATGGAGACGACTATGAGATTTTAAATTTATTCTGCCCCCCGGCACACCCCTTTAAATTTAAAATGGAAGCCTTTTCAAAATTGATGGCTTTTGGTGCCCATCATACAATTATAGGGGGAGACTTTAATTGTATTATGGATCCGGAAGTAGATAGGATTCCCAAGAGTACTGCAGGAGTATCTCCCAGATCTAGACAAGTGGTGGATCTGAACAAAGAATTAGGATTAGTAGATGTATGGAGATGTCTTCATCCACAGGGCAGAGATTTTTCTTTCTACTCCAATCCACATAAATGTCATACCAGAATTGATATGTTTTTTGCCACCTCGATTTTTTAAAATTCCATATCATCCTGTAAAATAGGTAGTATAGCAATTTCCGACCACGCAGCTGTATATATGGAAACTGAGGCGATGAACAATGGGACATCCCCTCGTCATTGGCGTATGGACCCCTTCCTAATGAAAGATAGTAAATTTGTAAAGTACTTCTCTCAAGAATTTAAAACGTTTTTAGAAATTAATTCAGGTACGGCTAGCAACCCATCAATGATGTGGGAGACCATTAAAGCTTAAACGCGAGGTTTAATCATCTCCTCCTCAGCGACCCAGAAAAAATTGAAGGGAGAACAACAGCGTCTGCTCGAAGCCTGCTTAAATGCAGCTGAAACAACATACATTGATAGACGTTCTATTATTAAATTGCAAAGGATTACCGCTCTTAGGACAGCTCTAAACACTATGCATACTCAAACGGCTAAGAGGCAAATATTATTTGCAAAACAAAGGTTATATGAATATGGCGACAAACCGGGTAGATACTTAGCAATTCTTGCAAAGAAAAAAAAAGCCCCTCAGACTGTCAAGGAAAATACGGGTATTTTGACTCATGATCATAAAAAGATTAATGCGATCTTTAGAGAATTTTATTCTGAGTTGTATAAATCGCAGGATTGTGAAGATAGGACTAGGAGGTTGCCGTCATTTTTTAAAAAATTGACCTTTCCAGGTCTAACTCCGGAATAGGTATCGGTCCTAAATGCTCCTCGAACAGTCCAAGGAATACTTGATGCAATTAGACAACTTCAAAGCGGTAAGGCACCGGGCCCAGATGGTTTTCAAGCTGAAGTCTATAAAGAATGTACAGAAATATTGGCTGGTCCACTTATGGACATGCATAACTATGCATATAGTCAGGGCTGTCTCCCACCTTCGCTGAAAGAGGCAAATATCTCTCTTATCCTTAAAAAAGGAAAGGATCCAGAAGATTGTACATAATACAGACCAATATCCTTGCTAAATGTAGATTTTAAAATCCTTTCTAAAACGTTAGCATTGAGACTAGAAAGGGTACTGCCACATATGAAAAGGAGGATCAGACGGAGTTTATTAAGGGCCATAGATCATCCAATAATATCAGAAGGGTTTTGAATATGATTCAAGCCTGTCATCAGGGAAAGATACCAGGAGTAATAATTTCATTAGATGCGAAAAAGGCATTTGATAGGGTTGAATGGTCATATTTGTTTTACACATTGGAAAGGTTTGGCGTTGGACAGGTGTTTACCAAATGGGTCTCAACATTGTATAGTGATCCCAAAGCAGTTGTGGTTACCAATGGTTTAGGTTCGGATAGCTTCAGTGTGGGTAGGGGCTGCCGTCAGGGATGTCCTCTCTTGCCATTGTTATTTACGCTAATAATTGAACCACTAGCAGAAGCTATACGAGCTGATCCTAATATAACGGCCCCGAGGATTGGTATAGGTAAATATGAAATTACTCTTTATGCAGATGATGTTCTTCTATTCCTCAGTAATCCTCTGATGTCCGTACCTCGCCGAATCCAAGTTATTAATACATTTATCACATTCTCAGGCTATAAAATTAATTTTTCAAAATCGGAGGCTATGCCAATGGGGGGCCTTGCTATGATACCCCGCTTAGTGGACGGATCCCTTTTTCCCTTTCGTTGGTCCCTGGAGGGCTTCTTATATTTAGGCATTTTTATTTCCCCAGTATTTGGTCAGATGTATAAGGCTAATTTTGTGCATTTACAGGAAAGGATAAGGCAGGATCTCCAGCGATGGGGAGACCTTCCAATTTCCTGGTTGGGTAGAATAGCACTAATTAAAATGAATGTCCTGCCCCGTCTCCTATATCCTATGAGAATGCTTCCGGTGATTCTGCCGAGGATGGCTCTACGTAAATTTTATGGCTGGCTGGGCTCCTTTATCTGGAATCATAGACGGCCCCTCATTAAGCTGAAGAAGCTACAGCTTCCACAGGCAAGGGGAGGATTGGACTTCCCAGATTTTAGGAAATATCAGTTAAGTTCCCCATTAAGTTACATAGCTGATTGGGTCTTGTCTGATCCACAATCAATCTGGATGGACATCGAGGCCTCTCAAGTGAAATACCCACTTATTAACCTTTTATTTTCAGACAAGAGGAAAATCATTACAGATCCCTTTGACAAATATGGTGCACCGAAAGACTGCATTATTTTATAAACGATGGCAGCCCTTCTTGAATTACATAAATACAAATAATGCAGCTATCCTAACAAGGGCTTTTATTTAATTGAGATTACAAACCTGGCTGGTCCGGGGCATCTTGGGAGAGGAATCCCGCACGAATACGGGATTTATTACATTTGATATTAACACATTCCGAGCATGTAAGAGACTTAAATATACACTCTGGTTAGTTGTAGGTTAGATTAGTAGACAGTTGAGTTTTGTTTTTTCTTTCTTTTTTCGGTATTTTTTTCTTTTGTTAAATTTTGGCTATTGTATATTTGATTTAATTGTGTATCAATGTTTGTATGTGAGAGTTTTGTTTATTTTTGTAAACTTGTAAAAATGTTAAATTTCTAACATAAATATCTATAAAAAAAGAAGGTATTGTAGACAGTTGGCATAGCCTTTACTCATCGAGGCATATATTATAAGAGCTACAGAGGCCAAGATGGAATGATGTGTGCAGTTCTGGCAGCTACATTGCAATAAGAATGCGATTGCACGGGATGGATGTGCCGATTATAATCAGCAGGCAGCAAAAAAGAGTTTGGATACGATCGGGATGTTTAATTTGGAGCAGGGAACCCTGAGGGGGACGGGATTCAGAAAGATAAAATTACAAGGGACATGGACAGAGTGGATAGACAGCAACCTTTTAGTCAAAGAGTCAAGAACAAGGGAGAACACTTTTAAAGTTAAAGGTTTGAGGTTTAATTAGGATATGAGGATTGTTTTTCGCACTGAGAATGTTCGGGTCTGGAATGCACTTCCTGGGAGTGGAGTTATCACGGGTCACCTCACAACTGTTTAAAGGTATATGGACAAGTACTTGGAGTGTCATAACATTCATGACTACAGTCTTGTGTCAGAATGTGGGGCAAATGTAGATGGTGCTGTACTTCTGATAGTACAGAGTGCATGCCTCTGTGATTGTACGATTGTGAATGGTCAATCGTTGAGCAACTGAAGACAGGAAGTGATGGGTTTCTGGAAAGTACATTAGCAGCAGTGAAATGTAAACTTCTCAACGTTCAGTACACCAAAGTGAAATGTTATCTAAGATATTGTAGCATCCTTACAGCCTGAAACCAGAGAGTGGAGAACAGGGAATAGGTAGGACTATGAAGCAACTACTTCAGTTCTGCCTTCACAAATAATAAATTTGAAAAATAACTTCCAAGCAATTGTAGATCGACTGAGAAAGAAAGGAAATGGAATCAAATCAGCAAATAAACAGTTTTGGAGAAATTATTTGGACTGAAATCAGATAAGTCCCCATGTCCAGATAATCTACATCTATGACTCCTAAAGCAGGTGGCCATGGTAATAGTGAATACTTCGTTCTTATCTTCCAAATTCATGATGGTTCTGGAACTGAATTGACAGAATTGAGAGAGCAAATGTACCCCAATATTTCTAAAGGATGCAAGGAGACAGCAGGAAATTACAATATTCTTAACACCGAAGATTCAGTCGGGACAAAACATAAGTCTATTATGAAGGATGCACTTCCAGGTAACGTTTAGATTAAAAATAATTTAAAAGTAATGAACATGGATCAAGTCAATTCCCATTTATTAAAGGTGAATCATATTTGAGAAAACGATTGGTATATGAATAATGACGAATGAATGGATGCAGTGAATTTGGATTTACATAAATATTTTTGATGAAGTCCCTAGTCTCGTGTTGTGACCACGCTACTCCTTTAACAAGCTGTTCTTGTTTTTATTTTCATGGATGTCTTAAAAGCAGCGAATCCAATATGTCTGGTTATTACTAATTGAGAATGCTTTCAAGTCTAAAATTAAAGCATGTACACTGAAGAGCAAGCTATCTTAGATCTCGTCCTGTGTAATACGACAGAAATAATTATTGCCATCGTGAATAGGGCTTATTTTGAAGGAGTGATTACAGTATAGTTGAATGTAGAATTCAGATGTAGAATGGGAAGATAATATCCAATACCAGTGTCCTGAGCTTAAACAAGGGACACTTCAATAGAATGAGGAATGACTTGGCTATAGTCGCCTGGAAACAACTATGTTATGGTGTGACAGTTGACGACTAAACGTCCTAAGTAAAAGTATGTTCCAGTGCAAAGGAAAGACTCGATGAACAGGGGTAATCTGCCATGTGTGTCTCAGCAGATAAGGGATGTGATCAAATTAAAATAGAAGGAATGCAAATTGGCCAAGAACAGGAGGAAACTATTAGATTGAAAACTTTAAAGGTCAGAAGAAATCCACTAAAAAGAACGATACAGATCGAATAGTAGGAAAGAACACGTGAAAAGGAAAACTAGTACAGAATATAAAAAGGATAGCAGATGATTCCGTAAGTACATAAAATGGAAATAAGTGCCTAAAGTAAAAGTTGATCCTCTAGAGAATGACAAGGCGCATTTAGTTACAGGATATGATGAAATGGCCGAGGTGTTGAACATACATTTTGTATCGGTCTTTACTGTGGAGGACATTAATAACATACCAGTAATTGACAAAGAGACGAAGATAAGTGAGGACCTGGAAACAATCATTATTATGGAGATGGTGCTGAGCAAGATAATGGATCTAAAAGCAGACAAGTTTACTGGCACTGATGGAATACATTCCAGAGTGCTAAAGAGATAGTGTGAACATAGCAAGTCATGAAATCTGGGGCAGTCCCAGTAGATTGGAAAACGGCAAATGTGACTCCACTGTTTAAAAAGGCAGGTCGATAAAATATGGGGAAATTATAGACCAGTTAGGTTAACTTGTGTCTTGGGGAAGATGCTTGAGTATACAATCAAGGAAGAAATAGCAAAGCATTTCGATAGAAATCATCCCATTGCGTAGATGCAGCATGGGTCCATAACGAGCAAGACATGCTTAGAAATTCTTTTGGAAATCTGTGAGGTTATTACGAGCAAGGTGGACAACTAGGCCCCAGTGGAGGTGGAGATTTCCAAAAGGCCTCCAACGAGGTGCCGCACAGCAGGCTGCTGCATAAGATAATGGTGTATAGTGTTACGTGTAATGTATTAGTATGAATAGAAGATTGGTTGACGAAATGGAAACAAAGAGTATATATAAATGAGTGTTATTCTGACTGGCAATCAGTGACTACTGGTGTGCCTCAGGGATCAGTGTCGGGGCTGCAATTACTCACAATCTGTAAAGTTGAGATGGAGTTGGACACCACATGTAGTGAGTCAAAGTTTGCAGCTGACACTAAGTTGAGTGCCAGAGCAAATTATCCAGAAGACTGTGAAACTTTGCAGAGGAACATGGATACATTGAGTGAGCGGGCAAATGTCTGACAGATGAAATACAATGTTAATAAAGAGGAAGTCATCCGTTTTGTTAGGAGTACCAGTGAAAAGGATTATTCCTTGAACACTAAAACGATGCAATATGGCTCTGCAGAGGGACCTAGGTTTCCTTGTGCATGAATCCCAGAAGTATGCTCTGTAGGTACAGCAAGTACTGAGGAAGATAAATGGAATGTTGTCCCTCATTACGAAAGGTGTTGAGTTTAAAAGCAGTGGCGTTATGTTGGAGCTGTACGCGGTGCTGGTGAGGCCAAACATGGAGTACTGTGCACAATTTTAGCCTCCTTACTTGAGAAAGGATGGACTGGCAGTGGGGATGGTGCACAGCTGGTTGTCTAGGTTGATTCGGAGTTGTGATTATGTTCATTGGAATTTAGAAGAATGAGTGGAGGATCTTATAGAAACATGTAAAGTTATGAAGGGAATTGATAAGATAGAATTTCCACTGTTTCCACTGGCATGTGAAGCTAAGACACGAGGGAATAGCCTCAATATTGGAGGGAGCTGATTTCGGATTGAATTGAGAAGGTGGGTTCTAACTTTATGGAAGTCCCTGCCCAGTGAAGTAGATCACCCTATTGCATTCAACGTTTTTAAAGCTAATTTGGATATTTGTTGAACTATAAAGTAAATAAGGGGTACAGTGAGAGCGCGGATAAATGGAAATGGGTCCAGCAATAGATCCGCCATGATCTGATTGATTGGCAGAGCAGGTTCGAAGGACCAGGGGGCCTATTCCTGCTCCTCGTTCTTCTGTTCGTATGAAAGGGCAGGGGCCAGTTCTCCTAGCGCAGATCCACTGCTTTGATTTGTTTCGTATAATGTTTAGCAGTCTGGCTGCTTGCTGAAAGCAGGCAGCTAGTTGTGAAGCTGCTGGAGCCAACAAGGCAGGTCCATACTGAACCTTCCCTCTCTCTGACAATACTCCAGTAAGAACCTGTCTTCGATTTTTCAGTTCGTTTTTGCCATTGGGTGTTTATGGGTATTGGATTAGAGTGGTGCTGGAAAAGCACAGCAGTTCAGGCAGCATCCGAGGAGCAGGAAAATCGACGTTTCGGGCAAAACGCTTCCATCAGGAATAGAGACAGTGTGCCTGCAGGTTGGAGAGATAAGTGAGACCCCATTTCCATCCTGCAGGCACTCTGCCTCTATTCCTGATGAAGGGCTTTTGCCCGAAACGTCGATTTTCCTGCTCCTCGATGCTGCCTGAACTGCTTTGCTTTCCCAGCACCACTCCAATCTAGAATCTGGTTTCCAGCATCTGCAGTCCTTGTTTATACCCTGTTTATGGGTATTGGTTGAAGTACTTGGAATAACATCATTAAATTTGGATAATCTGTTGGTTTGCGGATAGGTTAAGTTATTCTGTATGCTACATTTTTGTGTTTGTGTTTCATTCGGTAATCTTATAAAGAAATTCTGTTTTGTTTAAAACTAAGTGTTTTGACCAGTTGCACCACTCCTGGAATATTCGCCTTACACCTGGTTAAGACAACACGCAGTGAGTCAGAATGAACATTTTTTTTTTGAAGTGGAAAGCAATCAACCGCGGGATAATCCATGAATTGATGTTTGGGGCCCTAGCTATTCAGAAAGCAGATCAAACATTTGTTCGAGATAATTAAATGTAATATTTGTAAGCCTGCTGAGGACACCAAACTGAGAATTGAGTGGGTGAGGAGGATATAAAGAAGTGCCAAAGTGATTGAGACAAGTAGACCGAATGGGCAAATAAGTGGCAGATGAAGAGAAATGTGGGTCGACGTGAGTTTGAGCATTTTGGTTGGCAAAAATAGAAGAACAGGCCAGCATTTCAAAAGGAATTGATATAAAAATATTGGTCTATGAAAATACGCATGTGTGTACTTCTGTTGACCTCATCACTGAAATCCGAGCCCCATACAGGGCAGCGAGTTCTGAATCCAGAAAACAATACTGGGAAAGGCATTGGCATACTGACTAATGGACAAAGTGGGGAGCTGTTACATTAAATAGGATCTTGGTCTCCTTGTATACCAGTCACTGAAAGCAATATTGCAGCAACAGAAAGCAGTTAGGAAGATAAATGGTGTGTTGGCCTTCGTTTCGAGAGGATTTGAGTCCAGGAATAATGATGTCTTGCTGCAGCGCCTTGGTGATACCCCATCTCGAGCATTGTGCAGTATTGTGGGCAGCTTTGGGATCCTTACCTAATAAACAACAAACCTGACTTTGAGGCAGCGAAGGATGACCAGACTGATCTGTGGGATGACAGGTTTGTTGATGGAGTAGAATTTGGTGCGACTGGGCCTGTATTCGACGGGGTTCAGGAAAAACTCTGACAGTGCGAGACAGCTTGGAAGCAGGAATGATAAATCCCCTGGCTGGGTCGTCTAAAACAAGCGGCGCACAGTACAGTTCAGGCCACTCTGCATTGCGATGCGAATAAATGTCTGCACTCAGAGATTGGTGACCGTGGGGAATTCTCTCCAACACAAGGCTGTGTAAGCCAAGGCACTGAATGTAATTTAGCATTTATAGACACGAAAAGAATGAGGGCGCAGCTGCGTTTGGTGTGGAGATAGATGATCAGTCATCATTAAATTGCATGGGAAGTGGAAAATTGATGGACCGAAATTTCTACTTCGTATTTATCTGATAGTTAATCACTTCGAATGAAACACAAACACAAAAGTGTAGCATACAGAATAACTTAACCTATCCGCAAACCAACATATATTACACAGTGCTTGGGAAAGATAATTGAAAGATATTTGGCCAAATATTGATTGGGGAGGCTCAATGTGTTGAATGACCGACTCATTTCCCGATGTTTCTGTGCAGTCTGTGAGAAAGCTCTGTAAACATTGTCACAAACTTTCAGATGTTAGGAAGGACGTCTCTGCACAGTCGACAGGACTGTGTTTTCTTCTCCCTTTTCCAATAGCGAGGGTGGTGTCTGGTGTTCTGTCCGGGTTTATCCTTTAAGACCTTGGAGCAGTTTGATACAATTGAATGTCTTGCTTGGCCGTTATTTTATTAATTGTTCATAGCTTCCACCAGCTGTCAGAATATTAGACCAGTCTGTATTAGTAATCCAATCACAGGGTGTGATAATTAATCAGATTATAAATATTCTCCTCTAGGTGACAGGGCAGATTTGAGTAATTTTTCAAATTGTCAAGGAGATTTCAGAGTTAGAGCTGGAATTAAACAGCTTCCCCAGCGACACGGCTTGTTGAGCAGCGCAAATCTTCAGCCCTATTGCAGGAATGGTGTGAGGGTCCATTATCTTTGTCGTATCTGCTGTTTCTTCCTGTCACGTGCAGTGAATGGATTGGCTGAAGACTGGCATGTTTGCTTCTGTTGATATCATCCACGCAACGCTTCCGAATGAAGATGGTGCAGATACTTCATCCTTGTATTTTACACTGATGTGCAGGGAGCTTCGGGGAATGGTACAGCAATAGGCCGGTTGTGTTGCTGCTGAGCTGTTCGTCTAGCAACCCAAGTAATGTTCTGGTGACCTGCGTTTGAATCCTGTCACAGCAGATGGTGGAATTCGAATGCAATAAATTAAGAAACTAATAATGGTATAGAATTAATTGCTGCTTGTGGGAGAAAGCCATCTAGTTCACTGATGTCCTTCAGAGAAGGAAACTGGCATCCATACCTGCTCTGGCTCACATGTAACTCTCGACACACAGCACTGTCGTTGTCTCTTGATTTACTGCCTGTGGGTAATAATGATGATCTAGCCTAACACCATTGAGCATTTAAAAAAAAAACATTTGTGGATTCGTCTTGCCTTGTCAGTTTTTTCATATTTCAACCCCATTTCTGACGGGGTGCAGAGCTGCAGAGTTTCGATCCAATCTGCTGTTTGTAATCATTTCGTCCTCTCTATCAGATTTTAGTCCTGCTGTAGAATATTAATACAGTAGTCAATTGCAGTAGCTTTAAATGGGTTGTCATCAGTTATAGGTACACATGGCTGCCACCCTGGTCTATTCGCACACACTCCTCAACTGTGCATGTGGAGTTTGTACATTCGCCCCGTATCTCCGTGGTTTTCTTCCGTGTGCTCCCGTTCCCTTCCAAAATCCAGCCATCTGCAGGTGAGGTGAATTCGCCTTGTTTAATTGCCTACAGTGTTCAGGGATGTGGAGGTTAGGTGCATTGATCAGGGAAAAGTATGGAATGGGGAATGGGTCTGGTTGGTTAGCTCTTCAGAGGATCGGTGTGGACTTCTTCAGCCGAATGTCGCAATTCTAATATTCATCCGAATGCTTTCCCTTCCACTCGTGCTACTTTTGGTGTTTTAAATTGAATCCGTTTCCCTCTGTTTCTCTCCTTGGCCTTAATTAAGAGCTCTGTAGAGTTAATGATGCTAGTCGTAATTTCGAACAAATAAATTTGTGCATCTTGCGTTATTGTTCACTTCGATGTCCTTCCATGTTTGAACAGCTTTGACACGTCTTTGAAATTGTTCAAAACCCGAAATTGATAGAGAAATTCAGCAAATGTGGCAACATCTGGGGAGACAGAGAAAAAGAGTTAATGTTTCAAGTCCAGCCTGACGACCCTTGATCAGAACTGAAAATGTCTTCCTTCACTGGACCACAGTGGACGAGGAATGACGAGAAGCAGATCATGTGGAGGTGCAATGTCACAGAGGAAGAGGTTTTTAATTGTGTTGAAAGTGAAAGAAATGTAAAATGGGTGTAAATTAAAACGTAAATAGGAGAAATGGGTTGGCTCGACTGAGTGCAAGATAAACAAGGTCAAGGGGTAGCAGGAAGCAGAATGTATGAAAAATGGAGAGCAACCATAATGGGGTCAGGCTGCACAGTTATGGAATTCAATATTAACTCCTTCAGGCTGTAACGTACCAAAGCGTGAAGTGAGTTGTTACTCAAGCTTGGGTTGTGCTTCTTTGGAGCATTGCAGCAGCCCAGTGCCGATATGTTAGTATGAGAGTAAGGTAAGATATTGAACTAGGTAGCAATGGGAAGGTCAGGGTTATTCCTACAGACGGAGTGGGTATGTTCCTCAAGGCAGTCTCTGTTTGTTCTCCCCAACGTATAAGAGACTGCATTGTGAGCAGCAACGACAGGAGGCTGGATTGAAATAGTTGAAGAAAATGCTGCATCACCTGGAACTTGTGTTTAGGGCGTTGGACAGTGAGGAAGGAAGAGGTGAATGGGCAGGTTTGCAGCTTCTGCAATTGCAATGGAAGATGCCATGGGGAGTAGAATTGTTCGGAGTGATAGAGAGTGTCCGAGAAGGAATGGACCCTGTGAAATGCTGACAGTGGACGGGAGAGGAAGATGTGCCTGAAGGTGCTGTCCTACTGTAGGTGGTGGAAGTGGCAGAGGATGATTCTGTGAATGTAGATTCTAATGCAGTGCGAGAATACAAGGGGAGATAGAACATAGAACATAGAACAATACAGCACAGAACAGGCGCTTCAGCCGACCATTGATCTTCATGTAAGGATAATCCTAATGTACTAACCCTCCAATTTCTGTGACCATATGCATATCCAGCAGTCTCTTAAATATCCCCAACGACCTCGCTTCCACAACTGCTGCTGGCAACGCATTCCATGCTCTCAACTCTCTGCCTAAAGATACCGCTTCTGACAGCCCCTGTTTCCTTTCCGCTAAACAACTTAAAACTACGTCCCCTCGTGTTCACAATTTCTGCCCTGGGAAAAAGTCTCTGGCTCTCAACTCTATCATTATCTTGTACACCTCAATTAGGTCCCTTCTCTTCCTTCTATTTTCCAATGAAAAAAGTCCGAGCTCAGTCAACCTTTCTTCGTAAGATAATCCCTCCATTCCAGGCAGCATCCTGGTAAACCTCCTCTGAACACTCTCCAAAGAATCCACATCTTTGCTTTAATAGGAAGACCAGAACTGGATACAGTATTCCAAGTGCGGTCTAACCAAAGTTTTATAGAGCTGCAACAAGATTTCACGGCTCTTAATCTCAATCCCTGTTAATAAAAGCCAAAACGCCATATGCTTTATTAACAACCCATGGGTGGCAATTTTAAGGGATCTATGCACCTGCACACCAAGATCCCGCTGCTCCTCCACACTGCCAAGAATCCTATCTTTAATTCTGTACTCAACTATCGATTTCGACCTTCCAAAATGAATCACTTCGCATTTATCCAGGTTGAACTCCATTTGCCACCTCTCAGTCCATCTCTGCATCCTGTCAATCTCACGCTGGAACCTACAACAGTCCTCTATACTATCAATGACACCTCCAACCGTTGTGTCGTCTGAAAACTTGCTAACCCGTACATCAATCTCGTCATCCAAGTTATTAATAAAAATTAATAAGAGCAGAGGCCCAAGAACAGAGCTCTGTGGAACACCACTCACCACTGACCTCCAGGCAGAATACTTTCCTTCCACTACCACTCGCTGTCTTGTGTCGACCAGCCAATTTGTATCCAGACAGCAAACTTGCCCTGTATCCCATTCCTCCTGACCTTCTGAACGAGCTTACCATGAGTAATCTTATCAAATGCCTTACTGAATTCCATATACACCACATCCACCGCTCGACCCTCATCAACGTGTCTACTAATATCCTCAAAGAAGTCAAAAAGATTTGTGAGGCATGACCTACCCCTCACAAAGCCGTGTTGACTGCCTTTAATCAAACCATGCTCTTCCAGATGGTCATAAATCCTATCCCTCAGAATCCTTTCTAACACTTTGCAGACGACAGATGTGAGACTGACTGGTCTGTAATTGCAGGGTATTTCCCTATTTCCTTTCTTGAAGAGAGGAATTACATTTGCCTCCCTCCAGTCCTCAGGTACGACTCCGGTGGAGAGCGAGGATGCAAAGATCTTCGCTGCGGCGAAGCAATCACATTTCTCGCTTCCCAAAGCAGCCGAGGACAAATATGGTCTGGTCCTGGCGACCTGTCAACCTTAATGTTTGTCAAAATGTTTAGCACATCAGCTTCCTCAATCTCTATCTGTTCCAGCATACTTACCTGCTCCTCAATGGTTTCATTCACTACAAGGTCCTTTTCTTTCGTAAAGACAGAAACAAAAAACTGATTTGAAGCTTCCCTACCTCCTCAGACTCTATACACAAGTTCCCCATGCTATCCCTGATCGGCCCTACTTTCTTTGATCATTCTCTTATTCCTCATATACGTGTAAAATGCCTTTCGATTCTCCATAATACTTCCTGCCAAGCCTTTTTCGTGTCCCCTCCTGGCTCTGCTCAGACCATTTTTGAGCTCCTTCCTCGCCTGCCTGTAATCCTCTAGAGCTGAGCAAGACCCTTGCTTCCTCCACCTTACGTAAGCTGCCTTCTTTCTTCTCTGAGAAGCTCCTCCGCGCTCGTCATCCAACGTTCCTTTGTGTTGCCCCTTCTTGCCTCTCTCAGAGGAACACATTTGTGCATCAGTCGCAAAACTGTTCCTTAAACAAACAGTCTCTACATGTCTATAGTGCCCTTTCCATGGAACAATTTTCCCAGTCCACGCTTTCCAACTCATGTTTGATAGGATCATTGTTTCATTTTCCCAATTAAATGTCCTCCCATTGTGCCTGCTTCTCTCCTTCTCCATAGCTATGTAGAACGTGAGGCAGTTGTGGTCACTATCACCAAAATGCTCTCCAGTCGCAAGATCTGACACCTGCCCCGGCTCATTGTCGGACACCAAATCCAAAATGGCCTCTCCAGTTAGGAAACCCTCCTGAACACACCTTACAAAAAGAGCTCCTTTCCAACCATCTGTTCGAAGGAGGTCCCAATCAATATTGGGAAAGTTATAGTCACCCATTACAACAACCCTACGACATTCACACTTTTCCAAAATCTGCCGACCTATGCTTTCTTCAATCTCCCTGCTGCTATTGAGGGGCCTGTAAGTAAACCCCTAATGGGGTGACTGCTCCCTTACTGTTCCTAATTTCCACCCATACTGACTCAAGGCAGACTCTCCTCGACAGTGGTAACTTCTGTCGCTGTGATACCTTCTGTGATTAGCAGTGCTACACCCCCACCTCTTTTTCCCCCTCCCTATTATTTTTAAATGTTCTAAACGCTGGAACATCCAGCAACCATTAATTCCCCTGAGAAACTCACGTCTCTGTTATGGCCACAACTTCATAACACCAGGTACTAATCCATGCTCTAAGCTCATCACTTTTATTCCTGGTACTCCTTGCATTAAAGTAAACAGACTTTAACCGATCCCTTGGTTCTTTCCCAGGACATCCCTTCCCACTTGTTATTTCCCAGGAAATTCCTTCCTACTTCTTGCTATTGCCTCATCTCCACCAACTCTCATCACCGGTATATAGCTCAGGGTCCCACCCCCCTGCCATACTAGTTTAAGCCACTCGAGCAAACTTTCCACCCAGGACATTGCTCCCCTTCCAGTTCAGGTGCAATCTGTCCTTCATGTACAGGTCCCATCTTCCCCAGAAGGCATCCCAATTATCTATATATCTGAAGTCCTCCCTCCTACACCAGCTGCTCAGCCACGTGTTAAGCTGCGCCCGCTCCCTGTTCCTCGTCTCGCTATCTCGTGGTACCGATAGTCAACCCGATAACACTACTCTGTTCGGACTGTTCTGCATCTTCCACCCTAACTTCCTGAAATCACTTCTTATATCATCAATCCTTTTCCTGGCTATGTCATTGGTGCCAATATGTAACACGATTTCTGGCTCTTCGCCCTCCCCTTTCAGAATCTTATTCACCCAATTGGAGACGTCCCCGAACCTGGCACCAGGGAGGCAACATACCTGCCGGGAATCCCGATGCTGACCACAAAATATCCTGTCAATTCGCCTAACAATCGAGTCTCCTACCGCTAGCACTTTTCTATTCTGCCCCTTCCCTTCTGGGCCTTAGTGCCAGGCTCATTGCCAGAGAACTGACCACTATGGCTTTCCTCTGGTAGGTTACCACCCCCCCCCCCCCAGCAATATCCAAAACTATATACTTATTGCTGAGAGGAATGCCCACAGGGGATCTTTGCATCGTCTATCTGCCCCTTTCCTCCCGCGACTGTATCCCATCTATCCTTATCCTGAGCCTCATAAGTGACCAACTGCCGGTAACTCCTCTCAATTACCCCCTCAGCCTCCCGAATGATCAGCAGTTCATGCAGGTCCAATTCCCTAACACAGTTTTTAAGGAGCTGGAGTTGGGTGCGCTTCTGCAGATGTAGCCAACGGAGGCAGGTGTCATGTCTCTCACCTGCTACATTCTGTAGGAGGAGCAAGCAACTGTCCTAGCATCCATACCCCACTTAACTGAACGCCCACACAATACTAAACAAGAAAGCTTAATTCAATTGCTGTAAAATCAAGCAATAAACTTATATTCAATAAAGGAAGTTTAGAAATAAACCGGACCTTATTAACTTGATTAAAGGAGGAGGGCGGGTTGGAGACACTACACTTGTAGTGCCACGGGTTTTCGCCGCCTTGCTAATATATATGGTCACTTACTTTCCTTCCCGGCAGCCCCGCTGGTCCGCGTCACTTCCGCCGCTGATCCTGCTCCCTCTGTGGAGGAAGAATACACCACCGGCCACTACCAGTAAGTATTTTTTTTTAATCTCCCTTACCTGAGCTGCAGCCTTTCTGTTTCGCCTTACCTCCACTGCTGCTCCCACTCAAAATGCCTGCTTCCACTCAAATCTATCATTGTTCTGGAAAGGAGGGAATGAAGTGAGGGCAGAGGTGAGGGAAGGGGGACAGTCACAGCTGAAATTCCTGTCCACAGTAGTTAGGGGATTTCTGGTTTGAAGGAAAAGGAGATCACATCAGATACAGCTCACAGGAAGATGGCATCATGAAACGCAAATGACAGAGACGGAGAAACAGGGAGAATGGAGTCAGCCTCCGCTGATCATGCGTTCAGCCACGCTCAGAGAATCTCCCGCATGATTGAAAAGAACAAGGCATATAAATTGAGGATTTAAGTCTCACATCTGGTCTGAAGCGAGACGTGGAAATAGACAAAGAGGAAGGTCAGTGAGTATACATAGACAGACATTATCAGGTAGTCCATAACGCTCAGCGATGATTACTGCTGTTCGAAAAGAAGGACTCGATAAGGAGATGAACCAACCATGGTTGAAAAAAGCTGTCAAGGATATTATTCAATCACAAATTGATGAGCAATAGTAGAGGCCAGATTTAGTACATTTATTTCATGGACCATAAGCAGATGCTGGGCAAGAATTTCAGCTGTGCTTCCTGAAATATCCCATGAAACCCCTGCCATTGCTGCTCCATTGCTGCTCTTCTCTCCTCGTCTCTGCTTCCTGATTCCAGGTTCTCCTTCTCAAATTACACAGCGCATTCTCTCACATTATGCTCCCTACCCATTTCACCTTTAACTCTTTGATCAAGTCTATCTTCCCTGCACTAGTATCAAGTTGCATTTTGTACCGTGGCTTTGCCTCTGGTCTCAGTGTGAGTCGGAATCCCCATTCATGCTGTTTTCTACCTCCCACTCACATCTCATTTCGGAAACTTTGCTTCTTGTAGTAAACCATATTGAAAACACCTCTCCCCCTTTGCACTGAATTCACACTTTAATGCAAATTTCAAAAAGTATGCTCAGACATCATCTCAATCTGCTTAAGGCAACTGCACGTTGCCCATGTGGTATGAGAATTCCATTTCGTACATACATCTGGCCAGAGCTACGTTTTCACTGTCGAGATCAACACTCCCTTTCGACAAAGGATTTCAAGTGTTTGTCTTACTGTTGGCACTAGTGAGAGCTTCATCCTGTATTGTAATCTTGAGAATAAATAAATCATATTATGAAGTTTGGGCTGAGTGTTGGTTACCTGTCATTTTGAATATTGTTTCAAATTTGCAGTGTTTATCTTCAAATGCTTGTTCTTGAAGTTAGTACCAAATGGAGTGTAGGAGGTTGAGGTATAACACTAGAGCATTTATAAAATCATCAGAGGCATGCGCGGGGTGAATAGCCAACGTCTTTTTCACAGGTAAGGGGAGTTCTAACATAGAGAATATAGGACAGTTACAACATTTGACAGAGGCTTGGATAAACATATGAATGGGAAATGTTGAGAGGAATATATGGGCCAAGTGCAAATAGATGGGATTAATTTATTTTGGAAACCCTGGCCAGCATGGACAACTTGCACCAAAGTGTCCGTTTGTGCAATATTACTGTATGAATCTAGAACGCGAGGAAAATTGAATACAATATATGAGGTAAGTATACTGGAAAGAATATATTACAAAAAGCACGAAAATTTCCGTCTGTGTGTCTATCTATCTATCTATCTATCTATCTATCTATCTATCTATCTATCTATCTATCTATCTATCTATCTATCTATCTATCTATCTATCTATCTATCTATCTATCTATCTATCTATCTATCTATCTATCTATCTATCTATCTATCTATCTATCTATCTATCTATCTATCTATCTATCTATCTATCTATCTATCTATCTATCTATCTATCTATCTATCTATCTATCTATCTATCTATCTATCTATCTATCTATCTACTTTATTTTCTTTCTTACATACATACATTTGGCAGAAAAGATGTCAGGAAAGTATAGTTACGACATTTGGGGGGTGTGACGAGGAAACTGGTTAGAGCGGACAGGCAGATAGTTTACACCAGGATTTTACACCATTCCTCACAGAGGCAGGTAAGAATTTCAATTACATAAAGAAAATGCTAACAGGAGGAAAGTTCTTGAACTGTCTCTAAAAAAGGAACAACGTTTTTAACAAACAAGTCAGACCAAACGTAGACAGGCCAGCAGCAATGCATTGTTTGTTTTAAAACAAGTAGTTTCAGAGTGACTGGCGGCATTGTCGGCATTATTATGTACCTCTCTGGATTACAGGAGTGTTCCAACGAAGCTGGAGAACCTTCAATGTGGCGCCTGTCTTCAAGGAAGGAGCGAGACCGAAAGCCAGAACCATTTAACCTAATGTTTATTCAAGGGAATCTGCGAAAGTCTGTTATTAAGGAAGGAATTGAATGGCATTTAGAAAATCTTCACGCAGAATCAGCCCATTTTGTGAAAAGGAAACTGTATTTTGTCCAGTGAAATCATGCAACTTTTTTTGGTCTGGAGATCCCTGAGAATGCATCAAGTGGACCTGATGAGGGAGAACAGTGTGGAAACAGGCACTTCAGACCAAGACGTCCACACCAACCCTCCGATGAGCAACTCACCCAGACCCATTCCCCTATATTTACCCCTTCAACTAACACTCCGGGCAATTTAACGTGGCCAGTTCACTTAACCTGCACTTTTTGGACTATGAGAGGAAACCAGAGCAGCCGGAGGAACCCACGGCAGACAGGGAGAGAATGTGCAAACTCCACACACTTAGTTGCCTGAGGCGGGAATTGTGCCCGGGTCTCTGGCGCTGTGAGGCAGTAGTGCTAACTACTGTGCCACCGTGCCGCCCGAGGTATCACAAAATAAACGTTCTCACACAAGGCACAGGCTCACAGAATGACGGATTTCGTTTTAACATGGGATGACCATTAGTTAAGATATAGACATCGGAGAGTCAGGAATAATGGATCTTTATGATAAAGATGTATCTACTGTAACTCCACAAATATCAGTCCTATGAAATCAGCTATTTGCAATCTATACTGATAGCCTGACAGCGGGAGATGAGTCTAATATATTTCCGAGTTTATGGATGCTACTGGCAACCGAAATTCAGGCTGTTATTTAATGAAGAGGACTCCCAAAAAAGGAACAGTCAAAGGAATTTTAATGTTCCTGTGTATAAAACATAATGCCAGCATGCTGATGCAATAGGTAACAAGGTAGTTTCCTGGGATGGAAGTGTTGAGTTATCAAACACCTCTCCAATGATGAGGCTTTTATTCATGGTAATTTAAATGTGCATTGATCTCGAAACCCGGACTAGACATCTGTCCGGCATGGGGTGTTATGCAGAACACAGAAGTGCATTGATCTATACCCGGACTAGATATCTGTCCAGCACTGGGAGCTATGCAGACCACAGCATTTTATTGATCTAGAAACCCGAACTAGATATCTGTCCAGCACCGGAGCTATGCAGATAACAACAATTCACTCATTTATAATGTTGGACTAGGTATCTAATCAATACAGGGAACTGTTGCAAGCCACAGCAATGCATTGATCTATAAAACCCGGACTCGCTATGTGTCCAACACCAGATGGTATGCACACCACAGCAGTATGATTGCATCCAGGCGACAGTTAGTGAAGCACTCTAGAAGAGGTTGAGATGAATTGTATTTCATATTTTCTACCTTACAATGTTTTTAGATGTACTTTGACAAATTGCAGTGAGATCAGATTGTAAAGTCCTGAAACAAAACCAATGGCATCATAATGGGCATGTTCATCTCCTATGTTAATACCTCAGGGCTGGCATTGCAAGGAACTTGACAAAACTACTCTGAATTTCAAAAGTCTTTTTTAAAGAAGGAAACAGCGTGAAATGTCCTAACGATGTCGACAGGATGGAAATGTTCCAGGTGGAACTAAGTTGCTCCACCGACTCTTTGTGTGGCTCTTTTTTATTCTTTTTTCTGGAGGCGTTTTCTTCCCAAACTTATAACTTTTTAAAGTGACTTCGACTGGAATGGAGGAAGTGAGTCCCTGGCCGATGAGGGGACCCAAGGCCACGAGATTTAAAGGACAATGCGGACTGGAGACTGGGTTTGTTGCGGACGAGCGACTGGGTTCAGCGCCGTCTGGAGACTTGGCCTGGTACAAGTTTCGAGAGTGGGCTCAGAGCGGTATGGAGCCTGGGCCCAATGCGGCCTGGAGACCGGGCCTGCAGCGGTATGGACACTCGGCCAAGTGCGTTATATGGACTGGGCCCGGTGCAGCCTGCAGACAGAGCCCAGCGTGGTCTGGAGACTGTGTCCAGTGCAGTCTGGAGACTGTGCCCAGCGCAGTCAGGAAACTTGGCCTGGTGCGGTCTAAAGACTTGGCCGAGTGCGATCTGTAGACTGGGCCAGGCGCAGCCTGGAGACTGAGTCTTTGCAGTCTTAACACTGCGCCCTTCACAGCCTGGAGAATGGGCCTGGCGCAGCACGGAGAGTGGGCCCGTACGGCCTGGAGACTAGATGTAAGATTAGACCACTCAAGGACAGTCGTGGAAAGTTATATGTGGAATGTGACGACATAAAGGGAATGAAAGAGAATATTTTAACAATTTTGGAAGATCTGGAAATGGATCGGATTTGATTTATCCTTGGATTCTCCTGGAAGCCAGGGAGGAGTTTGCAGAGATGTTGTTATCATTGTCGACAGGCGGAGTGACAGAGAACTGGAGGACATCAAATGTTATTCTCTTGTTCAAGAAGTGGAGTCAGGACAATCTTGGTGACGTGTTGGAAAATGTTATAAGAGTTAAGATTTTTAATGACCTGGAAAGGAGTAATTTGATTCGGGATAGTGAAAACGGATTTGTCACTGGCCACTGCATTTGTTTAGCCACGTTGTCAAATGAAATTACACAGGCTTCTACGTCCCTCTCATCAAACGTCGACAGTGTCTGGATATATTTCAGCAGATCCCCCATTAGGTCTTTGGCTGCCTCAGGATCCTCAGGATCTTCTTCATTCAGCCTACCTTCTACTTTCGTCTCCACCCTTCTACGTCGATTTTCCTCTCTAATTACTAAGTTTTGAAGTTGAAACTCTCTCTCTCTTTCTGCTTTTTTTCTCTTTCTTCAACGTTTCGTGTTCTTTTATATCTACTTTTCAGCATAATTCAAACTGTTTCAAATCCTACTCACGTTCAAGCTCCCTCATCTGAAACTGAATTCTAGCTATTTCCACAGATTCCGTTGATGGTTCCAACAAATGCAATTGCCGAGCTATTGCTGTAATTAACTCTCCTTTTTCACAGACAAGCGCTACTCCAACTCCAGCTTGTCCGCCAATTCCAACAGCTTTGCCATGTCATCTTTTTTTAAAAAAAAACAATTTCATTTCTTCCACCTGAGAAAACTCTTGGCGACTGAAAGCGGAATTGCTACAAAAAGCATGGCTTAAACCAAACGACTTCAACACCCGGAAGAAAAGACACTGAGAACTACCATACGCCACCATTGAACCCAATAACCCCCCCGAAGTATATTTTCCAATGACTGCATGAGTTTCCTCTGGGTACTCAGGGTTCCTCCTACAATCCAAAGATATGCACTTTAGGTGAATTGGCCATGCAAAATTGTTCATAATTTTCAGAGATGTGTAGGTTAGGTGCCTTAGTCGGGGTAAATGTAGAGTAGTACTATAGAGAAATGAGTGTGCGTGGGTTACTCTTTGGAGGGTCGGCGTGGACTTGTTGGGCCGAATGGCCTGTTTGCACAATTTAGGGCCTCTAATCTTTAACCCAATTTGGAATTATCGATTTAGAACCGGTCAAATCCCTTTGCAAAAAGGAGCACTCAAACATACATTCTAGGATGCAGTTCTCCAGGAGGAAACAGCATCAAGAGACATTTCAGAGAGAGTAGCAACTGGGGACAATTTACTAAAGCTTCCAAACCTTCTGAGATCGCAAGCACCCGATGACGGTTACAGCCGTCATCTGATAATCGACAGAGGGAGAACGAGGGGGGTTTCATGGAACGATGAATTAACATGCTTTAGAATGTTAAAATAAAGGCATTTGCAGACACAATAGCAATATATATAAGTGTGCACCGGAATGACAGATGGATAGGATTTTGGTGAGAGTTCGAATTAGATTTGTTTCGGGAGGCTTGAAGATAGGAGTGTCAGCAGCTGACTATTAGCATCGTGACACTGCATTTCACAGATCAAGGCAAGTGGAATATGCCAGTGTGATATATTCTGGAGTGATGAGTAATTAAAGTTAGAAATGGTCAGGAAATGGTGTCACGAATCTGCTCCTGATCAAAGGGATCACCACAGTTGTGACTCATCTGCTTCAACCTTAGATATTGGCCTTGGATGGGATGGAAACAGAGTACAGAAGTGGTGTTTGTAAGCATAACGGAAGACAGTGACCTCCAAGCTCCCAATATTTAAATAAAAAAGGCAATGATAACATGAATCGTGGTTAACCAACGAAACTGCCTGATGCAGGAAGGGAGACAGTAATCAGTGTTCACTGAGGAGAGGGGCATGATGAATGTTGAGACTAGAGATTGAAGATTGATTACTCTGGCTCACGTTGACATAACTAGGGAAGATGCGTTGGGAAGGCGAGAGTTTATTAAGGTGGACCTATCCCAGTTTGCTTAGAGACATGAGAGAAGAAATAACTGGTGTCTTTTTAGCATCCTTAAACACACGTGAGGTGCTGGAGGACTGGAGGGTTGCTTATGTTGTCCCGCTGTGCAAAAATAATAGTTGGAATATTTTGGGTAACTGCAGACCAGTGAGCCTGACGTCAGAGGTGGGAAAGTTGCTGGAGAAGGTACTGCGTGATCGAATCTATTTATATTAGAAAATGAATGGGCTTATCAGTGATAAACAACAAGGTTTTGTGTGGGGGAGATCGTGCCTTACCAAATTAGTAGAGTTCTTTGAGGAAGTGACCAAGTTGATAGATGAAGGAAGGATTGTAGATGTGGTATACATGGACTTTCGTAAGGCGTCTGATTAAATGTCCCATGGTAAACTAATGGAGAAAATGCAGTCACATGGTGTGCGGGGTCTTCTAGCTAGTTTAACAAGTATCTCGTCCGAGTTTATAGGAAAATGCACTGCTATGGTCTGCATAGCTCTTCGTGCAGCTCAGAAATCTCGTCCGTGTTTAGGGATCAATTAACTCCTGTGGTCTGCGTTGCTCCAGGTGCTGGGCAAATATTTCGTTGGGGTTTCTAGAGCAACGCATTGGCGTGGTCTGCACAGTGGTCCACACTCTGAAGATTGCTGATTTGGACTGCGAAGAGCTTGATCTACACAGTGCTCATTGCTGAACTGACATCTGCTCTGCCTTATTGGTTCTCTGTGCTGAATTGAGAATTTGATATAACTAACGATATCCGCTGATCTGGCAATGCCTTCAGTTCTCATCCTTGTGACTGGACCTTCCATTTGTCTATTAGCGTTGTCGTTTTTCCATGAACAATACAACATGTTAGTGCATAACCACTATTTGGCAGCAGCCAAAGCCTCTTCATACAGAATCAGTCAGTCATTCCCATCGTCTTCAGGTCTCCACTTAGGAAGGAAAGATGGCCTCCCGATAAAGGTCTTGGTACACGACTCAAACACCCACCCCCTTACTACTGTCCACCGCCAATCAACCACTTCAAAATATCCCGTATGTACTGAGAGCAATGGGGCCACTGGGGCCACTGCAAACATCAAGGAGCATACCTTCAGGGAGATGAAACAACACCTCCCATGTCTGAACAGATCAAAGCGAACCCTCCAGTACACACAGTATCACTACGTCCTGCATCCACTCCACATTTATATAATATACAGCCTTTTATTCTTCCTGAAATAAATCACAGGTTCACGGTTACCCAAGTGATGTTCCAGCTGCCAGGTTAAAGAACAAATAACAAAGAGAATTTACAGCCGAGGAACAGCCCCTCGGTCCTTCAAGTCTAAGCTAATCCAAATCTACTATCTACACCTGATGCCCAATTCCTAAGCATCTGTATCCCTCTGCTCCCCATCTACTCATGCATCTGTCTAGGTGCCTCTTAAATTAATCTATCGTGCCTCTGCTGGCACCGCGTTTCAGGTACCCACCACTCTCACTGTAAAGTACTTGCCGCGTGTGTCCCCCTTAAGCTTTTCACCTCTCACCTTGAAAGCGTGACTTCTCATTATTGAATTCTTCACACTGGGAAAAAAAAGCTTATCTATATCTACCGTGACTATACTCTTCTTGATTTTGTAGACTTCAGTCAGTTTCCCCACCTCCATCGCCTTTTTTATAATGGAAACAAACTTAACCTACTCAGCCTCTCTTCATACGTCGCATCTTCCATACCAGGCAACATCCTCGTGCACCCTCTCCACATCTTTTTGGTAAAGCGGCGACGAGAAATATACACCATATTCTAAACGAGGCCGAAACATCACGTGTACAATTTTAACATGACTTGCCAGCTATTATACTTTAGTACACTCTCCGATGAAGGCATGCATACCATATGACTTCTTGACCATTCTATCCACCTGTGCAGCAACCTTCACGGTACAATGGACCTGAACCCCCTGAACACTCTGCTCATCAGGTTTTCGTTTACTGGATAATTTGCGCTGGAATTAGACTTCCCAAAATGCATCACCTCACATTGACCAGGATTGAACGCCAGCTGCCACTTCTCCGCACAACTCTGTAGTCTATCTATATTCTCCTGTAATTTTTTGACGGTCTCCGCAACTCTACCAACCTTCGTATCATTATGTTAGATTCCCTACAGTGTGGAAACAGGCCCTTGGGCCGAAGCAGTCCACACCGACCCTCCGAGTAATCCACCAAACCCATTTCCCTCTGACTAATGCACCTAACACTATGGGCAAATTAGCACTGCCAATTCACCTATCTTGCAGATCTTTTGGATTGTGGAAGGAAACCAGTGCACCCGGAGAATGTGCAAATGCAACATAGACAGTCACCCGAGGCGACAGTCACCCGAGGTTGGAATCAAACCTGGGACCCTGGTACGGTGAGGCAGCTGTGCTAACCACGGAGACGCCGTGCCCCCCGCAACCAAAGTTTTTTTTAGATTAGATCAGACTACTTACAGTGTGGAAACACGCCCTTCGGCCCAATCAGTCCACACTGACCCTCCGAAGAGCAAACCACCCTTTATTTACCCCATTCACTTAACAAGTTGGCATGGCCAGTTTTCTGGTTTTGTGAGGCAGCAGTGCTAACCACTGACCCACCGTGCCGCCCCAAACGAAACTGTAAACTTGCTGACCATACCAACAGTGCCCTCTTCCAGACCAAATGTATACCACAAACAACAGTGGCCCCAGCACTGATCCCTGTGGAACACCACTAGTCACCTTTCTCCATTTCGTGAAACTCCCTTCAACTACTACTCTCTGTTTCCTAATGCTTAACCAGTTCTTTATCCATCTATCTACATCACACTGCACACCACGTGGCTTCAACTTCTCTATTAGTTTACTGTGTGGAACCTTATCAAACGCCTTGCTAAAGTCCATGTATTTGACATCGACATCCCATCCATTATCGATCAACTTGGTCACTTCGTCAAAGAACTCTATTAAGTTGGAAGGCACGACCTCCCCCGCACAAAACCATGTTGCATATCACTGATATCCCATTATTTTCCAAATATAAATAGAATTTACCCCTCAGTACCTTCTCCACCAACTTTCGCACCACTGACGTCAGGCTCACTGGTCTGTAGTTATCTGGAATATCCCTGCTATTCGTCTTGTACAGGGGCACAGCATGACAACCTTCCAATCCTCCGATACCTCACCTGTGTTTAAGGATGCTACAAAGATATCTGTCAGTGCCCCAACTATTTTCCAGATTGTTTTCCATTGATTTTCTAACTTTTCTTGATAACTTCAGTTCCTGTCTATCTTAGTTCGAACACATTTTTTCCCAATTATCGAAATAGTAAGCAAATACTTGAGGCCCCAGCACTAGTCACTGTGTCACTGCAGTCATGAATTTGTGTATAACTGATAAAGACTGATTTTTCCCTAACTTATCCCTGTATACAGCTAAGTAATCGGTCCTCCCCGTAATACTTTGTCAGGCTGAATGATCCCTTCCATTTCCTGTATAACAGGTCTGAAAAATTAGCAAATCTGCTCCAATTGCTGTGTAATAGCCGAGATTGGCTGACTGGCCTCATTTTTTTCCTGTTTAAAAATCTTGATGGGCTGAATGTCCTTCTTCAGTGTAGGTTTCGTTTTGAACGGTGCTGAACATTTTGGAACCATCGTGCAACAGCCCACTTCTGACTTAATGATAGCGGTAAGGCCATTCATGATGTAGCTGCTGATAGCCCAGAGTGTCTCATGGATGCCCAGTTTCCATTTGCTCCCTACTACAGAAGTGCGTCCTACTTCACACGAAGTACTGTCACATAACAGTGGGCAGTATCTTCAATATGAGGCTAAAGCGTTCCCTCCCCTAGAACTGTGCGCTCGGTGATCCTACAGATATTGTCAGGGACAGACCCATCTGTGACAAGGAATATGATGAAAGTATTTCCCTCTTGTTGGTTTGCATATCACGTCCCAAAATCTGGCAACACTGTATGTGAGGGCCTTCCCCGCTCCATCACTGGTTGGATTGTGGACACTTTCATGCTGATGGACATTGAAGCTTCACACTCCGAATACATTCTGAGTCGTTGTCACCCTCGGTGTTTCGTCCTATTTGTTTTAAACATCAAGGGTAACTGAGTTGTCATCGAGGCGTGATGTGAAGGGCAGTAGATGTTCATCATCAGGCGATTTCTTTGACGATCTTTGACCTGTTCCCATGAGATATCACGGGTTCTGGAATCAATGTTGGGGTATTCCAGGATAATTCCTTTCCTGACTGTACCGCACGGTGCTCCTACCGCTGGTGGGTCTGTCCTGTCGTTGGGAATGGATGTACCCAGTGATGGTGATGGGGAATCATGAAACATTACTTTTAAGACTTGATTCTGTAAGTAAGACAGTGTCAGACCGTTTCCTCATCGGCGGTGAGGTGTTTAAAATGCACACCAGATCAGGCAGCAGCCGAGAACCAGCAGAATCGACGTTTCAGGAATGAGGCTTGTGGGCTGAGTAGCTGAGAGACAAATGGGAAGAGGTGAGCTCGGAGCAAGGTAGCTGAGAATGTGATGAGTAGAGCAAGGTGAGGATAATAGTGATATGTCGGAGAGGAGAGTGGAGTGGATGGATGAAAAACGCAAAGGACAGATCAAGAGGGCATTGCCAAGTTGGAGGCTTGGGACTGAGTTAAAGATGGGTGGAGAGGAATGAAGAATCTGGTGAAACCACAATGATGAAACTTTATTGCTGGAACAGCACAGCAGGTCAGGCAGCATCCAGGGAACAGGAGATTCGACGTTTCGGGCACAGGCCCTTCTTCAGGAATGAGCAGAGAGTGTTCAGCAGGAGAAGATAAAAGGTAGGGAGGAGGGACTTGGAGGATGGGCGTTGGAAATGTGATAGGTGGAAAGAGGTCAAGGTGAGGGTGATAGGTCGGAGTAGGATGGAGGCGGAGAGGTCAAGAAGAAGACTGCAGGTCAGGAAGGCGGTGCCGGGCTGGAGGGATTCGGCTGAGACAAGGTGGGGGGAGGGGGGATGAAGAAACTGGTGAAGTCCAAGTTCATCCCCTGTGGTTGGAGGGTTCCCAGTCGGAAGATAAGACGCTCCTCCTCCGACCGTCGCGTTGTTGTGGTTTGGCGGTGGATGAGTTCAATGACAATGCATATCCTCGGTGGAGTGGGAGGGGGAGTTGAAATGCTGTGCTACAGGGTGGTTGGGTTGGTTCGTCCGGGTGGCCCAGAGGTGCTCTCTGAATCGCTCCGCAAGTAGGCGGCCTATCTCCCCAATTTGGAGGAGGCCACACCGGCTGCAGCGGATGCAGTAGATGATGTGGGTGGAGGTGCAGGTGAATCTGTGGCGGATATGGAAGTTTCCTTTGGGGCCTTGGAGAGAAGTGAGGGGGGAGGTGTGGGCACAAGTGTTGCACCTCCTGCGGTTGCAAGGGAAGGTGCCGGGAGTGGAGGTTGGGTCGGTGGGGGGTGTGGATCTGACAAGGGAGTCGCGGAGGGAGTGGTCTCTACGGAAAGCTGATAGGGGAGGGGAGGGAAATATATCCTTGGTGCTGGGGTCTGTTTGGAGGTGCGCTGTACATGGAGATTGGTGGGGTGGTAGGTGAGGACCAGTGGGGTTCTGTCCTGGTGGCGGTTGGAGGGGCGGGGCTCAAGGGCGGAGGAGCGGGAAGTGGAGGAGATGCGGTGGAGGGCACCGTCGACCTCGTCGGGGGGGGGAAATTGTGGTCCTTGAAGAAGGAGGCCATCTGTGTTGTACGTATTTTGAACTGGTCCTCCTGGGAGCAGATGCGGCGGAGACGAAGGAATTGGGAGAATGGGATGGCGTTTTTACAGGGGGCAGGATGGGAGGAGGTGTAGTCCAGGTAGCTGTGGGAGTCAGTTGGTTTGTAGTAGATGTCCGTGTTGATTCGGTCGCCTGAGATAGAAACAGAAAGGTCTAGGAAGGGGAGGGAGGAGTCCGAGACTGTCTAGGAAGGGGAGGGAGGAGTCCGAGACTGTCTAGGAAGGGGAGGGAGGAGTCCGAGACTGTCTAGGAAGGGGAGGGAGGAGTCCGAGACTGTCTAGGAAGGGGAGCTTCATGGTCCCAAGGTGGAAGATGAGGCATTTCTCCCCCAGGGTTAGGGTTATTGGTTTTGGTAATGGTGGAGGTTCAGGTCTTGCATGTCCTTGGTGAAGTGGGAGGGGGAGTTGATGTTTTCTGCCAAGGTGCAGTGGGGTTGGTTGGTGTGGGTGACACAGAAAAGTTCTCTGGAACGATCTGCAAATTGTCATACAGTCTCCTTGATGTCCAGGGCACCACATTGGGTGCAACGTATACAGTAGATGACATTGGTGGAGGAATATCTATCGGATGCAGAAGATTGTTAAGGCGATTTGGACGGCGTTGGGGAGGAGGTTATGCAATTCTTGCAGTGGCAGTGGAGGTTGCCGGGAGTGGGGTGTGAGATGGTTCGGAGGGGGTGGGGAGGTTGGGAGCGTGGATCTGACAAAGGATTCGCATAGGAAATTGTCTCTCCACAACGCTTTAATACTTGGGGAAAGATTTCTTTGTCACAAGCGGTGGGATCCGTTTGGAGGTGGTTGAAAGTGGTGGAGGATGATGTGAATTACCCAGAGGTTGGTGGTGTGGAAGCTGAGGACCAGGACGGATTGTCCTTGTTGCTTTGGCAGGAGTGGGGTTCAAGGGCAGAGGTGCGGGAAAAGCACACACATGGGAAGGGAAATAGCGATCTTGGAAGAAGGAGGTTATCTGGATTGTCTAAGTTGGAATTGGTCCTCCAGGAAACAGATGCGCCCAGACGTAGAGCAATTTGGAATAAGGGACAGTATTTGCACTGGATGTAGGAGGTGAAGAGCTGCAGCCCAGGCAGCTGTGGGAGTCGTTGGTTATGCAGGAAATGTCCGAGTTCAATTGGTCACCAGAAATGGAGATGGAGAGGTGCAGGAAGAGGAGGGAGGTGTCCACGATGGTACAGGAAGTGGACAGAGGTTTCGGAGATGGTCCGCAAATAGGAAAGAGGCGTCAAAGATCGTCTGGGAAGGGAATGGAGGTGTCTGAGTTGCCCCACGAAGGGAAGGCGTATTTCCGAGCGGCCCAGGAAGTGTCTAAGATGGTCTGTGAAGGGGAGGGAGGTGTCCAAGCTGGTCGAGGAAAGGGACCAAAGTGTTCAAGCTGGACCAGAAAGCTGAGGGAACTGTCCAAAATCTGGAAGGAGGTGTTTCAGGAGGTTCAGGAAAGGGAGGGAGCTTTCCGAGATGGTCCTGGAGGAGATGGAGGTGTCAAGGATTGTCCTAGAACTTGATGGATGTGTCGGTTATAGTGCAGGACTGACAGGGAGGTGTCGAAAATGGTCCAGGAAACTGAGGGAGGTGTTCAAGTTGCTCCAGGAAGGGGAAGAAGGTGTCCAAGATGGCGCGGGATGAGGAGGGGGGCGTCAGAGATGGTGCAGGTGAACGTGAGTTCGAGGTGGAAAGTGTTGCTGAAGCCGATGAACTGTTCAACCTTCTCGTGGGAGCACAAGATTGCGCCGATAAAGTTATCAATGTTGTGGAGGAAAATTTGGGGAATGGTGCCGGTACAGCAACAGAATATTCCCCAGAACATTCTGTACTAGCTAATTGAGAACTGACATTCCCCGGAACATTCTGTACCCGTCATCCTGAAGTTGATATTCCCCAGAACACTCTTTACGCAGCGTTTTACAACTGATATTCCCCGGAACTCCCCTGAAATTCTGTGCCAAACATTTTATTAACAACATTCCACAGAATATTCTATCCCTGATATTATTTGTGAACGGCTGGACGTCAGTGAATTGAGCAAACAATAAGATACTGAGGGGAGGTACCCCATTCCAGGGAGAAGGACACACTGTTCCGAAGTCCCTCCGACAGTTGAAGGGGTGCATACATTTTCCCTGCGTTTGCATTTCTTCAGGGCAAAGGTTCCACGACACAAGAGAGGAAGACACAGAAATTTCCAACCTCTGTTTGTCGTCATTGAACTGGGAGAAAATCGTTCATATTTGGAAATTGAAAGAAGTGATGAATGCCTGCTTTCAAGTTATCGAATGTGTGGAAATGTTCTGGACTCCATCTGTTCTATATGTGTGTTTGGGGAAGGAGGTTTTCTTGTATTTTAGGTTAGATTACTTAGAGTGTGGAAACAGGCCCTTCGGCCCAACAAGTCCACAACGACCGTCCGAAGAGCAACCCATTCCCAGACCCATTCCCTTACATTTACCCCTTCATCTAACACCTCGGGAAATTTAGCATTGTCAATTCACCTAACCTGCACATGTTTGGACTGTGGGAGGAAACCGGAGCATTCGGACGAAACCCACGTAGACACGGGGAGAATGTGCAAACTCCACACAGACAGGTGCCCGACGTGGGAATTGAATGCGGGTCTCCGGTGCAGTAGTCGCAGCAGTGCGAGCCATTGTACCACTGTGCCGCCCATAAACACATTTATGACACATTTTTCTCTGTACATCGGACCTTCCCACTTATTATATCAGCTCCAACTATTTAAATAAGTCTCTAAATACATTTGAAAGTCTCACTGGGTCATCAACGAATCTTGTCACTATGCTTCCAGGCTGATGCATAATTTGTTTAATTTCCTTCCTCACAGTTAACCTAGTGGCGATCTACGTCATGCTTTATAGAGATTGTGGATTGTCTCTATGTGTCAGACGTTACCTGGGGTCAATGGCAGTGGCGGATCTAATGGTAATTATCCTTGATCTGATATTAAGTCACATTCTCATTGTTTATGAGGAACAGTTTTATTTCCTGTGGGATATCCCCGTGTGTAATATGCACGCCGTCCTGCTTTATGCAGCTACTGACTGTTCTGTCTGGTTCACCGTCACTTTCACCTTTGATCGGTTTGTGGCCATTTGTTGCCAGAAACTGAAAATTAAATATTGCAGAGAGAAAATGGCGGCTGTGGTTTTGGGATCAGTGACTGCGCTGAGATGTTTGAAGAACATTTCATGGTATTTTATGTTCACAGTACAGTATCAGATTGCGAACGAGCCCTGGTTTTGTTATGTAACACTCGCTGTTCAATACTCCCATGTCTGGGTCGCAATCGAGTTCCTCCACCACATTCTAACCCCGACTCTCCCATTTCCCCTGATTCTGCTGCTCAATATTTTCACTATTCGACACATTTTAGTGACCAGCAGATTACGCAAGAGATTCCGCGCTCAATCCAATGGGGTCGCTCAGTATGACAAAGAAATGAGAAACCGAAAAATATCCATCGTTTTACTGTTTGTGATCTCGGCAAATTTCATCATGTTACGGTCAACGTTCATGGTGTTTTCTACATGGAACCGGTTGGATTATATTTTGTATAACCCTGTGTATCTCCATTGGTTTGTGCAGAATTGGGCTTCATTCTGCAGCTCCTCAGTTGCTGCACAAACACCGTGATTTATGTCTTGATCCAGACTAAGTTCAGACAGCAGCTGAAGAATGTGCTGAAATATCCCATCACCCAAATTCATCAATCAATCAAATTCACTCATATTGCAATCCTTCTGGGATTTTCTCATTTCAGTTCAGCGTCTCACCGATTAAGCAGCCTGTCACGACGGTAACAGACTGAGGGTAACGCTGGTGGTCCAACATTAATCCACAGTGTGGTGACAGGGACACTGCTCAATGTTTCACAGGATTCAGGGGCCAATGGGAAAAGACACCATCCCATGGACTGTATTCATCACTTCAACTTGTAAAAAGTAAAAAAAAACGTTCATTAAAAAGTGCTGACTAGCAGAATGAAAAATATTGTTGTTTGTCTTCGTGTTGAAGAAGCTGAGCTGGAGAAAGTCTCAGCCCCAGGTCCTGTTTCTTGGATTTAAGTCCATCTGCCCTTGCTTGACGGGAGGGGAGAGCAGCACAGTGGGTGTGATGGTTGGGGAACTGTGCAGGGGAATTAGCTGGATGATGAGGGAGTGTGCGGTGGAGTGAGCATGATGATGGGAGAGTGTATGGGGGAGGAGAACGACGGTGAGAGTGTGCGGGGGAACTGTGACGATAGGGGAGTGTGCAGTGCAGTGAGCGTGATGGTGGTGGAGCGTATGGCGAAGGAGTATGACGGTGGTGAGGTGTTCAGGGGAGTGAGCGTGGCAGTCGGAGAGTTTGCAGGCAGCGTGTGTGAGACAGAGGGGTAGCGTGCGGGGCAGTGAGCTTCACAGTGTGGTTGTGAATAGCGTGCGGGGCAGTGAGCTTCATAGTGTGGTTGTGAACAGGAGAATGTGCATGATGGTGGGGAAGTATGTGTGGTAGTAAGTGTGATGATGGGGGAGTGCGCAGGCCAGTGAGAGTCACGGTGGAGGAATGGACGTGGGAATGAGTGTGTGGGAGAATGAGCATGATGGTGGAGGAGTGCGTAGAGGTATCAACATGAATTTGAGGGATTGGGAGTGGGAGTGAGAATGATGTTGGGGGAATATGCGACAAAATGAGAGTGATGTTGGACAAGTATACGGGGAGTGAGCATGACGTTGGTAGAGTGTGCAGAAGAGTGAGCATGATGTTGGGGGAGTGTGCAGGAGAGTGAGCATGACGTTGAGGGAGAGTGCATGGGAGTGTGTGTGACAGTGGGGGAGTGTACGGAGGTAAGTATAATTCTTGGAAAGTGTAGCTGGAATGTGCATGGTGGTGCAGGACTGTGCAGGGGAGTGTGTGTGACAGTGGGGAAGTGTGCGGGAGAGTGAGAATGACATGTGGGAATGGGTGGGGGACTGACTATAACAGTGGGGAGTGGGTGGGCGAGTGAGCATGATGAAGCACTAGTGTGCGAGGCAGTGAGAATGATGGTGTGGTATGGTTATTGCAGCAGTGAGCATGACGGTGGAGTTATGTGCGGAGGAGCGAGCGTGACGGTTGCGCAGTGAACAGGGGAGCGAGTGATGTGAGCGGGAATGAGCTTGAGGGGGGAGTTTGTAGCCGAGTGAGTCTGATGGTGGAGGAGTGAGGGTGATGGTGGGGGAGTGTCCGGAGGTGTCAGAATGAGAATGGGGAAGTGTATAGGGCACTGAATGTGGCAGTAGACAAGAGTGCAGAGCAGTGAGTTTGACAGTGATGTGCTGTGTGGGCGAGAGAAAATTATGCTGTGGGAGTGTGCGATAGAGTGTGTGACACAGTAAGGGGAGTGTGTGGGGGAGTGACCATGATGGCGTGGGACAGTGTAGTGTAGTGTCTGTGATGTTGGGGAGAGTGTAGGGGAGTGAGTGTGATGTTGGCAGAGTGTGCCGTGGTGTGAAAATAACAGTGCAGTAATGTGCATGGGAGTAAACATAGCGGTGTAGGACGATGCAGCGGAGTGAGAGAGATGGTCTGGACTGTGCGGGGGATTGAGCGTGGCGATGGGTAATGATGTCTGATGCAGTGATCATGATGGTGGACTGAGAGCGCGGGTAACTGAGTGTGATGGTGCGGGTGTGCACGGGGACATGAGGATGACGGGTGGAAAGTTTGAGCATGACTTTGGACGAAAGTATGGGAAAGTGAATGTGGTGAGTTGGGTGGTGTGAGGGAGCATGCGTCTGACTGTGGTAGGTGTGTGTGGGAGTTATTTGAACAGTGGGGGAGTGTGTGGGGTGTGAGTGCCAGTGGGGGAGTGGGTGGGGCACTGAGCGTCATGGTGGCGGAGTGTGCAGGGCAGTGAAAGTGATGCAGGCAGAGTGTGTGTGGGAATGACTGTGATGGTGGGCAAGTGGTAGAAGAGTGAGGGTTACAGTGGGGAGAGTGTGCAAGGGATGTAAATGTGATCGTGGGGGAGTGTGTGAGGTAGTTAGCGTGATAGTGATGGAGTGTGCAGGGGAATGAGAGTGATGGTGTTGGAGTTAGTGGGGCAGCCAACGTGAATGTGGGGAAGTGAGTGGCGGAGTTAGCGTGACGGTGGGCGATTGTGTGTCGGAGTAAGCGTGACAGTCTGGAGTGTGTGGGCGAGTGAGCGTGACAGTAAGAGAGTGAGCGGGGGAGTGAGCTTAATGGCGGGGGCGTGCGAGGTAGTGAGAATTTGGGAGAATGAGTGTGATGGTGGGATAGTCTGCAGGGGTGTAATGGGGAGGGTGTAGTGAAATGAAAGTGGCAGTGGTGGAGTATGGGGAGGAGTGAGCGTGATTTTGGGAAGTGTGTGAGACTGTGAGCGTAATGGTGTGGCAGTGTGTGGACGAGTGAGCATGACAGTGTTGTGTGGTGTGTGGGGCATTCAGTATGGCAATGGAGAGAGTGTGCACGCAGTTGCGTGTGCTGGTGGGGATGTTGGCTGGGGAGTGAGCGTGACAGTGGTGGAGAACGCACTCAAGGGAGAGTTAGAATATGTGAGTGTGTGGGCGAATGAGTGTGACAGTGGATGTGTGTGCAGGGAGTGAGAGTGACGGTGGGATGTGTCCTGGCAGTGAGGGTGACGATGAGGGAGTAAACCGTGGAGCGAGCATGACTATGGGGGAGTGTGTGGAGGACAGAGTATGACGGTGGGGGAGTGTACAGTGGAGCAGTAGTAATGACGCTGGGTGTGCGGACGACTGAGTTTGACAGAATCTGGGGAAGTGAGACTGACAGTGGGATAGTGTGCAGGCGATTGAGCATGACACTGGGAACTGAGAGTGAGGGAGGGTATGATGTGCGAGGAAGTGAGCATGATGGTGGAGCAAATGTTTGGTGGAGTGTCAGTGTGGTGGCGAATCTGCCGTGGAGAATCGTCACCAACCCTGGACAGGATGCGATAGATTGCACAAGACTTTGGTGCAGTGTGCGGGAGAGTGGGACCACAGGGTGGTGTGCATGGGCTGAGCGTTTCGGCAGTGAACCGTGCGGTGGAGTGAGAGTGACAGTGGGGTTGTGCGCAGGGGGGTGAGTGTAACAGTAGGGGATTATACTGGTGAGTGGGTGTGACAGTGCGGGAGTGTGTGTGCAAGAGGAATTGTGGATGGCGGAGCTTGTGTGGGAGTGAGTGTGACCGCCGGGCTGTGTGTGTTGGAGTAGGGAAAACTTTAGGGGACTGGACGTGGAGGCAGGTGTGATGGGAAGGGAGTTAGTGTGATTGTGGACAGTGTGCGGGGGAGGGAGCGTAACGGTGGGGGAGACATCAGAGGAGTCAGTGTGACAAGGGGAAAGTGTGTGGGGACGTGTGTGATGGTGGATGAGTGCGTGAGGGAATGAGAGTAGCACTGTGGGTTTGTGTGGAGGAGTGAACATGACATTGGGGAAGTGAGTGTGGCAGTGGAGTCGTGTGTGGAGGGGGTGAGCTTGTCAGCAGTGTACTGTGCGGTCCGGGATATTGTCAAACGGGTTTTCAAGATTCTGAATGGGGAGGGTGAGCAGCCAGAAATCGTGGTGCATATTGGCACAATGATATAGCCAGGAAAGGGATTGAGGATCTGAAAAGTGTTAGGTTGGAAGCTGAAGAACAGGACGAGTAGAGTAATGATCTCATGTTTACTACGGGTGCCACGAGATAGTAAGATGAGGAACAGTCAGCGGATGCAGTTTAACACGTTGCTGCGAGGCTGGAGAGGGCTTCAGATACATAGACTATTGGGATACCTTCTGGGGAAGATGGGAGCTGTACATGAAGGACGGGTTGCACCTGAACTGGAGGGACACAACTGTCCGGGGTGGGAGATTTGCTCGTGTGATTCGGAAGGGTTTAAGCTAGTTTGGTAACAGGGTGGGACTCAGAACTACATATCTGAGGCGGGGGAATCAGAGCCACGTGTCTGAGAGGGGGTCAGTTGCAGATGGGGTACTGGCAGGATGTATTACATCTATCAGGAAAGTTTCTCACGCGATGAAACCAAGGGATCCATCAAGTGTGTCTGCATTAAAGCAGGGAGTCTCCAAAATAAGAATGACGAACGTACAGCAGTTCTTGGGCCTGTGATGTTGCGGTAATAACGGGGACGTGGGTTTCACAGGGGCAGGAATGGTTGCTTGACGTTTCAGGGTTTAGAACGTTGATTAAAAAAAGAGGAGGGAGCGTAACATTGCTAATCAGAAATAACATCACCGCTACAGAAACGACGGTTGTTGAGGAAGGTTTGTCGACTGAGTCAGAATGGTGGAAGTTAGGAACAGCAAGGGAACAGCCACGCATTGGGGGTTTTCTAAAGACCACCTAATAGCAGTAGAGACATTGAAGAGCACATAGGCTGTTAGATTCTGGAACAAAGCAGAAGTAGCAGGGCTGTTGTTATGGGCAATTTCAACTTATCCAATATCGATTGGAACCTCCGAAGTGCAGATGGTTTGAATGGAGCCATATCGGTCAGATGTATTCAGGAGTGTTTCCATACTCAATATGTGTACAGATCGATTAGCGGAGAGGCCATTTTGGCAATGAACCTGGACAGATGTCAGATCTCGCGGTGGGAGAATACTTTGGTGACAGTGATCACAACTGCCTCACATTGAGCATAGCCTTGGAGAGTGAAAGGAACAGTTACCGAGGGAAGATATTTAATTGGGAAAAAAGGAAATTATGACGCGATCAGACAGGAGTTGGGAAGTTCAGAATGGGAGCAATTGTTCCACAGAAAGGCACAGCTGACATGTGGAGACTGTTTAAGGAGTAATTGTTGCGAGTGGTGCACAAATTTGTTCCTCTGATAGTTAAGAAGGGGTAAGATTAAGGAACTTTGGATGACAAGAACAGAGGAACTTCTTGTCAAAAGGAATAAGGCAGCTGATGTAAGGTGGAAGAAGGAAGGATCGAGCAAAGCATTAGATGATTACAGGCTTGCTAGAAAGGAGCTCAGAAATGGACTGAAGAGAGCCAAGGAGTGGCACGAAAAAAGTTTGGTAACAAGGTTTGGGGGAACCTAAAAGCATTTTACTCATGCGTGAGGAATAAGAGAATGATCAGGGAGAATGTCGAGCCGATCAGGGATAGCGGAGGGAACTTGTGCGTGGAGTCTGAGCAGATAGGGGAGGCCCTAATTGAGTTTTTTACTTCGGTTTTCACCAAGGAAAGGGAACTTGTTGTAAATAAAAACTTAGAAGAGCTGGGATACAGTCTTGAGCAGATCAAGATTGATGACGTTGATGTGTTGGACATTTTGTAAAATATTGATATGTCCCCAGGGCCAGACCAGATCTATTCTTGGCTGCTGCGGGAAGCGGAGAAGGAAACCGCTGCTGAGGATATTTGCCTCCTCAGTCTCCACGGGAGATGTACCAGAGGATTCGAAGGAGGCGAAAGTTGTTCTTCTTTTCAAGAAGCGCAATAGGGGAATCCCTGGCAACTGCAGAGATCAGTCAGACGTACGTTGTGTTCAGCGATGGAAAGATTCTAAGGAATAGGATCTATTGCGTGGGGTCCCGCACACCCTGTGCTCTTCGTAGTTTTTTATAAATGACTTGGATGACGAGGTTGACGGGTGGGTTAGTAAACTTGCAGATGACATAAAAGTTGGAGGTGTCATCGATAGCATAGAGGTCTACTGCATGCTGCAGCACGACATAGACAGATGCAGATTTGGGCTGAGAAATGGCAGATGAAGTTCAACCTGGATAAATACGAAGTGATGCATTTTGGAATGTCGAACTCGAATGCTGAATATAGGATTAAAGACAGGATTCTTGGCAATGTGGATGAACAGAGGGATCTGGGTGTACAAGTACATAGATCCCTCAAAGTTGCCACCCAAGTGGTTAGGGTTTTTGGGAAAGCTTACGGTGTTTTCGCTTTTATTAACAGGGGGATCAAGTTTAGGGGCCGCGAGGTTTTGCTGCTGCTCTACAAATTCTGGTGAGACTTCGAATATTGTGTCCAGGTCTGGACGCCCTACGAAAGGAAAGATCCAGAGGCACTGGAGAGGGTGCAAGACGGATTACTAGGATGCTGCCTGGGCTGGAGGGCTGGACTTATGAAGGAAGGTTTATTAAGTTCGGAGTTTTCTCTCTGGAGAGAGGGAGGAACAGAGGCGACCTGATCGAGGTATACAAGAAAATGAGTGGAATAGACAAAGTCAATAGACAGAGACATTTCCCCAGGGCAGGATTGAATGGTGCGAGGAGTCATGATTTGAAGATATTTGGAGAAAGGTATAAAGGAGATGTCAGAGGTGGGTTCTTCACGCAGAGAGTTGTGAATACATGTAATGCGTTGTGGTGGTGGAAGCAGGGTCATTGGGGACATTTAAGCGACTGCTGGACGTATGCATGGATAGCAGTGAGTTGAGGGATGCGTAGGCTAACTTAGTATACTTTATATTAGGATTAACCTCGGCACAAAATCGTGGGCCAAAGGACCTGTTCTGTGCTGTACTTTTCTATATTCTATTTTCTAGACAGCCACACCATCATGCTCACTCCCCTGCACAGTCCCCCACATTCACTTTCACTCCCTCACACTCCAAAACACCATCAGTCTCACTCCCACGCAAAGGCCCCACTGTCGGTCTCACTCCCCCCACACTCTCCGGCCCTCGGTCTTACTCCCCCGCACACTCTCCCGCCGTCAAACTCACTCCCGACTCTTACTACCCACGAACACTACCCCACCGTCACTCTCGCTCCCCCGTAAACTCCCATGTGCCACGATCACTCTCTGCCAACGTCAAGCTTACTCCATCACACTCTTATCCAGCTTCATATTCAGTGCCACGTACACTGACTCACGTCACGCTCACTTCTCTATACAATCCTTTGCATTCACTCTTAATCCGCCGGAATGCCCTCACCATTATTCTCCCCACCATTATTCATCTACCGTTACCGCTCCTCACGTGGAGAAGTGAGTGTGACGGCGTGTCAGTGTGTTGTATAAGTGTGCTGGTGGATGAGTGTGTGGGGAGCCAGATTGATGGTGGGGTAGTGTGCAGAGGACCGTGTGTGACGGTGTGTGAGAGAATGGGAAGTGTGCATGACGGTGGGGGAGTGTGCGAGGGAGTGAGGATGACAGTTGGGGCGTGTGTGGAGGAGTGAATGTGACGGTCGAGAAGTGTGCATGATAGTGGAGTAGTGTGCAGTGGAGTGAGGTAGACGGTGTTGGGGTGTGCGGGGACTGGGTGTGCTTGTGGGGAAGCATGCAGGGGAATGCGTGTCACATTTGGGGGAATGTTCGGGAGAATGATCATGATGATGGAAGAGTGGGTGGGTGAGTGTGAATGACGGTGAGCACGTGTGTGGAGGCGTAAGTGTGGCGGTGGGGGGTTTTTGCATGGGATTGAGTCTGTCGGTGGGTTGGTATGTGGTGGAGTCAGTGTAATGGAGGGGGGGTATGTTGGAGTGAGCGTGACGCTGGGTAATTTGCGGGAGTGTGAGCAAGACGGCGCGATAGTGTGTGGGAGAGTGAATGTGTCTGTGGGAGAGTGTGGGGGGGAATGAGCATGGTGGTGGGTGTGCGCGGGATGGTAAGAGTGATGGAGGAGGAGTGTTTGGGAAAGTGAGCGGTTCAGTTGGTTGATGTGTGGAGGAGTGAGCTTGACTGTCGGAGACTGTGCGGGTGAGTGAGCGTGACGGTGGATTTAGTGCGTGGGAGAGTGGATGTGATGGTGGTGGATTGTGCGGGTGAGTGAACATGATGGTGGGATAGTGTGCAATAGAGTGAGCGTGACAGTGGGATAGGGCGAAGGCAAGTGAGCATGATGACAGTATCATTCCACGGGAGTTAGCATGACGGATGGGGATTGTGCAGGAGTTTGAGTGTAACAGTGATGAACTTTGTGGTGGAATATGCCTGACGGTGTTCGATAATGCAGACGAATGCACATGACGTTGTGTGAGAGTACGGGGAAATGTGCATGAAGATGGGGGAATGTGCAAGGGAGCGAGTGTGATCTGCAGGTGTGTGCTGAAGAGTGAACATGTTGATAGGTGTGTGTGCGGCAGAGTGTCACATAGGAGTGTCTGTAGGGCATTGACTGTAACAATGGTGTGGTATGCAAGGAGTGAGCGCGATGCGTGGGACTGTGAGAGGAGTAAGCGTGACAGAGGGGTGCTTGTGGGGAATTGTGTACGACAGATTGGGTGCGAACGGGGAGCGAGTGTGACAGTTGGGAAGCATGCGATGGTGTGAGCATGATGTTGGGAGCTTGTGCGGGAAAGTGAATGTCACTGTGGATGAATGAGTGCGGCGGAGCGGGCGAACAGGGGAATGAATGTGAAAGTTGGGGAGTGTGCAGTGGTGTGAGTGTGACAGTGGGGGAGGATGCGGGAGAGTGACTGTGACATTGGGTGAGTGAGTGGCAGAGTAAGTGTGATGGCGGGGAGAGTACAGGGGAGTGAGTGCAACGGTGGGTGAATGGGCGTGACAGTATGGGGGTGCTGGGGAGTTATTGTGACAGTGGGGCAGTGCACAAGGGAGTGAGTATTATAGGGGGAGAGCATGTTGGCGAGTGCATGTAAGTGTGGGGCAGTGGGTGGAAAGGTGGGGAGTGCACGGGGCTGTGAGTATGATGTTGGTTAGAGTGAGGAGGAGCGGGTATGATGGTGGGTGTGTACGACAGAGACAGTCTGAGGTGCGGGAGTTCAGTGGCAGTGAATAAAAGAGTGGGGGCGTGTGCAGGAGACTGAGTGTGACGCTAGGGGTGTGCTCACGATCATGGGAATGCGTGTAGGGCAGTGAGCATGATGGTTTAGTCGTGTGCGGGGTGTGAGCGTGACAGTGAGTGTTTGTGTGCAGAAGTGAGGGTGTCCGTGTAGGAGCATGCGCGGGAGTGAGCCTGTTGGTGTGGGAGTGTGCAGAGGAGTGGGCCGTGTGCTGGGATGTGAGTGTGACAGGGGAATGGTAGGAGGAGGAATTACTGTGATGGTGTGGGTTTTTGTGGGGGAGTTAACCTGACAGTGGAAGATTTTGCGATGTCGTGAGCCTAATGAGCACGACAGTGGTGAAATGTATGGAGGAGTGAGCATTAGGGTGGGGGTTTTAGTTGTGGAATGAGTGTGATTTTGGGTGAGTGTGTGAGGGAGTGGGTTGTGTGCAGGGATATGAGTGTGGCAGGTGGTTGGTGGGAGAAGGAATGAATGTGATGATGGGGGTTGTGCAGTGGAGTGATAAAAATGGTGGAGAAATATCAGGTGCGCGTGGCGTGTGAGCATGACGATACGAAAGTGTGCAGGGGAGTGAGAGTAATGGTGTGCGAGTGTGCGGGAGACTGAACATGACAGTTGGGCAGGGTGCATGGGAGTGAGATTGATGGTAGGATATTACGTGGGGGAGTGAGAGTGATGGTGGGGCTGCATGCTTGGGAGTAGTCTGATGGTTGGTTGGTGTTTAGATGCAGTGGACGTGACTGTGCGGGACTGCATGGTGGAGGGAGCGTCATGACAAGGTTGTTGTGTGGGAGACTGGGTGTGATGGTGGGTGTCAGTGTTGGGAGTGTGTGTGAGTGAGTGAACGTGACGCTGGGTGATTGTATGAGCAAGTCAGCATGATGGTGGGATCGTGTGCATGGGAGTGAAAGTGACAATGATACGGTGTGAATGAAGTCAGCATCATGGCAGTGTGGTTCCAGGGGAGTGAGCATGACGGTGGGAGATTGTCCAGGTAATAGGTGTAACAGTTGTGGGGGGTGGGGGGTTGTGCGGCAGATTGAGTGTCCGGATGGGGATCTTAGTAGGCAAGTATGTGAGGGAGAGAACGTTACGTTGCAGGATGAGTGATGGTGGAGAAATGTCGGGGACGGAGAGTGACATAATCGATTATGTAGAGGAGTGAGCGTAGCATGGGGCAGTATACGGAGGAGAGACAGTGACGGCGATGGAGTGTGCCGGTGAGAATGATTAACCGTAGAGTAGAGTGCAGGTGTGTGAGTTTTACAGTGGGGGAGTGTGTGGAGGAATGAGCCTGACGGTGAGGAAGCGTGTGTGGTGCGAGCGAGTTGGTGGGGGAGTGTGCGGGGAAATGACCCTGATGGTGGGGGAGTGATTGTGATGATGGGAGCGTGTGTGGAGGAGTAACTGTGACGAATCGGCTGTGTGCAGTGGAGTGAGCGTCACAGTGGTGGAGTGCAGGAGAATGTGCATGACAGAGGGTGATTGTGCGGGAGTCTTAGTGTGTCGATGGGGAACTGTTCAGGGCAGTCTGCATGACTGTGCGAGATAGTGCAGAGAGTGCGCCGGACAGTGTGTTAAAATGTGGAGAAATGTGCATGACAGTGCGGGAGTATGCGAGAGAGTGAGTATGACGTTGGGGGAATGTGCAAAGGAGTGAGTGTGACGGTGAAATAGTGTGAATGGAAGTGAAATTGTGGGTGTGATGGTGGGGTAGTGGGTGGAGAGTGAGATTGACGATGATGGAATCTGCAGGGAAGTGAGCGTGACAGTTAAGTAATGTGCAGGGGAGTGAGCATGACGGTGACGTCGTGTCTAGGGGAGTGTGGGTGATGGTGTTGGAGTGTGAGGGGTGTGACCGCGATGGTGAAGGATTGTGCGGGGATGTGGACCGTGATGTTGGAGCAGTGTGCAAAGAGTGAGGTTGACAGTGTTGCAGTGTCCGGGGAATGAGCATGACCGTGCGGGAATGTGGGATAGCCAATGTCATGGTGGGAATGTGTGTAGGGCGTGAGCATGACGATGTGGTAGCGTGCAGGGGAGTGAAGGTGATGACGTGTGAGTGTACGGCAGAATGAGCATGACAGTTATGGAGGGTGCATGGGAGTGAGAGTGTCGGTGGGGTAGTGTGTGAGGGAATGAGAGTGACGGTCGTGGAGTGTGTTTTGGAGTGAGCATGATGCTGAGGGATTCTGTGGAAGAGTGACCGTGATGAATGGGCTGTGTGCAGGGGAGCGACCATCACGGAGGTGGAGAGTGTGGGGGAGTGTGCGTGACAGAGGGACATTGTGCAGGAGTTTCCGTGTGATGTTGGTGAAGTGTGCACGGGAGTGTGCATGATTGTGGGGGAGTGTGCGGGAGGGAATGTGAAGGTGGGGGTTAGGTGTGGTGTTAGCATGACGATGGTGAAGCGTTCAGAAGCGTGAGGGTGACGGTAAAGCAGTGGATGGGGGAATGAGAGTGTTGGTCGGGCATGTGTGGGGACGTGAGCATGATGCTGGCGGATTGTGTGGGACGTGAGCATGATGGTGTGATCCTGTGCAGTGGAGTGAGGTGACAGTGACATATTGTGAATGGAAGGGAGCATGACGGTAGCATGGTTACAGGGGACTGAGCGTGATGTTGAGGAGGAAGTGTGACAGCAGTGCAGAGTGTTAGGGAGAGTGTGTGACGGTGGACAGTGGGGGGGGGGGGGATGATGTTGTGGGACTGTTTGGTAATTTGAGCGTGATGGTGGGGGAGTATGTAAGTTATGAGAGTGATGGGATAGGAGTGTGTAGGAGTGTGTGGGAAGCGTAATGGTGGCGAATGTACATGGTGATGAGCATGCGTATTGGACAGTGTGCGGGAAAGTAATGGTGAGTGAGACAGTTGGGGAGTGTGTGGGGAGGGAGAGTGAAAATGATGTAGTGTACTGGGGACTGAGCGTGATGTTGGGGGAGCATGTGGCGGAGGCCACGTGAGGGTGGGGGAGTGTGTCAGGGTCTGTTTGTGACATTGAGAGAGTCTGTTGGGGAGTGAGCGTGGTACTCGACAAGTGCATGGGGAGCGAAGGTGACAGTGGAGTGGAGGAGTGAGATGACGGTGTTGGAGTGTGCGTGTGTCAGTGTGGGTCAGTGTGCAGGGGAGTGCTTGTTGGTAGAGGGGTTTGTGGGGAGTATACGTGATGATGATGGACTGTAGGTGTGTGTGGGGGAAAGTGAGAGTGACAGTGGGGGTGTGATAGTGTTGTCTTGCGCTGGGAGTGAGGGTGACAGTGGGTGAGTATGCGGGGAGTGTGGTTGTTGGTGTTGGAGTGAGTGGAGAATAAACATAACAGTGGGGCAGTTTTTGTGGGAGTAAACGTGATGATGGGCGAAGGTGCACATGAGAGAGTGCGATGGTGGGAGAGTTTGTGGTGAGTGTGCCAGTGAGAGAATTTGAGTATGCAGGAGAGTGAGTGTGACTATTGAGGTTTGTGGGGGAGTGAGTGTGGCAGTGAGGGGGATGATGGTGTTGGAGAACTCTAGGAGTGAGCGTGACAGTGGGTGAGTATCCGGGGAGTATGGTTGTCGGTGTTGGAGTGAGTGGGGAAATAATGTAACAGTGGGGCACTTTCGTAGGAGCAAGCGTGACGGTGGAGGAGGGTGCAGATGAGAGACTGCGATGGTGGGGTAGTTTGTGCGTTAGTGAACATGATGTGAGGAAGAGTGCGGGTTAGAGAATGCAAAGGTGGAGGAGTTCGTATGAGAGTGATCATGACGGTTTTATGGTGTGCAGGGGAGTGAAGGTTATCGTGTATTAATGAGTGGCTGAGTGACAGTGTTAATTTTGGAATGTTCAGGGAAGCTGTAGGAAAGTGAGTATGTCAGTGCTTGTGGGGAGTGACTGTGATGCAGGTAGTGTGCGTCGGAGTGTGGGTGATGGGATTCTAGTGTATGGAGAGTGAGCATGATGGTGGGGAAGTGTGTGGGGTGACTGCGATGGTGGAGGAGTTTGTGGGAGAGCGATTGTGACGATTGTGTGGTGTGCGGTGGAGTGAGGTTGATCGTGGGTTACTGAGTGGCCGAGTGGCATTGACGATTATGGAGTGTGCGTGAAGAGGGCGTTACTGTAGGGAGGTTTGCGAGGAAGTGAGTCCGATGGTGCAGGAGTGTGCGGGGAGTGATTGTTAAGCAGATAGTATGTGACGAAGTGTGGGTGACGGTATTGGAGAGTGTGGTGAGTGAGCGTGATGATGGAGAAGTGTGTGTGGAGTGAGTGTGAGTGTGATCGTGAGGGATTGTGCACACGCTTGAAGCGTGATGGTGGGGGATTGTGTTCACAGTGTGCTTGATTGGGCGGTGTGTATGGGAGTTCGTGCGTGATAGTGGTGGAGTGTGTGGCCGTTTGAGCGAGATAGTGAGGTACTGTCTGCGGAGCGTTCTTGACGGTGGTGGAGTGTGTGGGGAGTAAGTATGAAAGCGGGGGAGTGTGTGGGGAGTGAGCATAATGATGTGACAGTCTGCGGGGAATGAGCATTATGGTGGGGGAGTGTGCTGAAGTCTAAGCATGAATGTCAGGGTGTGTGTGGGGGAGTGAGCGTGATGTTGGATAAGTGTGCTGGTAGTTTGCGGGAGTGTGAGTGTGACGGTTGGCGTGTTTGCACGGAGTGAACATTTACTCCTTATGCACTCGCCCACTATCGCACTCGAATTCCCACACTGACGCCACCATCACGCTCACGCTCCACACACTCCCCCACTGTCACATGTACTCCTGTGCACATGCGTCCACCATCATGGTCACTCCTGCACACAACAACTTATCATCACACTGCTCACTACCCCACAAACTATCTCCAACGTCATGCTGACCCCTGACAAACTGACCCAACGTCAGGCACACTCTAACACGTACACTCTCAAGGTCAAACTCATTCCTCAAACACTGCCCCACCATCACGCACACTGCCACGTACCCTCCCCTCTCTCACCCTCAAACGTATGCACCTTGCAGCACCGTCACACTCTCTCCCCCAAATCTACAGCGTTGTCTTACTTATGGCATGGCACTATTTTGCATCACCACTCTCACTCCCCTGCACACTCCTCATCTCACATTCACTCTCCCGCACTTTCCCATTTCGTAACAAACTCTCCGCAGTACAAGACTCCACTGTAAAAATCCATCCGTCATGGTCATTCCCACCTATCCTACCATCACGCTCATTACTGTGCCCATTACAAACCGGCATGCGTCCACCCCCACACAATCCCCAACTGTATTATCACTTCCCCCCACACACTCCCAGCATAAAACGCACTCTGCCGCGGACTAGGCCACCGGCATGCTCACTTGATAGAGTGCGTGGTGAGAGTAAGCATGACAATGGAATAGTGAGCATGACATTGTCGGAGTGTGTGGGGAATGAACGTGATAGTGTGTGAGAGTACACGTGCATAAGCGTGGCTTTGGGGGATTTTAAGGGGTAGTGAGCGTAACAGTTTGGAGGTGTGTGAGGGCGTGAGTGTGATTGTCGTGGAGTGGGCATGGGAGAGAGTATGATGTTGGGTTAGTGCGGGTGGGAGTGAGCATGACGGATGCGGAGTGAGTGGAGGTGTGATTGCAAAAGTTGGGTCATATGCAGGAACGTGTGCGCGATGATGTGGGAAATTGCTGGGGAGTGAGCGTGACGTTGAAGGAGTGCGCGGGGGAGTGAGAACGATGGTGCAGGATTGTGTGGAAAAGCGAGCGAGAGGGTGGTGCAGGGTATGGGGCAGTGAGGGTGATGGTGTGAGCGCGTGTGTGGGAGTGAGCATGTCTGTTGGGCAGTGTGTGGGTGAGTGAGCGTGACAGCGGGTGAGCTTGACATTGGATAATCGTGTCGAACATGGAGTGAGTGTCATGGTGGGTGAGGGTGTGGGGGTAATAGAGTGAAAATGGAGGAATGGGTGTGAGAGTATGAGTGACGGTGGGGAATATGTGGGAGTGTGATAAAGTATAGTGATAATGACGCAGTAAGTGTGAGGGGGTCAGTGTAATGGTGATGGGGTGAGTGTGAAGGGGTAGGGTGACAGTGACGGTGTGAAAGTGAGCTGGTAAGGATGACGTGTGAGGGGTTCAGGCGTGATAGTGGTCGAGTGAGTGTGAGGGAGTGACAGTGAAGGTGACAGAGGAAGTGTCTTTAGGTCATGGTGATGGTGACAAAGAGGGTGTGAGAGGGTCACGGTAATGATGATGGAGTGAGTATGAGGTGTCAGGGTGACAGTGACAGAGTGCTTGAGAGGTGGGAAGGGTGACGGTGACGGTGACAGAGTGTGTGCGGGGTGACTGGGTGACAGTGACGAAGTGTTTGTGAGGGGATCAGGGTGACGGTGATAGACTGAACTTGAGGGGGTTCAGGGTGTGTTTGATGTAGTGAGTGTGAGGGGTTCAGGTTGAAGGTGATGAACCGAGTGTGAGGGGTTCAGGGTGAGAGTGATGGAGTAAATGTGAAGGTGTCAGAGTGACAGTCACGGAGTCGTTTGAGGGGTCAGGGTCTCAGTGATGTAGAGAGTGGCAGGGGTCAAGGTGATGGCGACGGAGTAAGTGTGAGGAGGTCTGGGTGATAGTGACTGAATGATTGTGAGCGGGTCAGGGTGATGATGAAGGAATGAGTGTGAGTGAGTCAGTTGTGATGATGACAGATTGAGTATCAGGGCTACGCAGTGATGGTGACAGAGTCAGTGTGCGGGGTCCATGGAGTGAGTGTGAAGGGTCAGGTTGAACATAAGAGAGTGAGTGTGAAGGGAAGAGTGATCCTGATGGAGTGAGCGGAGAGGGATTCAGTGTGATGGTTTCAGGCAGGCAGGGTGAGTTGTTTGGGGATCAGGATGATTGTGACAGGATGAGTGTCAGGGGGTCAGGGTGACGGTGACAAAGTTAGTGCGAGGGGGTCAAGGGATGTTGACAGAGTGAGTGTCATGGGGTCAGGGTGACACTGACCGCGTGAGAGTGAGGGAGTCATGGTGATGCTGATGGAGTGAGCATGAGGGGAAAATGAGTGCTATGGTGTCAGGGTGACAGTGATGGAGTGAGTGTGAGAGGGGCAGGATGAGTATGAGAGAGTGAGTATTAGTAGGTCAGCAACTAGTAGCTTCCAACTTTAAGTAAATTTACGTCGTCAATGGACAAGCATATGGACGTACATGGAATAGTGTAAGTTAGATAGGCTTCAGATTGGTATGACAGGTAGGCGCAACATCGAGGGCCGGAAGGTCTGTACTGCGCTGTAATGTTCTATGATCTATATGACGGTGTTGGAGTGAGTGTGTTAGGGTCAGGGCCACGGTGATGCAGTGATTGTGTGGAGGGCATGGCAAAGGTGAAGGATTGAGTTTGAGGGGAGTCATAATGACAATGATGGAGAGAGTCATGGGGGATCAAGTAGACAGTGACAGGGTGACCGTGAGGGTGTCAGGGTGACGGTGACAAGTGAGTGTGAGCGAGTCTGGATGACAGTGATGGAGTGAGTGTGAGGGGCTCCGTTTGGCATTGACGAGAGTGGGTGAGAGGGTCAGGATGACAGTGACACAGCAGTGTGATCGGGACAATGTGATGATGAAAGAGCGAGTGTGAGGGGGATTAGAGGGATGGAGTGAGTGTGAGTGGGTCAACTGCGACAGTGATGGAGTGAGTGCGAGGGCTCCAGTTGATGGTGACGGAGTGAGTGCGAGAGGTTCAGGGTGATGGAGCATGTATGAGGGGGTGTCAGGATGATGGTGACAGAGTGAGTGTGAAATGGTCAGGGTAATGGTGTCGGAGTGAGCATGATGGGGTAGAGCGATGGTAACACAGTGAGGGTGAAAGGGTCAGGGTCATGATGAAGGAGTGAGTGTGAGGGGGTAGGATGACAGTGGCGGTGTGGGAATGATCATGTCAGGGTGACGCTGACAGAGGCAGTATAGGGGGTCAGACTTGATTGTGATGGAGTGAGTGTCATGGGGTCACAGTGAGAGTGACTAAGTGCGATCCTTAGGGTCAGGGTGAAGGTGACGGGGTGAAGGTGAGGTAGTCAGAGCAACGGTGACGAAGTCAGTGTGAGGGGATCAGTGTGTCAGTGAGATAGAGAGTGAGGAGGTTGGGGGTTACGCTGGTGGAGTGAGTGTGAGGTGGTCAGGCTGACAGTGATGGAGTGAGTTTGAGTGAATAGTTGTGACGATGATGGAGTGAGTGTGATGCATCAGGTTAAAGTTGACAGGGTGAATGTGAGGGGTTCAGGATGACACTGATGGAGTAAGCATGAGGGATTCAAGGTGATGGACTAAGTGTGAGAGTGTAGGTTGACTGTGACGGTGTGAGTGTTTGGGGGTCCGGGTGATTATGATAGAGTGAGTGGGACGGTATCTGGGTGACGGTGAGAGAGTGAGTGTGAGGGTGTCAGGGGACAGTGATAGAATGAGAGTGAGCGGAAGAGGGTGACAACGACAGTCTGAGTGTGAGGGGTCAGGGTGATGATGACGCAATGAGTGTGAGGGGGCGAGGTGACAGTGAGACAGTGAGTGTGAGTGTGAGGGGGTCAGTATGATGGGGTTTGAGTGAGTGCAAGGGGGTCAGGCACGGTGATGGAGTAATTGTGAGGAGGTCATGGCAAAGGAGAAGAACTGAGACAGGGTGACCGTGATGGAGAGAGTAACGGGGTTATCAGGTAGAGACTGGCTGTTGGTGTGAGGGATTCAGGGTGACGGTGACGGTGAGAAGCGAGTTTGACGGAGCCAGGGTGATGATGATGGAGTGAGGGTGAGAATGTACAGGTGAAATTGACAGTGAGTGTGAGGGGCTTAGTGTACCATCGCGAAAGTGTGTGAGAGGGTCAGGGTGACAGTGATGGAGCAGTGTGAACGGGTCAGTGAGACGATGACAGAGCGATCATGAGGGGTGTTACAGTGATGGAGTGAGTGCGAGGGGTTAGGTAGATGGTGACGGAATGAGTTAGAGAGGGTCAGGATCAACGTGACAGAGTAATTGTAAAAGAGTCAGGGTGATGGTGATGATGATGGAGTGAGTGTGGTGAGGTAAGGTGATGGTGACACTGTGGGTGTGAGGGGATCAGGGTGATGGTGATGGAGGGAGTGTGAGGGGTTAAGCATGAAGGTGACAAATGAGTGTGAGGGGCGTTAGGGTGACAGTGAAACAATGACAATAAGCGAGACAGGGTGACAGCAGCAGAATGTTTGTCAAAGGTCAGTGTGACGGTAACGCAGTGAAGGTGAGAGGGGCAGGGTGACGGTGAAAGAGTGAGTGTTAGTGGGTCAGCATGACGGTGATAGAGTAAGTATGCGAGGGTCAAGGCCACGGTGATGGAGTGATTGTGAGGGAGTGATGGAGGTCAAGGCAAAGGTGAAGTTTGAGGGGTGTCAGGATGGCGGTGATGCAGAAAGTAATGCGGGTTCCTGGTAGAAAGTGATGGAGTGAGTGTGAGGGAGTCAGCATCACAGGTGGCAGTGACGGTTTGAGAGTGAGCGGGTCAGGGTAACGGTGACAGCGTCAGTGTGAGTGGGTCAGCCGTGATAGTGATGGAGTAAACGTGAGGGCGTCACAGTGAATATGACAGAGTGAGTGTAATGGGGTCAGAGTGATGCTGACCAAGTGAGTGTGAAAGGTTCATTGTGATGGTGATGGAGTGAGTTGATCGAGACAGACTGAGTGTGAGTGGGTCAGGGTGACAGTGACGGTGTGATTGTTTGTGTGTCAGAGTGACAGTGTGGGAGTGAGAGTGAGTGAGATTAGGTGATGGCAACAGAGTGAGTGTGAGGGAGTCAGTGGAAAGGTGATCCAGTAAGTGTGAGGGAGCAGCGTGATGTTGAGAGAATGAGAATGAGGGGGTAAAGTTGATGAAGATGGAATGAGTGTAAGCGGGTCAGAGTGAATGTGACAGAGTGAATGTGATGGCGTCAGAGGGATGGTAACGGAGTGGGTGGAAGTGCATCACAGTGAAGGGGACAGAGTGATTGTGAAGGGTTCTGGATGATTGTGAAGGAGTGAGTGCGATGTGGTGGGCTGCACAGTGACAGATTGATTGTTTGTGGGTTATGGTAAGGGTCTCGGAGTGAATATGAGATTTTCATTTTGATGGTGTGAGTGTGAGGGCAGAAGGGTAACAGAGACGGAGTCAGTGCCAGGGGGTCAGGGAAACAGTGACAGAGTAAGTGTGAGAAGTTCAGTGTGAAAGAGCGAGTGTGAGGAGGTCCAGGTGACGGTAACAGATTGCGTATGAGGGAATCAGGATGACGATGACGGATTGCGAGTAAGGGTGAGGGGGCAGGGTAAAATAATGAGTGTAAGGGGGTCAGGGTGACGGTGAAAGACTATGATGGCGTCAGTGTGATGGTGATGGTGTTTGAGTAAGTGTGAGGGATTCAGTGTGATAGCGACAGAGTTGGATTGAGGGCGTCATGGTGTCGATGACAGAGTGAGTGTGAAGGGTTCAAAATGACAGGGACGTTTTGAGTGGGAGGTTTTCAGAGAGTGACGGTGACAGAGTGAATGTGAGAGAGTTATGGTGACAGTGATGGAGTGATTGAGAAGGAGTCAGGATGACAATGACATAGTGAGTGTGACGGTGTTAGAGTGATGGTGATTGAGTCAGTGTGAGGAGTTCAGGGAACGATAGTGACTGTGGGAGTGTGAGGGCGTCATGGTGGCAATGATGGAGTTTGCGTGTGTGTGAATCGGTCAGGGTGATGGTGGCAGAGTGATTGTGACGGTGTCAGGGTGACTATGAGGGGTATGGCTGAAGGAAAAAATGATGTGAAAGAGTCAGGGTGACGGTGACAGATGAGTGTGAGGGTGTTAAGATTCACCGTGATGGAGTAAGTAAGAGATCGTCAGAATAATTGTGATGGTGTTAGCGTGAGGGTGTTAGAGTGATGGAAACAGAGTCAGTGCAAAGATCAGGGTGAGGAAGAGAGTGCGAAGTCGTCAGTTGGTAGTGATGGGGTGAGTTTTAGAGGGGGAGGGTGACAGTGTTGGAGTGAGGGTGAGTGGGTCAGAGTGACGGTGATGGAGTGAGTGTGAAGTGGGCATAAGACCATAAGACCATAAGACATAGGAGTGGAAGTCAGGCCATTCGGCCCATCGAGTCCACTCCGCCATTCAATCATGGCTGATGCGCATTTCAGCTCCACTTACCAGCGTTCTCCCCGTAGCCCTTAATTCCTCTAGACAACAAGAATCTATCAATCTCAGCCTTGAAGACATTTAGCGTCCCGGCTTCCACTGCACTCCGTGGCAATGAATTCCACAGGCCCACCACTCTCTGGCTGAAGAAATGTCTCCGCATTTCTGTTCTGAAATGACCCCCTCTAATTCTAAGGCTGTGTCCACGGGTCCTAGTCTCCTCGTTTAACTGAAACAATTTCCTAGCATCCACCTTTTCCAAGTCATGTATTATTTTGTATGTCTCTATTAAGTATCCCCTTAATCTTCTAAACTCCAACGAATACAATCCCAGTATCCTCATATGTTAGACCTGTCATTCCAGGGATCATCCGTGTGAATCTCCGCTGGACACGTTCCAGTGCCAGTATGTCCTTCCTGAGGTGTGGGGACCAAAACTGGACACAGTACTCCAAATGGGGCCTAACCAGAGCTTTATAAAGTCTTAGTAGTACATCTCTGCTTTTATATTCCAACCCTCTTGAGATAAGAGACAACATTGCATTCACTTTCTTAATCACGGACTCTATCTGCATGTTTACCTTTAGAGAATCCTCGACTAGCACTCCCAGATCCCTTTGTGCTTTGGCTTTATTAATTTTCTCACCATTTAGAAAGTAGTCTATGCTTTTATTCTTTTTGCCAAATTGCAAGACCTCGCACTTGCTCACGTTAAATTCCATCAGCCATTTCCTGGACAACTCTCCCAACCTGTCGAGATCCTTCTGTAGCCTCCCCACTTCCTCAGTACTACCTGCCTGTCCACCTAACTTCGTATCATCGGCAAACTTCGCTAGAATGCCCCCGGTTCCCTCATCCAAATCGTTAATATATAATGCGAACAGCTGTGGCCCCAGCACCGAACCCTACGGGACACCGCTCGTCACCGGCTGCCATTCTGAAAAAGAACCTTTTATCCCAACTCTCTGCCTTCTGTTAGACAGCCAATCCTCAATCCATCCCAGCAGCTCACCTCGAACACCATGGGCCCTCACCTTGCTCAGCAGCCTCCCGTGTGGCACATTATCAAAGGCCTTTTGAAAGTCTAGATAGACCACATCCACTGGGTTTCCCTGGTCTAACCTACTTGTTACCTCTTCAAAAAATTCCAACAGGTTTGTCAGACATGACCTCCCTTTACTAAATCCATGTTGACTTGTTTTAATCAGACTCTGCTCTTCCAAGAATTTAGAAACCTCATCCTTAATGATGGATTCTAGAATTTTACCAACAACCGAGGTTAAACTGATTGGTCTATAATTTTCCAAGTTTTGCCTTGATCCTTTCTTGAACAAGGGGGTTACAACAGCCATCTTCCAATCATCCGGGACCTTTCCTGACTCCAGTGACTCTTGAAAGATCTCAACCAATGCCTCTGCTATTTCCTCAGCCACCTCTCTCAGAACTCTAGGGTGTATCCCATCGGGGCCAGGAGATTTATCAATTTTAAGACTTTTTAACTTTTCTAGCACTATCTCTTTCGTAATGGCAACCATACTCAACTCAGCCCCGTGACACCCTTTAATTTTTGGGATATTACTCATGTCTTCCACTGTGAAGACTGACGCAAAGTACTTGTTAAGTTCTCCTGCTATTTCCTTATCTCCCATCACTAGGCTTCCTGCATCAGTTTGAAGTGGCCCAATGTCTACTTTTGCCTGTCGTTTGTTTCTTATGTACTGAAAGAAACTTTTCCTATTATTTCTAATATTACTGGCTAGCCTACCTTCATATTTGATCCTCTCCTTTCTTATTACACTCTTTGTTATCCTCTGTTTGCTTTTGTATCCTTCCCAATCTTCTGATTTCTCACTGTTCTTAGCCACTTTATAGGATCTCTTTTTTTCTTTAATACATTTCCTGACTTTCTTTGTCAGCCAAGGTTGTCTAATCCATCCCCGGTTAATCTTTCTTTTCTTGGGAATGAACCTCCGTACAGTGTCCTCAATTATACCTACAAATTCCTGCCATTTTTGCTCTACTGTCTTCCCGGTTAGCCTCTGCTTCCAGTCTATTTTAGTCAGTTCCTCTCTCATGCCCTCATAATTACCTTTATTCAACTGTAACACCATTACATCCGATTTTGCCTTCTCCCTTTCAAACTCCAGACTGAACTCTATCATATTATGGTTGCTACTTCCTAAGGGTTCCCTTACTTTAAGATCTTTTCTAGAGTCTGGTTCAGTGCAAAGCACTAGGTCCAGAATAGCCTGCTCTCTTATGGGCTCCATGACAAGCTTTCCAAAAAGCCATCCTGTAAGCATTCCATGAATTCCCTTTCTTTAGATCCACTAACAACATTTTTTACCCAGTCCACCTGCATATTGAAGTCTCCCATGATCAATGTAACCTTGCCTTTCTGACATGCCTTCTCTATTTCCCGGTACATGTTGCGTCCCTGGTCCTGACCACTGTTAGGAGGTCTATACACAACTCCAAGTATGTTTTTTTTGCCTTTGTGGTTCCTCAATTCCACCCACACAGACTCCACATCATCCGACGCTATGTCATTCAATACCATAGATTTAATTTTGTTCAGGGTGTTGGTAACAGAGCGAGTGTGCTGGGGTCAAGGTGACGGTGATGGAGTGAGTGTGAGGTAGTCAGGGTGAGGGTGATGGAGTGTGTACGAACGGGTCAGGGCGATGGTGTAGGAGTGAATGTGAGACATTCAAGAGTGACGGTGATGGAGTGAGTGTTGGAGTGTCATCAAGACGGTAATATAGTGATTGTGAGGTGGTTAGTGTGATGGCGATTGAGTGAGTCTGAGTGGGGTCAGGGTCACGATGATGAAGTGATGTGAAGGGTGTCAGGGCAATGGTGAAGGAGTGAGTTTTGAGAGGGTCAGGGTGGCGGTGATGGAGAGATTAATGGCGACTTTGGATAGACAATGGCAGAGTGAGTGTGACGGAGTCAAGGTGATGGTGCCAATTGAATTTGAGGCCGTCAGAGTGACGGCGACAAAGTGAGTGTGAGCGAGTAAGGGTGATGGTGTCGGAGGGAGTGTGAGGGGGTCAGGGTGAGTGAGAGAGTCAGTGTGAGTGGGTCAGTTGTGACAATGATGGAGTGATGTGAGGGGTGTCGGGGCTTTGATGAAGGAGTGAGTTTGAGGGTGTCAGGGAATGGTGATGAAGAGATTACTGGGGGCGTCGGGTAGACAGTGACAGAGTGAGTGTGAGGGAGTCAGGGTGATGGTGTCAATTAATTTGGGGTCGTCAGGGTGAAAGTGACAGAGTCTGAACGAGTAAGGGTGATGTTGATGAAGTCAGTGTGAAGGGGGCTGGTGAACGTGAGAGTCAGTGTGAGTGAGTCAATTGTGATAATGATGGAGTGAGTGTGAGAGATTAAGGCTGCCAGTGACGTAAGGAGGTCAGTGATGGAGCAGTGTGAGCGGGTCAATGTGACGATGATGGAGCGAATATGAGGGGGTCAGAGGGGTAGAGTAAGTGAGAGTGGTTGAGTTGTGACAGTGGTCGAGTGAGTGTGAGAGTTTAAGGGTGACGGTGACAGTGTGAGTGTGAGAGGGTCAGGATGAGGGAGGGAATGCAGAGGGGTCCGGATGATGATGATGGATTGAGTGTAAGGTGGTCATAGTGAAGGTGACAGAGTGAGTGTTACGTGGTTAGAGTGAAGGTGATGGAGAGAGTTTAAGTGGGTCAGAATGAAGTTGACAGAGTGAGTGTGAGGGAGTCAGGATTATGGTGACGAAATGTGTGGAGTTTGTCAGGGGGATGATGATGGAGTATGTGTGAGAGGGTTAGAGCGATGATGGTGAGCGTGTGACGTTGACAGAGTGACTGTTGGGGGTCAGGTTGGGAGGACGGAGTGTGAAAGGAAAAGTGAGAACTGCAGATGCTGGAGATCAGAGGTGAAAATGTGTTGCTGGAAAAGCGCAGCAGGTCAGGCAGCATCTAAGGAACAGGAGAATCGACGTTTCGGGCATAAGCCCTTCTTCAGAAATGAGGAAAGTGTGTCCAGCAGGCTAAGATAAAAGGTAGGTAGGATGGCCTTGGGGATGGGCGTTGGAAATGCGATAGGTGGAAGGAGGTCAAGGTGAGGGTGATAGACCAGAGTCGGGTGGGGACGGAGAGGTCAGGAAGAAGATTTCAGGTTAGGAAGACAATGCTGAGTTCGAGGGATTTGGCTGAGACAAGGTGGGGGAGGGGAAATGAGGAAACTGGAGAAATGAGTTCATCCCTTGTGGTTGGAGGGTTCCGAGGCAGAAGATGAGGCGCTCTTCCTTCAACCGTCGTGTTGCTATGTTCTGGCAATGGCGGAGTCCAAGGATCTGCATGTCCTTGGTGGAGTGGGAGGGGGAGTTAAAGTTTTGAGCCACAGGGTGGTTGGGTTTGTTGGTCGGGGTGTCCCAGAGTTGTTCTCTGAAACGTTCCGCCTGTAGGTGGCCTGTCTCCCCAATATAGAGGAGGCCATATCGGGTGCAGCGGATGCAAAAAATGATGTGTGTGGAGGTGCAGGTGAATTTGTGGCGGATATGGAAGTATCCCTTGGGGCCTTGGAGGGAAGTAAGGGGGAGGTGTGGGCGCAAGTTTTGCATTTCTTGTGGTTGCAGGGAAAGGTGCCGGGAGTGGAGGTTGGGTTGGTGGGGGGTGTGGACCTGACGAGGGAGTGGTCTTTTCGGAACGCTGATAGGTGAGGGGAGGGGAGGGAAATATATCCCTGGTAGTGGGGTCCGTTTGGAGGTGGCGGAAATGAGGGCGGATGATACGCTGCATATGGAGGTTGGTGGGGTGGTAGCTGAGGACCAGTGGGGTTCTTTCCTGGTGGCGGTTGGACGGGCGGGGCTCAAGGGCGGAGGAGGGGAAAGTGGAGGAGATGCGGTGGAGGGCATCGTCGACCACGTCTGGGGAGAAATTGCGGTCTTTGAAGAAGGAGGCCATCTTGGTTGTTGGGTATTGGAACTGATCATCCTGGGAGCAGATGCGGCGGAGATGAAGGAATTGGGAATATGGGATGGCGTTTTTACAGGGGACAGGGTGGGAGGAGGTGTAGTCTGGGTAGCTATGGGAGTCAGTCGGTTTATAGTAAATGTCCGTGTTGATTCGGTCGCCCGTGATAGATATGGAAATGACTAGGAAGGGGAGGGAGGAGTCTGAGACGGTCCAGGTGAATTTGAGATCGGGGTGAAAGGTGTTGATTCAGTGGATGAACTGTTGAACCTCCTCGTGGGAGCACGAGGCAGCGCCATGACAGTCATCGATGTAGCGGAGGAAAAGGTGGGGGGTGGTGCCAGTGTAGCTGCGGAAGATGGACTGTTCCACATATCCTACGAAGAGGCAGGCATAGCTGGGACCCATGCGGGTGCCCATGGCAACTCCTTTTGTTTGGAGGAAGTGGAAAGATTGGAAAGAGAGGTTGTTCAGGGTGAGGACCAGTTCAGTCAGTCGAAGGAAGGTGTCAGTGGAAGGGTACTTGTTGGTACGGCGGGAAAGGGAGAAGCGGAGGGCTTTGAGTCCTTTGTGATGGGGGATAGAGGTGTACAGGGACTGGATGTCCATGGTGAAGATAAGGCGTTGGGAACGGGGGAAGCGAAAATCATGGAGGAGGTGGAGGGCTTCTTCCACCTATCGCATTTCCAACGCCCCTCCCCACGTCCCTCCTCCCTACCTATTATCCTAGCCTGCTGGACACACTTTCCTCATCCTGAAGAAGGGCTTATGCCCGAAACGTCGATTCTCCTGTTCCTTGGATGCTGCCTGACCTGCTGCGCTTTTCCAGCAACACATTTTCAGCTCGGAGTGTGAAAGGGTCAGGGTGACGGACATGGATGAAATGAGGGGGTCAGGGTGACAGTAACGGAGTGAGTATGAGTTTGTCCGAGTGTTTGTGGCTGTATTCCTGTGAATTTGCAAGAGTATTGGTAGCAGAGTCACTGCAAGGGATTCAGGGCACCGGAGTGAGTGTGAGGCAACCAGAGTGATAGTGATGGATTGAGTGTGAGAGGGCCAGGGCGATGGTGATGGAGTAATTGTGGGGGGTGGGGCGCAGGGTGCCAGTGATGGAGCGTGTGCTGGGGTCAGGGTGATGGCAACAGAGTGAGTGTGAGTGGGTCAGGGCAGTGGTCACAGAGTAAGTGTGAGGGAGTCAGGTTGACAAGAATGGAATGAGCGTAATGGGCTCAGGGTGAATATGACAGAGAGACAGTGAAGTGGTAACGGTGAAGTGAGTGAGAATGTGTAAGGATGACACTGATGGCGTGGGTGCAATGAGATCAGGGTGATGGAGTGAGTGTGGGGACGTAGACTGACTGTGACGGTGTGAGTGTTTAAGGTTGAGGGTGATCGTGACAGAGTGAGTGTGAGGGGGTTAGCATGACCGTGATGGATTGAGTGTAACAGCGTCAAGGTGAATGTGATAGAGTGAGTGTGAGGGTGTCAGGGTGTCTGCGAAAGCGTGAGTGCGAAGCAGCCGTCAGGGATGGAGTGAGTGTCGGTTATGTTGAGGGCTGTTGGTTTGAATATGTTTGGTTTCAGGGTGATCGAGTGAGTATTACGTGGAGAGGGAGACATTGACTGAGTATCAGGGGGTCAGGGACAGAGTGACAAAATGAGTGAAAGGTGGTGAGGTTCATGCTGTCAGTGATGGAGTGCGTGGGAGAGGATCGGGTTCTCGCTGATCGAGGGAGTATGAGGTGGTCAGGGTGTTAGCGATGGAGTGAGTATGAGCGGTTCAGGGAGACGGTGACAGTGACAGACACAGAGAAAGTGTGACGGGGGTCAGCATGAAGATGGCAGAGTGAGTGTGAGGTAGCCAGGGCGACAGTGTTGCAGTAAGTTTGAGCGGTCAGGGGTGACGTTGACAGAATAAGTGTGTGTGACTCAGGGTGATGGTGATGGAATAAATGTAAGGGTGTCAAAGTGAAGGTGACAGAGTGAGTGCGAGGTTGTCAGGGTGACAGCGATGGAATAAGTGTGAGCGCGTCATTGCAAAGGTGACTGAGTGAAATTGTGGGAGTTAGGGCTTCAGCGGCACTGTGAGTGTGAAGGGGTCAGGATGACTGTGAAGCTTGTGAAGAGTGTAACTTGGTGTGCTTAACAGTGATAGAATGAGAGTCAGCGGGTGGGGATGACAGGAACAGAGTGAGTGTTTGTCCGTTATGGTGAGTTTCTCTGAGTGAATGTGAGGGTTTAAGAGTGATGGAGTGTGAGGGCGAAAGGCAGACAGTGACTGAGTGTCCCGGTGTTGGGGAGAGAGTGATGGAATGAGTGTGAGAGGTTCAGTGTGAAGGAGTGTGTGTGCGGAGGTCAGGGTCAGGCTGTTGGTGATGGAGTAAGTGTGAGGGGATCAGGGTCTCGCTGATGAAGTGAGTATGAGGGTGTCAGGATGACCGTCATGGAGCGAGTGTGAGTGGGTCAGGATGATGGAGATAGTTTGAAAGTGTGGTGTCGGAGTGACGGTGACGGAATGAGTGCGAGGGATTCAGGGTCACATTGATGGTGTGTCAGAGCATCAAGGTGATGTGGATGGAGTCAGTGTGCGGGTGTCAGGGTGACGGTGACGGATTTAGTTAAAGGGTGAGCGTGACGATGACAGAGTGAGTAAGACGGCTTCAGGGTGACGGTGATGGAGTGATTTTGAGGGGGCCAGGGTGACAGTGATGGAGTGAGCATGAGGTGGTCAGGGTGACAGAGACAGTGTGAGTGTGTTGGGTTTCGAGTGACCATTACGGAGTGAGTATGAAAGATCCAGGGTCACAGGGCTGATGTGTGAGGGTATCGGCGTGATGGAGACGGAGTGAGTGCAATGTAGTCATGGTGATGGTGACGGAGAGACTGTGAGAGGCTCAGGGTGATGGTGATGGATTGAGTGTGAGGGGGTTAGGATGACGGTGATAGAGATAGTGAGGGAGCTATTGTGTCAGAAATGGAGTAACTGTGATCGGTCAGGGTGACGGTGACAGAATAAGTGTGAGGGGAATATGGTGACATTGATGCGAGTGTGTGTAAGCGAGTCAGGGTGACGCAGACAGTGTGAATGTGTGGGGCCCGAGTCACCATTATGGAGTACGTATGAGAGTTTCAAAGTCACAGGGTTGGGCTGTGAGGGCATCAGAGTGATGGACACGGTGAAAGTGCAAGTGCATCATGCTGGCGTTGAGAGAATGAATGCGAGCTGGTCATGGTGGTGGTGACAGAGTGAGTATTTGTGGGTTAGGGTGAGTGACTTGGAGTCAGTGTGAGGTTTTCAGGGTGACTGAGTGAGTGTGCGGGCAAATGTCAGACAGAGAAAGTGTGCATGTAAGTGGTTCAGTGTGAAGTGTGAGTGTAAGGTGGTCCGGGTGTTGGTAGCAGAGTGAGTGTGAGACGGTCAGCGTGTCAGTAATGGAATAAGCGTGATGGATCAGGATGACAGTGATGGAGCGAATGTGAGGGGCTCAGGATGACGGTCAAGGAGTGAGTGTTAGTCGGTCAGGTTAATGGAGACAGTGTGAATATGTGTGCGTCAGAGTGACGATGATAGATCGGTGCGAGGGGTTCATGGTCACAGTCATGGAGTGTGAGGGGTCAGTGTGATGGAGATCGAGTGAATGTGAGGGCGTCATGGTGATGATGATGGAATAAATGCAAGGTGGTCAGTGAGTGTAAGGTGGTTAAGTGTGACTGCGGTTCATTGTAATGATGACAGAGTGCGTGTGAGCGTGTCAGGATGACTGTGAAGGAGTGAGTACGAGGGCGGTGTGCTTGTCAGTGACAGTGTGGGAATCGGCGGGTGGGGATGACAGGAACAGAGAAAGTGTTTGTATGTTGGAGTGAGTGTCTCATAAGTGAATGTGAGGGTTTCAGGGTGATGGAGTGAGTGTGAGGGTGATAGGGAGGCAGGGACTGAGTGTTGGGATGTCAGGGAGAGTGTCACAGAATGCGTATAGGAAGTTCAGTGTGACGAGTGAGTGTGAGGGGGTCAGGGTCAGGCTGTCAGTGACGAAATGCATGTGAGCGGATCAGGGGATCACTGATGGAGAGATCGTCAGGTGGTCAGAGTGATTGTGCTGGAGTGTGCATGAGGTAGTCAGAATGAAGGTGACGGGAAGTGTGAGGTGGTGAGGGTGAAAGTCATGGAGTGTGAGTGGGTCAGGATGATGGAGACAGTGTGGATGTGTGAGGTCAGAGTGACTGTGACAGAGTGAGTGTGAGGGATTCAGAGTCACATTCGTGGTATGTGAGGGGGTCAGGATGATCGAGACGGAGTGAGTGTAAGGGGGTCATGGTGACAGTGATGGAGTGAGTGTGAGCGGGTCAGGGTGACAGCGACACAGACTGTGAGGGGTTCAGTGTGACGGAGTGAGCATAATGGGGTTAGACTGATGGTGTCAGAGTGTGTGGGGGTCAGGATGACGGTAACAAAGTGAGTGTTAAGGGGCCAGGGGTGATGGTAGATTGAGAGTGAAGGGGTCAGGGTGACGGTGGCAGAGTGAGTGTGAGTCGGTAAAGTTGACGGTGGTGGAGGGAGATAAGGTGACGGTAACAAATGAGTATGAGGGATTCAGGGTGACCATGACAAGTGAATTGAGGGGGTCAGGGTGACGGTGATGGAATGAGTGTGACGGACTCTGGGTGCCGGTGACGGAGTGAGTGTAAGGGGGTCAGAGGGAAGTTGACAGAGTGATTGTGATGGGGTCATGGTGACAGTGACAGAATGATTTTAAGGGTTCACTGAGTGCATGGCGGTGAACTTGACCGTGACAGATTGAGAGTTAGCGGATACCGGTGACAGTGATGGAGTGAGTCTGAGGGGGTCGGAGTGATGGTGACGGAATGAGTATGATCGTGTCAAGGTGACAGTGACAGAGTGAGTGTGGTAGGTCACGGATACAGTGACGGAGTGAGTGTGACGGGATCAGGGTGATAGTGATGGAGTGAGTGTGATAGGGTCAGGGTGTGAGTGCGAGGGATTCACAGTGATGGAGTGTGTGTGAGGGGTTCTTGACAATGGTGATGGTGTGAACGTGAAGGCGTCAGGATGGCGGTAATGGAGTGAATGTGTCGGGGTCAGGGTCGTGGTGATGGAGTGATTTCGAAGGGATCTGGTTGACAGTAATGGAGTGAGTATGTTGGAGTGAGGTTGACGGTGATAGAGTGAATGTGTGGGGATCACGTGACGGTGAAAGAGAAAGTGTGTGGGGATCACTTTTACTGTGATGGTTTGAGTGTAAGGAGGGTCAGAGTAACGGTGATGGAATGATTGTAAGGGGGCAGGGTGATAGTGATGGAGTGATTGTGAGAGGATCAGGGTGATAGAGACAGGGTTAATGTGTGGGGATCCGGGTGACTGTTACAGAGTGTGTATGAGAGTTTCAAGATCACAGGGTTGGATTGTGATGGGATCAGGGTGATGGACTTGAAGTGAGTGCAAGTGCGTCATGGTGAAGGTGAAGGAGTGAGTGTCTAAGAGAGAATGTGAAGGCTTCAGGGTGATTGAATGAGCATGCAGACGAAAGAGAGACAATGAGAGAATGAGCGTGAGGGGGTGAGGATGTCGATAATGGAGTGAATGTGAGAAGGTAAGGGTGATGATGCAGGAGTGAGTGTGAGGGGGTACGGTGTCCGTGACGGACTGAATATGAGAGGTTCAGTGTGAACTTCTGAGTGTAAGGTGGTCAGGGTGTCGATAACGGAGTGAGGGGGTTCACGGGGTCAGTAATAGAATGAGTATGAAAGGTCAGGGAGACAGTATGAAGGGCTCAGGTGACAATCATAGTGTCAGTGTGAGTTGGTTCGGGTGATAGAGACAGTGTGAATGTGTCGGGGTGAGCGTGACTGTGACGGATGGGTGCAAGGGGTTCAGGGTCACAATGATCGATTGTGAAGCAGTCAGTGTGATGAGAATAGAGTGACTGTGTCGCATTGTGATAATGGCAGAATGAAAGTGAGGAGGTCATGATGACTGTGAGTGCACAGTGGTGGTCTTGACAGTGACGGATTGAGAGTTAGCGGGCAGGGAGACAGTGACGGAGTGAGCGTTTATGTGTCAGGGTGACGGTTTTGGAGTGATTGTAAGGGTTTCAGGGGATTGAGTGAGCATGGGGGCGTCAGGGAGACAGTAATGGAGAGCGCGTGAGAGTGTCAGTGTGATGTTGACAGAATGAGTATCAATGTGACGGTGAAGGAGTGAGTGTGGTGTCAGTGTGATGTTGACAGAATGAGTATCAATGTGACGGTGAAGGAGTGAGTGTGGTGGGTCATGGAGACAGTGACAGAGAGGGTGTGAAGGTGTCAGGGTGATAGTGACGGAGTGAGTGTGAGGGGTTCTCGATGACAGAGTGAGTGTGATGGGGTCAGAGTGATAGCGATGCAGTGGTTGTAAGGGGTTGAGAGTGCGCGGTGGTGGTCTTGACAGTGACAGATTTAGAGTTAGCGAGTGTGCATGACAGTGACAGAGTGAGTCTGAGGGGGTCGGAGTGATGGTGACGGAATGAGCATGATGGTGTCAAGGTGACGGTGATGGAATGAGTGTGGTAGGTCAAGGAGACTGTGACGGAGTGAGTGTGATGGGGTCAAGGTGACCGTCATGGAATGAGTGTGAGTGGGACAGGATCATGCAGACAGCGTGAATGTGTGGGGTCAGTGTGACTGTAATGGAGTGAGTGCGAGGGGACCAAGGTCACACTGATGGCGTGTGAGGGGTCAGGGTGATGGAGGTGGAGTGAATGTGAGGGGGTCATGGCGACAGAGATGAAGTGAGAATTGGGGAAGGCTGATGGTGATGGAGTGAGTTAAACGGGTTCAGGTTGATGAAGTGAGTGTGAGGGTGTTAGAGTGATGGTGATGAAGTTGGTGTGAAGGGGTGTGGGTGACAGAGTGAGCATGATGAACTTGGGTGCCAGTGAACGAGGGAGCGTGAGGGGGTCAAGGCAAAGGTTAAGGTTTGAGCGTGAGGGTTTCAGGATGTCAGTGATGGAGTGAGTGTGAGGGGTTCAGTGTGATGGTAACGGAGTGAGTGTGAGGAGGTCAGGGTAGCAGTGATGGAGTGAGTTTGTGTGTGTGTCAGTGTGACGGTGACTGAGTGATTGCGAGGACATCCAGGTGATGGTGAGAACGTGAGAGGTCTGAGTGACAGTAATACCATGAGTGTGAGGGAGTTAGGGTGATAGTGATGGAGTGAATGTGAGGGCGTCAGGGCGATGGTGATGGAGTCAGTGTGAGCATGTCAGGGTCATGGTTATGGAGTGAGTCTGAAGGGGTCAGGTTGATGGCGATGGAGTGAGTATGAGGGGGTGATGGAGTCAGTGTAAAGGAGTCAGAGTGAAGGTCACAGAGTGAGTGTGAGGTGGTGAGGGTGACAGTGATGGAGTGAGTGTCTAGGTGACAGTGACAGAGTGAGTGTTGGGAGTCAGGGTTATTGTGAACTTATGAGTGTGAGGGGGTCAAGTTGACGGTGATGAAATCAATGTGAGTGTTTCAGAGTGACTATGACAGGGTGTGGGTGGATCAGAGTGACGGTGACTGAGTGAGTGAGACGGGATCACGCTGATGGTGATGGAGTGAGTGTAAGGGGGTCAAAGCGGAGGTGACAGGGTGAGACTGAGGGGATCAGGGTGATTGTGAAGGAGTGCGTGTGAGATGGTGGGCTGAACAGGGAAACAATGAGAGGTAGTGGGTGGAGATGACAGGAATGGAATGAGTGTTTGTGGGTCTGGTAAAGGTTTCAGTGTCAATGTGAGGATTTCAAGGTGTTAGAATGAATGTGAAGGCAAACATGAGACAGTGACAGAGCGAGTGTCGGGGTCACGTAGAGAGGAACGGAGCGACTGTGAGAGGCTCAGTGTGATGGAGTGAGTGTGAGACGGTCAGGGTGTCAGTGAATGAGGGAGCGTGAGTTAATCAGGGTAATGGAGTGAATGACTTACTAGGAATACAAACTATAGCGAGAAAAGGATAGTAACCACATTGTGTCATCCAAAGAATGTCCTGGATCCGCGAAGCAAATGAAATCCAAGGCTGAAAAAAAAACAGTAAAGACCTTCCATGAAACTCCTGTCCGTTATTGTAACATTCCAATCTATCATTCTCAGATTCTGGTCCATTGTTTGAACATTCCAATCTAACGTTCTCAGATTCTGATCTCTCCTATCCCTCTGACTGGAGTTGCTGATCCCTGTTAATACTTTCAGTGACGTTCCTCATACTGTGAAGCCCATTTAGCATAAAATGATGCAAACCACCCTCTGGGATAATTAGAATTCACGGAGATTAACATTAATCACATAGCTCCTGTTAATCCTTTTGTATTCAATTCTGTTTTTATTAAAATTCAGAAGAGCGTTTAAATTTTAAGCATTCGACATGGGATATGTGGGAGTGACTGAGGGAAGGAATGTTAGATATAGTATATGGATTGTTTGTAATCATTCAATATGATTTGGATATGGGAATAATGTCAAAGGATTGTTGGAACATAAACATGTTTCTCCGTTGATAAATAGAAACATACACACATTAACTACTGATCAGTGATTGTAATGTCAGTAAAACATCGAGAGAACTTATATAGTCCATAATCCGACGGGAAAAAGTGACTAAGACAGTATGTCTTATAATAGACAAACGGCATGTGCATGTTAACAAAGGAGAATATTATGTGACACACACAATTCAGAATGCAATTCGAGGATCAGAGCGGGAAGGTTAACGTCATGCTGTTAATGGCAATCAACTGTGATAAACTATCATTTACTGGACTTCAATTACAGTGTGCTTATAACATTTAGGAGGAGACATAAAACAGAGAGAATTGGGGGGAAATGGCTGCTGAGACTGGAGGGACAGGACATGATATTGCCCAGCCATCAGTATTGGAACGTTATCCTTTATCAATCATATGAAGATCAGATTCAGTAATGCATCTACCATGAGTAATCCGAAAGCCAATATTAAGGATAAGACCAGAAGACACAAGAGCAGAAATTTGCCGATTCAACCCATTACGTGTGTTCCACCATTCAACCATGTCCGGTAACCTTTTCAAACCCATTTTTCCGCTTTGTCACCGTTAACCTTGATCCACTTTCAAGAGCTTATCTACCTCAGCCTTAAATGTATTCAATTACCTGGTGTCTACCAACTGCTGTGGCACTGACTTTCAACGATTCAACGCTGTCTGGCTGAAGAAATTTCTCCTTAACTCTATTCGAAATGGTCTTCCCTTGAATGTGTGCCCTCGGGTCCCAGTCTCTCCGACCAATAGAAGAGCTCCCAATATCCACTCTGACCAAGCCATTCAGTATTCTGTAAGTTGCAATTAGATCCCACCACATCCTTCTAAACTTCAACAAATATCGACCCAAACCCTCAAATGTTCCTCATGTGTTAAGCTTTTCATTCCTATGATCATTTTCGTCGATCTTATTTGAAAACTATCTCGGGCCAGTGCATCCTTCCTGAGATATGGGACACAGAACTGCACACATAATCCAAATCTACCAAAGCGTCTTAGAGCCTCAGAAGTAAATTCTGAATTAAATGCACATTTAAAAAGAAATGCCTCTATACTGCTTTAAAAAATGCATGACATCACACTTTCTCAAGTTGTAATCTATCTCCCAGTTCTTTGCCCTCTCCCTAACCGGTCAAATTCCTTCTGCAGGATAAAGTGAGGACTGCTGTTACTGGAGATCGGAGACAAAACATGTGGTGCTAGAAAAACACGAAGGAGCAGGAAAGTCGACGTTTCTGTAATAAGCTGTTCATTCGGAATGGTGGTGCATGGAAGGAAGCTGAGCGATAAATGGGTGTCTGGGTCTGTGGGAAGCTAGCTTGGAAGGCGAAAGGTAGGTGAAGGTAAGGGGTGAGTAGGTCAGAGTAGAAGTTGGAGCGGACAGATGGGGAGGAAGTTGGACAAGTCGGGCAGATTAAAAGAGCAGTCCCGAGTTGGAGGATTATATTTGACATAAGCTTGGGGGCGGGGGAGGGGGGGGGGAATATGAGGCAACTGGTGAAATTGACTTTGATACCGTGTGGTTAAAGGGTCCGAATATGCGGCTTCTTCCTCCAGGCATGAGGTGGATAGATGTCGGCTTTGGAGGAGGCCAAGAACCTACATGTCCTGAGTGCAGGGAGAGTTGAACTGGTCGGCCAGAAGGTGCTGAGATGTTGGGTGGGGTTATTCCAGAGATGCTCCCTGAACCGTGCTGAAAATTGTTGTCCCGTCTACCCAGTGCAGAGATGGCCGCGAGCAATGGATATAGCAAATGAGATGTTTGGGTGGGAAGGAAAATCTCTGCCAGATGTGGAAGTATTCTTTGGGGCCTTAAATGGAGGTGAGGTGGGAGGTGTGAGCGCAGAATTTGCACCTGTTGTAGTGACAATGGATGGTGCTTGGATTGGAGAGTGGTTTGGTTTGGGGAGGGTGTGGACCTAACGCGGGAGTCGTGAAGGGATTGGTCTCTGCAGGATGCTGGTCGGGGTGGGATGGGAAATATATCTCTGTTGGTGGGCTTTGACTGGAGGTGGCGGAAATGACGGATGGTGATGCGTTGTATCTGGAGGTTGGTGGGGTGGAAGTGGGCGACTAGGCGGTTCTATCCTTGTGATAGGCACGGTGGTGTTCAAGTGCTGAGTTGTGAGAAGTTGAGGAGATGCGCTGGAGCATCCTTCTTCAGCCTATCCACCTCTTCAATGCTCCTTGACTCTCTTTGCAGGGACTGAAAACTTGGCCAGAATGCGCTCAGTTCCTTCATCTGAAGAATTAATGCATACAGTGAAAAGGTGTCTTTACCAAAAACTGCGGCTTGTGGGACACCACTTGTCACCACCTTCCATCCTGATAAGGACAGTATAATCCATACTCTGTTTTCTGACAGACTACGAAGGCCAACACCTTGCCTTGAACACAATGGGAAATTATCTTTAAAAATAGCCTTGTTTGACACCTAATCAAAGGCCTTCTTTATATCCAGGTAGTTACGTCCATTGGTTGTCCATGGTTTAATATTATCTTCTAGCAGGTTTGTCAGGCATGATCTCCCATTGTTGAACCGATGCTGTCTCTGCCATATTTTACAGAACACCTCTAAATGTTTAGAAATCTCATCCTTCGCAATGAATTCCATGGTCTTACCCACGGCCGTGGTTAGGCTAATCAGTGGGTAATATTCCGTCTTCTGCCTTAATCCCGTTCTAAATCGGGTGCCATGTTAACTATTTTCGATTTGTCTTGGACCTTTCCTGATTCGAGTAATTCCTGAAGGATTACCACGAGCGCTTGCATTATCTCTTCAGGTATCTCCTTTTGAACTCGAGGGTGATTTCCCAAGTTGAAACTAAAACACGATCAGCATGAACAACATCAACATTATTTGGAGTTGCAGAGCCCATTCATGAGTCTAATATAGTATTCCTAATACATTATATGCCTCAATGAACTCTCCCCACATTAATGTGCCGTCGCGTTGAGGTCCTACAGGACGAATTTAGGGAGTTAGGTACCAAGTTAAAAAGTAGGAACTCAGAGGTATTAATCTCAGGATTGCGAACAATGTCAAGTGCTAGCCAGAGTAGGAATGATCGAATAATCACTGAGAATGTGTGGCTTGAGAGATAGTGCAGGAGGGAGGGGTTCAGATGTTTGGGACATTGAGACCGGTTCTGGGGGAGGTGGGATTCTTACAAATTGGACGGTCTACATCTGGGTAGGACTGAAGCCAATATCCTCGGGGGTGCTTTTGGTAACGCTGTTGATGCAGGTTTAAACTAATGTGTCAGGGGATCGGGAAACAAATGAGGAAGTTGGTGAACAGAAAGGGGATAGTAACTAAAGCCTAAGGAACAAGCTAATGAAATCAGCATGGCTGAGGGCAAGAGGAAGCAGGAAGCAGAGAATGAACATAGAGGGACTAGCAGTTTTAATGCAAGAAGTATGGCAGGTAAGGCAGATGAACTTAGAGTTTGGAATAGTACCTGGGAATATAATGTTATTGCTATTGCTGAGACTTGGTTGAGGGAAGGTCGTGATTGGTAATTAAATATCCCAGGACATTAATGCTTCAGGCGGGATAGAGAGGAAGGTAAAGGGAGTGGAGGAGAAGCTTACTGGTCAAAGAAGTTATCACAGCTGTGCTGAAGGAGGGCACCATGGAAGATTCAAGCAGTGAGGCAATATGGGAAGAGCTCAGAAATAGAAATGGTGCGGTAACAATGCTGGGATTGTACTTCAGACCTCCCAACGTGGAGCATGAGATAGAGGTACGAATATGCAGATAGATCACAGAAAGATGTAGGATGGTGGTGATAGATTTTAATTTTCCCAACATTGATTGGAATTCACTTAGTGTTAAAGGTCTGGATGGAGCAGAATTTGTAAGGACTCTCCAGGAGGGTTTTCTAGTGCAGCATATAATTAGTTGAACTCGGGAAGCGGCCATACTAGACCTGGTGTTGGTAAATGAGCCCGCCCAAGCAGTTGACGTTTCAGTCGGGGATTACGTTGGGAATAATGATCACATTTCCGTGAGATTTACAATAGTCATGGACAAAGATGAGAGTGGTCCTAAAGGAATAGTGCTAAACTAGGGGAAGGCCAATTATAGCAAAATTCGACAGGAGCTGTGGAACGTTGATTGGGAACAGTAAGATCAAGGGAAATCCACATTTCATATGCGGGAGGCTTTTGAAGAGAGATTAATTAATATTCAGGAGAGATACGTTCCTGTGAAAATGATGGAAAAAATAGCAAGGTTAGGAAACCATAGGTAACACCACCAGGGATATATTTCCCTCCCCACCCCTTTCTGCCTTCCAAAAAGATCGTTCCCTCCGTGACTACCTGGTCAGGTCCACGCCCCCCTAAAACCCACCCTCCCTTCCTGGCACCTTCCCCTGCCACAGCAGGAACTGCAAAACCTGCACCCACACCTCCTCCCTCACCTCCATCCTAAAGGAGCCTTCCTCATCCATCAAGGTTTTACCTGCACATCCACTAATATCATTTGCTGTACCTGTTGCTCCCGATGCGGTCTCTTCTACATTGGGGAACTGGACGCTTCCTAGCAGAGCGCTTTAGGAAACATCTCCGGGACACCCGCACCAAACAACCACACCGCCCTGTGGGCCAACATTTCAACTCCCGCCACACTCTGCCGAGGACATGGAGGTCCTGGGCCTCCTTCACCGCCGCTCCCTCACTACCAGACGCCTGGAGGAAGAACGCCTCATCTTCTGCCTCGGAACACTTCAACCCCAGGGCATCAATGTGGACTTAAACAGTTTCCTCATTTCCCCTTGCCCCACCTCACCCGAGTTCCAAACTTCCAGCTCAGCACTGTCCACATGACTTGTCCTACCTGCCTATCTTCTTTTCCACCTATCAACTCCCCCTCCCCCCGCCCCCGATCTATCACCTTCATCCCTCCCCCACACACCTATTGTACTCTATGCAACTTTCACCCCACCCCCACCCTCCTCTCAATTATCTCTCCACGCTTCAGGCTGTCTGCCTTTATTCCTGATGAAGGGCTTTGCCATAAAAGTGGATTTTACTGCTTCTAGGATGCTGCCTGAACTGCTGTGCTCTTCCAGCACCACCAACCCAGAATATGATTTCCAGCATCTGCAGTCATTGTTTTTACCTTGGAAACCATAGAATTCAAGTGATAAAGTGAGACTAGCTAAGCGGAAGAATGATGTGTACATAATGTCTAGGTGAATGAAGATAGAGGAAGCCTTGGAAGACTTTTGTGAATGTGGGACCAACTGAAATGAGGAATTAAGAGGGCTCAAAGGGGTCATGAGATAGCCTTAGCGAGTAGGATTAAGGAAAACATCAAAGCTTTTTGTTCCTATATAACGAGCAAGGGGGAAGTAGGGAAAGGGTGGACCCACTTAAGGACAATGCAGGAAAGATATGCTTGGAGGCAGAGAAAATGGATGAGATTCTTAATGAGTACTTTGCATCGGTATTCACCAAGGAGAGCGGCATTGTGGATGTTGAGGTGAAGGATAGATCTTTGATTACTCTAGATAAAGTCTGCGTAAGGAGGGAGGAAGTGTTGTGGTTTCCAAAAGGCATGAAGAAGGACAAGTCCCCAGTTCTGGATGCGGTATACCACAGGTTACTGAGGGAAGCGAGAGAGACAATAGCTGGGGCTTTAACAGATATTTTTGCAGCATCCTTGAGCACGGGGGAAGTCCCTGGCGAATGGAGAATTGCTAATGGTGTCTCCTTGTTTAAGCAATATCCAGGTGATTACACACCAATGAACCTGACGCCAGTGGTAAGGAAGCTACTGGAGAAGATGCTGAGGGATAGGGTGTATACCCATTTGGAAGAAAAGGGCTTCTCAGTGCTAGGTAGCATGGTTTTTTGCAGGGAAGGTCATGGCTTACAAACTTAATAGAATTGTTTGAAGAGGTGACAAAGTTGATTGATGAGGGAAGGGATGTAGATGCCGTATAGATGGACTTTAGTAAGGCGTTTGATGCATTTCCCCATGGTAGGCTGATGAACAAGGTGAAGTCGCATGCGTGTTCTCGCCAGATGGATAGATAACTAATTAGGAAACGGGAGACAGGGTGTAATAATGGAAGGGGGTTTCTCAAAACTGAGATCTGTGACTTATGATGTTCCACAGCGACCCGTGCTGAGACCATTGTTTTTTGTAATAAACATAAATGATTTGAGTTGTTTCATTAGCAAGTTTGTAGGTGACGCTAAGACTGATAGAGTAGCAATCAGTGAAGGGCGCGGTCTGAGAATACAGCAGAATATAGATAGATTTGCGAGATGGGCAGAGAAATGGCAGATGGAGATCAATATGGACAAATACGACGTGATACATTTTGGAAGTTTCAATTCAAGAACAACCTATACAGTAAATAGAAAACTCTTGGGAAAAAAAATGATGTAGAAAGACATCTAGGTGTTTAGGTCCATTGTTCCCTGAAGACAGCAAGGCAGATCAGTAGTGTGGTCAAGAAGGCATACGGCATGCTATCCTTCATTGGACCGGGTATTGAATATAAGAGTTGGCAGGTCATGAAACAATTGCATAAGACTTTAGTTCAACCACATTTCGAATGCTGCATACACTCTGGATGCCACATTAGCAAAACTATGTGGATGCTTTGGAGAGGGTGCAGAGGAAGTTCACCGGGATGTTGCTTGGTAATGAGGGTGCCAGCCATGAAGAGAGTTTGAATAAATTAGGATTATTTTCATTAGGTAGTCGGCGGTTGAGGGGGGAACAGATACCTGAATGGCGAGGTATATTGAGGCTCTGGTAAGGAAAATAAAGAAGGCCTACATTGCGTTTAAGATATTGGGCTCAAGTCAATCCTTAGGTGACTATACAAAGTGTAAAAGCACCCTTAAGAGGGGAATCAGAAGCTCAGAAAAATGGCATGACATGGATCTCTCTGAAAGGATTAAAGATAATCCCAAGAGATTCTCTAACTATATCAAGAGTGGAAGAGTTGCTAGGGAGAGAATAGGTACCCGTAATGATCAGCATGGCCTTCCTTGTTTGGAATCACCAGGAGTTTGGAGTAAATGTTTAATCAATATTTCTCCTCCATGTTTACTGATGAGCAAATCATGCGTATTAAGCAAATAAGGAAAATAAGTGAGAATGTTTTGGACCGCATGCATATTACCAGAGTGGAGGGATTTGCTACCTTAAAGCACAATAAGGTGAATAAATCCCCTGGGCATGAACATTTCCATCCTCGGATGTTATGGGAGGCTCGGAAAGAAATTGCAGAGGCCCTTGTAGAGATTTTTGCTTCTTCGTTTGCTAATGGATTGGTTCCATTGCTTATGAAAGGTAGCAAAGACAAACCAGGGAGCTGTTGGTCAGTGAGTGTAATATCAGTGGTAGGTAAGTTGTTGGAGTGGATAATGAGAGACAGGATGGCCCAGCATTTGGAAATTCAAGGTCTGATAAGAAATAGTCAGCATGGATTTTTGTGCATGAAATAATGTCTGACAAACCTTTTAAATTGTTTCAAACAGGTAACTGCGAGAATGCATAAGCGTAGGAAAATAGATGATCTGTATAATGACTTTAGTAAAACTATTGACAAGGTCCCATACGGCAGGTTAGTTGGTGGGTTTAGCTAGAGAGAGCTAGCTAATTGGATTCAAAATTGGCTCGATGGTAGGAAGCAGAGGGTGATGGTTGAAGATTGTTACTCAGACTGAAGGCCTATGGCTAATGGTGTGCCAGAGGTGTCGGTGCTGAGACCTTTGTTATTTACATAAATGACCTAGATGTGGATGTACACGGCATGATGAGGACCATATGACATAGGAGCAGAAATTGAAATATTCAGACAATCGAGTCTGCTCCACTATTCAGTCATGGCTGGTAAGTTTCTTAACCCTATTCTTCTGCTTTCTCGCCATAACCCTTGATCCCCTTGACAATCAGGAACCTGTCCATCTCAGTCTTATATATACTCATTAAACGGCCTCCACAGTCTTCTGTGGCATTGAATTCCGTGAATTCATCACTCGCTGGCTGAAGAAGTTTATCTTTATCTCCGTTCTAAAAGCTGTTCCATTTACTCTAAGGCTGTACCCTCGGGTCCTACTCTACACTACCAATGGAAACATCTTAACAACATCTATTCTATTCAGACTATTCAGTGAATGGCATATTTCAAGTAGATCTCCCCTCAGCCTTCTGAAATCCATTGAGTAAAGATCCAGAGCCCTCAAAGGTTCCTCGAATGTTAAGCTTTTCATTCCTGGGACCATTCTCCTGAAACTCCTCTGAACACGTTCCAAGGCCAGTAGATCTGTTCTGAGATAAGGGGCCCAAAACTGCACAGCACACTCCATGTACCCCCAAGAAGGTTATTACATTTATGGATGATACAAAATTAGGAGGTATCGTTGATAGCGATGAACGTTATCAGAAATGATAGAGGGATTTTAATCTGATGGGGAAGTCAGCTGAGGATTGGCAACTGCAATTACATACAGATAAGTCGGAGGTGTTACACTTTGGAAAGTAAAACAAAGATAGGGCTAATACAGTAAATAGTTAGGTTCTAAGGAGTATTGTGGAACAGAGGGACCATGGTCCACAAGTCCATAATTCACTGGAAGAGGCATCACGGATAGACAGGGCGGTAAAGAAGGCATTTAGCATGCTGGCCTTCATCGTTCAAAGCACTGAATGTAGGAGTTGGGACATTATGCTATCATTCTGTAAGTCGTTGGTGAGGCCACACTTGGAGTATTGTGTGCAGTTTTGGTCACCCTGTTAACCTGAAAATAGTGCAAAGAAGTTTGACAAGGATGTTGTCAGGGCTAATAGGCCAGCTTTATAGGGAAGGGGTGGGCTAAGATTGGATGTCATCCCTTAGAATTTAGGAGAATGAGGGGGTGTTTTTATTGAGATGCATAATATCATGACGGTCATAAATAGAATGAATGCAAAGAGTAATTTTCCCAGAGATGAGGGAGTGAAAGCCACAGGGCATAGCTTTAAGGTGAGAGGGGGAAGATTTATGAAGAGCCTGAGGGACAACTTCATTATGCAGAGAATATTTTTGAAATGGAATGGGCTGCCAGAAAACGTGGTTGAGGCAGGTACAATAGCAATATGTAAAAATGAATTGATACGTAGATGGGAAGAGTTGAGAGTGATATGGTTCAAATCTGTGCAATTGGAATTAGTTGAGTGGGGAGCATGGTCAGCACGGACCAGTTTGGGCCGAATGGCCAGTTCCCATGCGCGATCGCTCTATGACTCAATGACACTCCATTTATGTCAGTGACACAGTGACACTCCGGCTTACACCAGCCCACACGGCGTCACTGTCAGGGGGACACTTTGGGCTACATCAGCTCACACCAAGTCACTGCCGGGGGGATACTCCGGGCTACACAAGCCCATACAACGTTACTGTCAGGGGGATACTCTGGGCTAGACCATCCCACACCATATTGCTTTCAGGGGACACACGTGGATATAGCAGCCCACATCATCTCGCCGTGCAGTGGCTTCTATCATTTGATTGTCGAAGGTGCAGATGTTATCTACCTGCTTGGTAATGTTCTCTATGAGGTCAGTAACCCCCATCATACACTTTCCCTTAACTATGGAACAATCCCGACCCTCTTTGCCGTTTAGTTAGTCGAGGGCATACCGGTTTTTCTGTGAAGACAGACGTGATTATGAGAAAATGTCTTTACCTCCTGCTATGTCCAAGCGGTCTCCTTGTCCAAGCGGGATAGACCACAAATAAGATAGTTTCAATTTTGATGACTAATAATTCCTGCAGATCCTCCTCAGGAAAAGGTACTGAGAAATGTGAAAGCCAGAAACTGGGCTTTACTGTTACCCAAAGCCTTAGCACCTCTCCAATGAACGTTTGGTCTGGAAACCCCAGCCCCATTCCCAGGTAGTTGGAAAGGAAACAGCAGTTATGAAAACTGCCCCTATAGCTTCAGCACAGGGATTACCTACTTCCTTAAGAACAATGAAGTTAGTCGCTTTGTCTTGGCTGAAAAAATAATATCCGGGTTTAGTATAGATAATGGAGGGGGCTTCCCAATAAGAAACAGGCCTTTGTTACTACCCTGAAAGTATGGGTAATCCATAACTACAAAATATGGTCGTTCTGGGCTTTGAGGGAAAAGTTGTTCAATAAAAAGTGTTGGGTCTTTCAGTAAGAGATGCGATTATTGTCCCAGACGGTTCCTTCCATCCCACGATTGAGACAATGGAGGTGCCATTAGGGGTATCATAGTGAAGGTGGGTGCCACTTCTAATACAACAAAGAGCCTGACTATCCACAATAACAGAGAAACACTCCCCCAGTAGACAGATGCATGAGATGCGAGGTGCCACAGGGAAGCAGTAGCGGTTGGTACATTGGACCAAGGCACATGGAATAAACTTAGTCGCATTCACATAAGTACACCCCATTCCCATACAGTTGTAACAAATTGGATATGCTTCCTGGACTTATCAGAGGAATTCTACAGGCAGCTGGCAGGTGGGGAAAAGTAAAATTAAAGACAAATGGGTGCTGACAGTCTTTCTGAAGAGGCAGAGAGAGAAAAAAAAAAGCATGTTGCAGGTCGACAACAGTGAAACATTTAGCGTCTAATGGTACCAAGGCCACAATATGAGCTGGATTTGGGACCATGGCGTGATCAGGCTTTACAATACCATTGATAGCTCTTAAATCTGTAACCAGTCCATACTGTTCTGGCGTGCTAGATTTCTGGACATCTCCCTGGAGTCCGCGACTCCTTTTTGCATTTCATATTGTATTCTTATCAGGATATTTTCGGGCTGAACTTGGACGATTGAGAGCGAGGGGTCGAGTCAACCACGTTTGAATGTGAGGAAAACCAAACGGAGAAAATACTCACGTCTGGCCGGCCAATTTCTCTACACTCAATAGTGGAGGACTGAAAGCTCTTATACCATTGTCCGCAATCCGTCCATACCGAATCCGAGTCACGACACCAGATGAAGATCTGGACCTCGGCAATGTCTCTCAGTTCGGCAATAGGTCAATAAACACTCGTAATTGGTCTGGCTGTTAAGACTTTACTCTTTATTTTTCATGCAGCCGAGTCCAGAGTGTGCAGAAACTCAGAGGTTACACACTTTCGTGTTCCTTGGAGAAACTGTGCACAAAGCTTAAACCAAGGACATGATCAAATATTACATTCGGACAATTACCAATCAATACACGATACTGATTTATGTGAAAATTCCTTGGTCCAATAATATTTCCTGGAACCAACTTTATATTCCAACAATCAAGTCACCCTTAACTCACTAACAGAGCCATTGCACGAGCACCTAAAGGCCGGCGAAAACTGTCTTATCAAGCACTGCACCTAAAGGTCGGCTAAAACTATCTTATCTAGCTGAGTTATTTCTATGCTTTAAAGGGCACATTTTCTGCTAAACACTATCGAAGCAGACTGTTGTTAGTCACTTATTCAGAATTAGCAGTTAGTAACTTAAAAACTATTATCTGCGGCTTTAGCAGAATTGTCAGTTTGCCGCCTAGAAGCCATTATGCCATGTTATTTCCACCGAGAAGACATCTCGTTGTCACCTAGGTTATGAAGAACATCTGTTTAATGGTTGTCCCGACTACAACCAGTCACCTCAGCCTGTATTCAGGTGTCAGATCCAAACCCGTCCCTCTGTAATAGGCTCGAGAGGCTGAATGGCCTCCTTCTATCCCTGTGTAACAGACTGCACAGGTTGAATGGCCTCTTCCTATCCCTATGAACAGACTAGAGAGGCTGAATGGCCTCGTATTATCCCTCTATAACACATTCAAGAGGCCGAATGGCCTCCTCCTGTTCCTCTGTAACAGTCCCGAGACATTAAATGACACAGCAATTGATGGATTATGAGAAGCCGGTAAACTGTATCGAATGAAGGTCCCTCCATTCTCAATTACAGAGACATAAAGAACACAGTTTTCTTCAGGTGCTCTCTCAGTAACACCTCTTAGAGCTGCAGTAACACTTCTATCTGCTTTGAATAGTTCCCTTTGCATCTTTCGACCTCTTCAAGTGGGAATAGGCTAATGCGGGCTGAATGCCCTCCTCCTATCCCTCTGTAACAGGCGCATTGGGAGAGAATTGATTCCCCCATTCCTGAGTCGCCATCCCAATGCTTTGTCAAAGTTATGAACGGGTTTGATAACTGGGCACTTTTACACAGGAGGAGCCTCACACAAAGTCATTTGGTAATAAGTATCATACCTTGGGTTAAAGCCTCTAGAAATTTCCCCTCCAGTTTTTTTTTTAGTAATTGCTATGATATTTTATTCCTGTCTCCTTTTATAAGCAGGTTGGGACTTATACAACCCTGCAGTGTTCCGGCAATATTCCCACATACAAGGAAAACATGATTAAATAGATTGAAATAGCTTTCTGGTCCATCCGTCAGTAACTTTCATCCATTCCATCCAGACTGAGTAAATGCTGACTTTTATTTTGATATGAAAAGGGATGTAATGAAGGGATTAACTGAGTCTGTTTGTTCGGTGACTGTGATTAATGCCAATCTCCATGAATTCTAATTATTCCAGTGAAGACTTCCCACCTTTAATGATAAATGGGCTCTGTTCAATTTTTTATCCCACAGTATGAGCAGGAGCATCACCGACAGCACTAACATGGATCAGCAGCTACAGAGAGAAGCGGAGGAGAGATCAGAATCTGGGAACATTAAACTGAAATGTTACAACAATGGATTTGAATCCGAGAACATGAGACTGGAATGTTTCAACAATGGACAGGAGTTTATCCTCTGATTTTTCTATTCTTTCTACATATTATGATGGGTTGTCATTATCATGGCGAATCTATTATGCTCTTTGCATTATTCAATACTTTTATTATCCTCTCCTGTCTATCATTGGTGTCCCTGGTAAGTCTCATGGCAGTGTTACTCATAGGTCTCTATGTTAACCTACTCAGCGGTGAACCATTACCTCACTGACCTTGCTATTTAACTATTAGGGACACAGGAGTCACTGCCTTCTGTTATGATGAAAAACACTGTTTCCTTCATCTGATTCCATACCACTCTTATCCAAGAGCTTTTTGTAATACATTTGTGGGACTGAGTCATCGCTGTCTGGCGAGCATTGATATTTAATCCCACTTTGCCTTTGAGGAGGTGGTGATGAGCTGTCTTTTTCATCGCTGCAGTCCACTCGCTGTTGGTTGACCAATTGCAGTATTTCAGGAGGGAGGGAATTTCAGGATATTGACCCAATGACTGTGAGGGAATGGCGGTAGTGCCAGAAGACTGGGGGAGAGCAAATGTTGTCCCCTTGTTCAAGAAGGGGAGTAAATACAACCCTGGAAATTATAGACCAGTGTGCCTCACTTCGGTTGTGGGTAGAGTATTGGGCAAGGTTACAAGAGGAAGTCCTTATAAAAATCTCGAGAGGAATAAGTTGATTTGGGATCGTCAACACGGTTTTGTGAACTGTAGGATGTGCCTCACAAACCTTATTGAGTTCTTTGAGAAGGTGACCGAACAACTGATTGAGGGTAAAGTGGCTGACGTGGTGTATATGGATTTCAGCACGGTGTTTGATAAGGATCCCCACGTTAGGCTATTGCACAAAATGCAGAGGCATGGGATTGAGGGCGATTTAGCGGTTTGGATCAGAAATTGGCTAGTTAAAAGAAGACAGAGTGTAGAGATTGATGGGAAATGAGCACCCTGGAATTCAGTTACTAGTGGTGAACCGCAAGGATCTGATTTGGGGCCATTGTTGTATGTCATTTTCATATATGACCTAGATGACGGCGTAGGAGGATTGCTTAGTAAATTTGCAGATGGCACGAAGGTTGTTGGAGTTGTGGGTAGTGCTGAAAGATGCTGCAGGTTACACAGGGACATAGATAAGCTGCACAGCTGGGCTGAGAAGTTGCAAATGGAGTTTAATGCGTAAAAGTGTGAGGTGATGCACTTCAGAAGGAGCAACAGGATTAAAGAGTACTGGGCTAATGGGAAAATTCATGGTATGAGGATGAGCAGAGAAATTTCGGTGTCTATATGCAGAGATCCCTGAAAGCTGCAACCCAGCTTGATACAGTTACTAAGAGGGCTTACAGTGGGTGGGGGGGGGGTATTCAAGATGGTGGCAATTCCGTAGGTCTGCCATGCTGAGCTCTGCACGAGAACCCAGGCAAAGTGGGGCATTCACTCTCCCTTTATTACCGATTGCGGTCGAAATCAATAGATTTTGATGACCTGAATTGCTGTGTGTGAGTTTAAAATTGTTAACAAAATGAATAAAGGGAATGGACTAAGAGGATTGCAACAAGCAGGACAGTCTCCTGCAGCAAGGGACACGTCGGTGGCCACAGCATCGACCTCGCGGGGACTCAGCTGTGGAGCACAGCCTGGTCTTGGAGTTGGTGAAACTCTGAGAGAAGATTAATTAAGCCATGGAGGCGACCCGGGCCAGGCTTGAACCGATCTCAGTCATGCTGCAGTAGCGTGACCAGGAGATCCGGCGTCTCAGGCAGCACATCATAGAGGTGGAGCAACGGACTGCAGCCTCTGATACCGTGTTGGAATCCTTGGCGTGTCAGGTCCAGGCCCTGGAACAGCAGGTACGGGCTTTGGAAGGGCAGGTCGATGAGCTCGAAAATCAAGGCTGTCGGAAGAACATCTGCCTGGTCGGGCTGCAGGAACAGGAAGAGGGATACAAGCTGGTCAGCTTCTTGGAGCAATGGCTCCGCAGTTATTGAAGCTGGTTATTGGGTCGGGCCGTGTTCGGGTGAGTGGGCCGACCGGTCACACTGCACAGGCCCGAAATGACCAGCGCCCCCACCCGGTACTAGTGCTACACCAGCAGTCACAGAGATAAGCAAACGGTGCCAGAACCTCTGGTACACAAAGGATTGCGAATTACGCTTTTTCAAGACTTTTCTGCGACCGTGATTCGCAAAAGGAAGGTCTTTGTTGAGTTAACAAGGCAGCTGAGGGACTTGAATATCCAGTACCCTGTAAGATACTACATTTCTGCCATGGAGCATCCGTGTTTAATTTTGACTCACCATAAAAATGCAAAGGACTTCCTGGAAACCTTATAATAGACTGGCTGGCTCAAATAATATGGACAATAATCTTTACTTTATTTTTTTTCTCTGTGGTTTACTTGATCATCCTTTTTATATATATTTGTGGGTGTTCTATTTTTCATCTTTTTTTCGATCTCTTCCTTCTACCTCTTTTGGTAATGTGGCGACCAGAACTGTACACAGTATTCTAAATGTGGCCAAACCAATGTCTTGTACAATGTGAGCATGACGTTCCAGCTCTTATATTCAATACCACGTCCACTGAAGGCAAGCATACTGTATGCATTCTTGACCATTCTATCCACCTGTGAAGCAACTGTCAAGGTACAATGGACGTGCACTCCCAGATTTCTCTGCCCATCAACTTTTCCCAAGGCTCTGCCATTTATTGTATAATTCGCTCTAGAATTAGTCTTGCCTAAATGCATCACCAGACATTTGTCTGGATTGAAATCCATCTGCTACTTTTCTGCCCAACCATATCTATATCCTGCTGTATTCTCTGACAGTCCCTTATGCTTTCTGCCAATCCACCAATCTTCGTGTCATCTGCAAAGTTGCTGATCATACCCAACAGTGCCCTCTTCCAGATCATTTATGTACATTACAAATAACAGTGGCCTCAACACTGACCCCTGTGAAATACCACTGGTTACCTTTCTGCATTTCGAAAAACTTCCTTCAACTACTACTCCCTGTTCCCTGCTGCTCAACACGTTCTTTATCCACCTCGCTAGAACACTCTGCACACCATATGACTTCACTTTCTCCATTCTCTACCATGGGGACTCTTACCAAATACCTTACTAAAATCCATGGAAATGACATCAACAGTCCTTCCTTCATCTCTCAACTTGATCACTTCCTCAAAGACCTCTATTAAGTTGGTAAGGCACGATCTCCCCTGCACAAAACTATGTTGCCTATCACTGATAATCCCATTCTTTTCTAAATATAAATAGATCCTATCCCTCAGTTCCCTCTCCAGCAACTTTCCCAACACCGACGTCAGGCTCACTGGTCTGTAGTTATCTGGAATATCCCTGCTACCCTTCTTGTGCAAGGGGACAACATGAGCAAACCTCCAGTCGTCCGGCACCTCACCTGTATTTAAGGATGCCACAAAGTTATCTGTCAGGGCCCCAGCTATTTCATCTCTCGCCTCCCTCAGCAAACTTGGATAGATCCAATCCGGTCCTGGCGTTTTGTCCACCTTAATAACCTGTAGCCTACCGAACACATCTTCCCTACTTCTGTCAACGTGATTCAGTCTAATCAAACCTCGATCTCTAATCTCAACATTCATCATGTTCATCTCCTCAGTGAACACTAATGCAACGTAATCATTCAGAATCTCACCCATTCGCTCAGGTTCGGCACACAGCCTTTTTTTTTCATTATCCTTTAGTGGACCAATCCTTCCTCTAGTTACCCGCTTGCTTCTTATATAAGAATAAAATGCTTTGGGATTCTCCTTAATCCTGCTCGCTAAAGCTACTTCATGATCCCTTTTAGCCCGCTTGTTTCCTTGTTTAAGACTTGTCATATCTTCTGATATTTCTCCAGGGCCCATTCTGTTCTTAGCTGCCGAGACCTTATGTATGCTTCCCTTTTCCTCTTGGCTCGTCGTACAATTTCGCCTGTCATCCAGGGTTCATGAATCATGCCCTTCCTATCCTTTGCCTTCAACGAGACATGCCTATCCTGCACGATCTTTAACCTTTCTTTGAAAGCCTCCCACATCTCAAATGTGGACTTCCCTTCAAATAGCTGTGTCCAATCCACATTTCTGAGTTCCTGCCTAATTTTGATATAATTGCCCTTGGCCCAGTATAGTACTCTTCCCGTAGGACCATTCTCTACTTTATCTACGAGTGTTCTAAAACTTACAGAATTGTGGTCACTGTTCCCAAAGAAATCCCCCACCGCAACTTCTACCACCTGCCCTAGCTCATTCCCCAGTAGCAGGTCCAATATGTCCCCTTCCCTCGTTGAAATATTGACATACTGCTCTAGAAAGCTCTCCTGGACACTTCTTCCAAATTCTACCCCATCCAGACCACTGACGCTAAGTGTATCCCAGTCAATGTTGGGAAAATTAAAGTTTCCCATCAGCACTACCGTATCTTTCCATAATCTGTTTACCTGTTTGTTCTTCTACCACATGCGCACTGTTGGGAGGCCTGTAATACAGCTCCAACAATGTAACTGCACCCTTCTTATTTCTCAGCTGCACCCATAATGCCTCACTACCCAAGACCGCCATAGTGTGCTCCTATAGCACAACCGTGATATGACCAGTTATGCAAATCCACCCCCCACTTTTGCTTCCCTCCCTGCCCTGTCTGAAGCGTCTATATCCTGAACATTTAATTGCCAATCATCATGCCCTTCCTTAAACTAAGCCTCTGTGATTGTAATAACATGATACTCCCAGGCACCAATCCAAGCCCTAAGTTCATCTGCCTTACACACTATGCGCTTTGTATGAAAGTCGGTGCATTTTATGCCAACAGTGTTTTGCACTCACCTGCTCTCTGCCTACTCTTCCCTTTATTAATGCTATCTTCATAATTCTTGCAGTCTCCAGTCTCGACCTCACTGCCTACTTGCTTTCTATCTGGTTCCCAGCTTCATGCCACATTAGTTTAAAAACTCCCCAACAGTAGTAGCAAAAACTTCCCCAAGGACATTGGTTCCAGTCTGGTTCAGTTGTAGACTGTCCCTTTTGTAATAGTCCCACCTTCCCCAGAACCGGTTCTAAGGTCCAACAAATCTGAACCCCTCCCTCCTACACCATCTCGCAAGCCACGTGTTCACCCTGCCTATTTTTTCATTTCCACGCTGGCTAGCACGTGACACTGTTAGTAATCCCGAGATCACCACCTTTGAGGTCCTCCCCTTTAACTTCTCTCCGAGCTCCCTGAATTCTTCTTTCAGGACCTCATCTCATTTCCGACTTATATCGTTGCTGTAAATATGCACCAAGACAACTGGATGTTCACCCTCCCCTTTTAGAATGCCCTACAGCCAATCGGTAACATCCCTGACCCGAGCATCTGGGAGGCAACAAACCATCCGGGAGTCCCGTTTTCGGCCACAGAACCGCCTAACTACTCCACTCACAATAGAATCTACTATGACTATGGCTCAACGAGTCTTTTTCCCGCCCTTGTGAACAGCAGTGCCTGACACGGTGCCATGAACTTGCAACTGCTGCCCGCCCCTGGTGAGCCATCTCTCCCAACAGTATCCAAATGGTATACCTGTTTTTGGAGGGAGATGACTGCACTGCTTTCTTACCCTTTTTCTCTATTTTGGTCACCCATTCACTGTCTCCCTCAGCAATCCTAACCTGTGGTGTGACTAGTTCACTAAACGGGCTATCCACGATCTCGTCAGCATCGTGGATGCTCCACAATGAGTTCATCCGCAACTCCAGAGCCCTCATGCGGTCAAACAATAGGTGCAGCTGGACACATGTCTAGCAGGTGAAAGAGTCAGGAATGTCATACACGTTCCTAAGCTCCCACATCAAGCAAGAGGCACATGCCACGGGTCTGAGGTCCCCTGCCATTGGCAGCGTAGCTTAATATGAACTAACCAAACCCAAACAATGCACTTAAATATATGAAAAAGTAATATAAAGAAAAAAATAAAATCTTTGCCTCACCGAGTCTTCTCCTCCTGATGAGAGGAGGGGGCGGGAGGGTAATGCTACATGTGCAGCAGCTCGGGTTTAGCCACTGTCCAAATATAAATTAAGCCCTTACCTTCCCGGCAGCCCTCGTTTCACCCTGCCTACTCACCGCTCTGTCCGAGTGTTCAGAAGTGTGTTTTTTTCTCATTCTTTAATTCGAAAAGCAGAGGGGTTACTAACTCTTCAAGAAGAATCTTCCTTTTCAACTGGGAGACCAAATTAAGGATGAATATGGACGTTTATGATTCTAAAAGCTTTAATACATGGAGGTATGTATGGGAATTTGAATGTATCCTGCACCAGGCACATTCCCTCAATTTTTTAAAAGATGCACTCGTCATGTTGATGGCCCTTGGGGAACGTCATACAGTAACAGCGGAGACTTTTACCAAAGTAGTGGACCTCAGACCCGTGGATGTCCCAGAGTCTTTCAGGTATGTCCCCACAATCCAGGCAGTTGGTGGACCTGAACAGGAGTTGGGGTTGGTGGTTGTGTGGAGTTGTCTCCACCCTGAGTGCTGTACGAGGATTGGCTTTTTTCTGTCCTATTGACCTTTTTGAATTCGGTGCTGTCCTGCAGAATTGGGAAGATAGCCATTTCTGATCATGCAGCAGTGTACATGGAGGATAAGGTCGGTGGCGATGGGAAAAGCTCACAGCACTGGCGCATGGCTCCTTTATTCCTGAAGGAAAGCAAGTTTATTGAGTTATTTTCGGTGGAATTTAAACATTTTTGGGACATTTATTTGGGTATGGCCAGTAATCCGTCAGTGCTCTCGGAGACTGCCAAGGCCTATGCGAGGGATTTAATTAGTTCTTACTCAGCGACCCAGATGTGGCAGAAGGCAGAGTAGCAACGTATGCTCTAGGCTTGCCTGAATGTCGCTGAAACAGCATCCCTTGCCAGACCATCTGTAACCAAGGTGCAGCAGGTTACAGCCCTCAGGGCTACTTTGAACGCTGGGCTCAACCAGACAGCAAAGAAGGAAATCTCCTTTACGAAACAGAGATTATTTGAGATGGTAATAAACCGTGTAGATATCTAACAGACTTGGCCAGAAAGAAGAATGCCCCCTAATCTATCACATCCATAATGAGAGATCGCTGGCACTCTTACTTGCGATACCAAAAATTACTTTCGAATGTAACCAATTAATTTGAATTATGCCCAGGATACCAGGAACCACTGGAAACTGAACTTTATTGTTTTAACGCCGGGAAAACAATCAAACAATGAGAATTGAATCTGTCATGGGGAGTATATAAACCTCGTATTTTGAAACTTAACGGGAAAGCTAACTGGACAGCTAACATCTTGGCCTCAAATTAGAAGAAACGTTTCGATCCAATATACTTTATTTACAGTAAAAATACAGAAAGAAGGTGATCCAGGGAGATCATCAGCTGGAAGACTGAAGACAGCGGGGAATACAGAGACTGTGCCATGTTCACATTAAGTTAATGTAACTTTTAATACGTGGGTTAATATTATCAGAGTTTTTCAGAGTTGCAGTCAGATAGTAAGCAGTTAAGAAAAGCGGGTTATGTACTTGTGTGAAAAGTTGTTGTTTAGTGTTCGCTATTCGGGTCCATAAAATGAATTGTTATTTTTCTTCGAATGGTGGAATTTGGGAGTTCTCTGTCACTCATGTTTTCACAGATTATGAGGCGAGGTAAGCTTTCTTTGGTGTTTGGTTTCTATTAACAGAGGGGCTCGACATCGATGTCATAACAGTTTGGGGGCTTGTCATTCAGGATTTGGATAGATGTGAACAGATGAGGTGTACAAAAGATCCCAGCGGATTCCAATACTTGGCAATTACTGTCCTAGATCTTTAAATAAAACTTAGGTCAGAAAATTTGTTTCATTTTGGTTACTTATGAAAGATTAAATGAAAAGTTAAAGAAATGCGTCTTAGCATACTAAAGAGGTTTTGGGGTTTGAAAATTATTCCCAATTTGCCAAGAATGTTTATAAAGACAGAGGAAAGGTGTACATTTGGAATTAGCAAATATGTTAGAATTGGGTTTAACCAGGGACAAAGAGAAGTTGAAATTGCAATGGTGTTGGTCAAGCACTTCAGTGTATCGGAGAAACTGACAGTGAGTGCAGCAGAGTTCGAAAGAAAAATAGACTGCAAATGCAGTACCTGCAGTTAGAAGATTAAAAAGTGAGACAAAAAGAAAGAGAGAAGAAACAGGAAGCAAGATAGAAGAAAAAGAGAAAGAGAGAGGAAAAATAGAGAGAGAATTTGAACGTGAGAAGTTGTGCATTTGTCAGTAAAGTCAAGTTAACAGAATAGAGATTAACTAAAAGGTAGGGGTGTGTGTGTGTGTGTGTGTATATATATATATATATATATATATATATATATATATCCCTACCTTTTAGTTTAATCTCTATTCTGTTAACTTGACTTCACTGACAAATGCACAACTTCTCACGTTCAAATTCTCTCTCTCTTTCCTCTCTCTTTCTCTTTTTCTTCTAACTCGCTTCCTCTTTCTTCTCTCTTTCGTTTTGCCTCACTTATATATATATTTATATATATATATATATATATATATATACATATATACACACAAAAATATTGCCATATTTTGATAAGAAAAATGTGGCTGCCTTCATTATTTCATTTGAAATAATGGGTAGACAGATGGAGTAGTCAGAGAACATGTGGGTAATGCTAGTTCAGACTAAGCTGGTAGGCAGAGCGAGTGATGTATGTTCAGCGCTGTCAGATGAGGGGTCAAAAGAGTATGCAGATGTCAAACAGGCTAGTTTACATCTGACAATTTTTTTTGCTGGAAAAGCGCAGCAGGTCAGGCAACATCCAAGGAGCAGGAAAATCGACGTTTCGGGGATAAGCCGTTCTTTCAAATGCCTATGAATGGTACCAGAAGTATATAGAGCGCGGTTTAGAAATATAATGATGGAACCAGATCAGAATTATTTTGAGTTTGATAGAGTTAAACATAGTAAGTTTGATAGATGGGCATGGGCCTTGAAAATAGACTAGACATATAAGGCTCTGAGACAGATCATTCTGCTGGAGGAATTTAAAAACTCACTTCCAGGGATGATCAGAGTTCATGCAGATGAACAGGAACTTCAAGAAGTGAGAAGAATGGCAGAGCTTGCAGGTAAAAATACATTGGTGCATGATCTGCAATTTAGCTTCTGGTCGGATTTTCCTCCCCTGACGGATAGCAATTGGGAAAAGGGAAGATCCTACTCTACAAAATAAAGATTGAGTGCACATTGGGAATACTTTATTTAAGTTAATATTGAAGCCCAAGAGATTTGAAAGGAGATGAAAGGCCACAGGTTTTTTCACAATACCGGAGTGAAACATATAGAATTAGAGTGCCGGTGGTTTAAGAATGTCACTGGGAAAAGATCTCTTCACTGCCATAAGTGGGATACACAAAGTCACAATGCTAGTCTTTGAAGAAAGGCAACGTGGGAAAAGATGTGGTAGAAGCGTCTAAGCCAGTGTCATTAGTGGAAGTAGTAAAGAAAACCCCAAGAAACATTGAGGAGCTACAGGAGAGTGCACAGCCTAGGCAGCGGCTGGATTCTATAAAGAATTCACTTCTGTGGGGCAAGTTTACTCAGGAGGAACAGACGAGATGGATAACAAGGTATAAGTTTGCGAGATACGGGATCTGCGCAGTCTCTAATATTCATAAATTCTGGCGCTGGAAAAGCACAACAGGTCTGGCAGCATCTGAACATCGACATATTAGGCACAAGTCCATCACCTGGAAAGTGGCGAGGAGGGGAAGAGAAGGGGGTAAATAATAAATAGGAGGAGAGAGATGAGGCGGGGTGGGGGGGGGGGGGGGCAGATCAGTGGGAAGGCGATAGGGAAATGAAGGTGTGAGTGATCGTGATGGATCGGAGAGGAGGATGCAGTGGACATGTGGGAAGGAAGGTGGACAGCCAGGAGAGTTGAAGAAGGCGATGCTGAGTTGAAGGGATGAGGTTGGGAGAGGGGAGATCAGAAACTGGTGAAGTCGACTTTGTTGCCGAGTGGTTGGAGGGTCCCACCTGTCCTACCACCTATCCTCTTCACCCTGCCCTCTGACCTATCACCATCAGCCCCCCACCTGCATCTACCTATCGCCTTCCAAGCTACAGTCCGCAAACTCCACCCCCATCCACCTACATATCTCTCAGAACCCTCTCCTCCCATCACCCAGTTTCCTTATGAAGGGGTTATGCCTGAAACTTGGATTCCCCTGCTCCTCGGCTGCTGCCTGTCCTGCTTTGCGTTTCTAGCGCCACACCTTTCAACTGTATCTCTAGCATCTGTAATCCTCACATTCTCTCACCCTCTAAAAGTAAGTGATGAAAGCATTTGCACTCTTTCTGACATGTTACCTGAGAGAGTGATAATTTGTGGAATGGGGACAGAAATTTAGTGTTCCTCTGTGTAAGATCAGGTTGGAGATTCAAATCAAGATTCGGGACATAACAGTGGTAGTGAGTGACAGACCATCAGTTTCAGAAATACCGGTTTATTCATGAGAACAATTTAGCAGGATTCAAGGTGGGAGTGACTCCTTTTGTGGTGGAGAAATCAAAGGAAGACCAGGGAATTGTGGAGTTCAAATACCAGACTGTGTAATGACAAAATCTCACTGTCATAGGTGACAGCAAGAAGCAAAAAGTAAAGAGAAAGTCAGAGGAGTGGAAGTTTCATTAACTGGCCTACTGCTCATGTAGTAGTGCAGGAAAAAACCTGAACAGGCAGAGCGTCAGGCAGAGGTGTTTAGTCCTGAAAGGCTAATGGCATTACAACAGAAATTTACATAAATTAATGCGTACTCAGAAAATGAATCAGAATATGTTGTCGAGAGTTATCAACATAAAGATCGAATCCTAAATGAAAATGGAGACCACGGCAGGTTAATGCAGAGGAGAAATGGACCAAAGTTAACCAAATTGTGTTGGCGGTCGCGTACAGACTGGAAGTGTTACGGGTGTCACATGAACTATCTGCAGGAGGTTATCTAGGTATACCTGCAGGAGGTCACCTGGAAGACTCAGGCTAAGGTACAAAAGCATTTCTACTGGCCTGGGAGGCACAAGGACGTTGTTACTTTTTGACATATGTATCATACGTGCCGAATGGGAGGTAAGCCACAGGTACGAATAAAACCAGGACCTTTGTTGACAATTCTTGCGTTCGACGGACCTTTTATGTGGTTTATGATTAGTTGTGTAGGCCCCCTTTCTAAAATAAAAGTGGAAACCAATATTTGCTGGCCATAATGGATGTGGCTGTCAGATTACCAGAGGCAATTCCATTAGAGTGTTAAGGCAAAACGAGAGGTGGAAGGGTTGGTAGCTTTCTTTACTCAGTAAGGGCTACCCAGATAGTTTCCGTCAGTCCAAGGGAGTCATTTTACCATTCAGCTGTTTAAGGACATCATGGATAGCTTGGATATAGAGCACTTCAAACCAAGTGCGTCCCATCCTGATCGCAGGGAGCCTTCGAAAGTTGCCATCAGAGGCTGAAGACCATGTTAACAGCGTACTGACAGAATTGGCAAAATGCTTGGGATAAGGGTGTCCGATTAAATTATTTGCCATTAGAGACGCCCCGAACGAATCTACTCAGTTTACTCTCTTTGAGTAAATATTCGGAAATGAAGTGAGAGGTATTTTGGAATTAATTAAAGTGAAATAAATAGGACAGAAGTCGGAGATCTCATATTTGGATTATGTAGCTGAGTTGAGGGAGAGATTAAATAGAGTATATGATTTAGCTAACCAGCACCTGAAGAGGGCACAACATACAATAAAGCAAGAGGCAGGTAAAAACTATGGAATTTGATGTTGTTTTTTTCCGTGGAGATGCCACCAGTGGTAGGAAATCTCTTCAAAACCAGGTTTAGTGTCCCTTTCCAAATGCGGAAAGTAAACTATGTGGTAAATATGCTGGATATAAAAAAATGGTAGCAGGTATGTCATGTGAATCGTTGTAATCTTACTACTGTATGGTAAGGAACTGGGGAAACAGCTGTTAGTTACAGTCCCGCAGAGTAAGGAATCAAAGACAGATGTCATGAGGTTTGATGTGACGCAAAATCCATTAAATAACAAGAAAGTCCTTAAGGAGTGGGGTAGGATAGCGAGCTATTTGTTGCAAGAACGATGAACCCGATTGATTGATCATTGCAACCGTATGAGGATATTTGCAGAACCATGATGGGAGGACTTACACTTTTGTGTATGGGTTGGAGGTAGGGAATGCTGTTCTGATAAACAACACCCTTGCAGGCTTAATCCTCACAAAGCCACCGAGGTCCAGAGGGAAGTGAATGCGATGCTTAATGAATATATCATTGAACCGAGTCAGGGCGAGTGAAGTGCACTGATTCTTTTAGTTCCCAAACCTGATGGGGCTCACCAATTTTGTGAGGACTATCAGAAGGTCAACGCTAAAACAAAATCAGACTCCTATCCAATACCAAGATTCACAGACTGCATATGTAAAGTTTAGTATGCCACACACATCACAAAGCTGGACTTACTGCATGGTTATTGGCATTTAACTCCATCCCCCATCACGAAGGACTCAAAGCACTCCGCTTCTTCCTTTCCCGCCGTACCACCCAGTACCCTTCCACCGACACGCTCCTTCGACTGACCGAACTGGTCCTCACCCTGAACAACTTTTCTTTCCAATCCTCCCACTTTCTCCAAACAAAAGGAGTAGCCATGGGCACCCGCATGGGCCCCAGCTATGCCTGCCTCTTCGTAGGGTATATGGAACAATCCATCTTCCGCAACTACACTGGCCCCACCCCCCATCTTTTCCTTCGCTACATTGATGACTGTATCGGCGCTACCTCGTGCTCCCACGAGGAGGTTGAACAGTTCATCCACTACACTAACACCTTCCACCCCAACCTCAAATTCACCTGGACAGTCTCGGACTCCTCCCTCCCCTTCCTAGACCTTTCTTTTTCTATCTCAGGCGACCGAATCAACACGGACATCTACTACAAACCAACCGACTCCCACAGCTACCTGGACTACACCTCCTCCCATCCTGCCCCCTGTAAAAACGCCATCCCATTCTCCCAATTCCTTCGTCTCCGCCGCATCTGCTCCCAGGAGGACCAGTTCAAAATACATACAACACAGATGGCCTCCTTCTTCAAGGACCGCAATTTCTCCCCCGACGTGGTCGACGGTGCCCTCCACCGCATCTCCTCCACTTCCCGCTCCTCCGCCCTTGAGCCCCGCCCCTCCAACCGCCACCAGGACAGAACCCCACTGGTCCTCACCTACCACCCCACCAATCTCCATGTACAGCGCATCATCCGCCATCACTTCCGCCACCTCCAAACAGACCCCAGCACCAAGGATATATTTCCCTCCCCTCCCCTATCAGCTTTCCATAGAGACCACTCCCTCCGCGACTCCCTTGTCAGATCCACACCCCCCACCGACCCAACCTCCACTCCCGGCACCTTCCCTTGCAACCGCAGGAGGTGCAACACTTGCACCCACACCTCCCCCCTCACTTCTCTCCAAGGCCACAAAGGAAACTTCCATATCCGCCACAGATTCACCTGCACCTCCACCCACATCATCTACTGCATCCGCTGCAGCCGGTGTGGCCTCCTCTATATTGGGGAGGCAGGCTGCCTACTTGCGGAGCGATTCAGAGAGCACCTCTGGGCCACCCGGACGAACCAACCCAACCAACCTGTAGCACAGCATTTCAACTCCCCCTCCCACTCCACCGAGGATATGCAGGTCATTGGACTCATCCACCGCCAAACCACAACAACCCGACGGTCGGAGGAGGAGCGTCTTATCTTCCGACTGGGAACCCTCCAACCGCAGGGGATGAACTTGGACTTCACCAGTTTCTTCATCCCCCCTCCCCCCACCTTGTCTCAGCCGGATCCCTCCAGCCCGGCACCGCCTTCCTGACCTGCAGTCTTCTTCTTGACCTCTCCGCCTCCATCCTACTCCGACCTATCACCCTCACCTTGACCTCTTTCCACCTATCACATTTTCAACGCCCCTCCTCCAAGTCCCTCCTCCCTACCTTTTATCTTCTCCTGCTGAACACTCTCTGCTCATTCCTGAAGAAGGGTCTGTTCCCGAAACGTCGAATCTCCTGTTCCCTGGATGCTGCCTGACCTGCTGTGCTGTTCCAGCAATAAAGTTTCAACTTTGATCTCCAGCATCTGCAGACCTCACTTTCTCCCCATTTAACTTGATCAGACGAAGTAAAAGAAGTTTCTGCATTTGTAACTTTAAATGGGCTACATCAATTCAAAGTGATGATCTTTGGAATGAATAATGCACCAGCCACATTCCAAAGACTCATGAACAGAGTTGTGGCCAGATTAACAAATTGTGAAGTTTATCTGTTAGATGCAGTGATCTTTAGCAAGTAATGGAACGATCACATGTTACAGTTGGCAGAGCTCGTGGAACGATTACAAGAAGGAAAACTGACAATAAACGTAAAGAAAACAGAATTTGCGGAAGCAGAGATGACTTTCTTGGGACATTACATTGGACATGGAAGATTGAGCCGATGGAACACAGAGACGAAGGACTTTAGGAATTTCCACAACCATCCACGAAGAAAGTGGAGCTTCGATTTATGGGACTGAGTGGATTCCTTTGGAAGTTTGTTGTAAACATCAACAGCGTCGTGGAACGGCTGATGGATTTATTAAAGAAGAACATGAAATGCTGGTGTATAGAACAATTAAAGCAGGCATTTGAGAATGCAAAAGCAGCATTAAACACCGCACCAGTTTTAGCTGTACCAAATATTTTGAAAACCATCAAAGTTGCGATGGTTGCTAGCGACATAGGGGTTGGAGATGTATTGATGTAGGAATATGAGAATGGAATGAAATGGCCAATTGGCTTCCTGTAAAAAAAAACAAGCACGCACCGGAAAGAAAATGCTCCACGATTTAAAAAGGGTTATTGAGTTTGGTACTGGCCTGACAGCCTTTTGTTGTTTATGTAATAAACAGGCTGTCGGAGACGAATGTACCACAATCCTCTTGCAATTTTTGGAAGGTTTAAAGACTAAAATATGAGAATATTTCATTGGAGTCTCATGTTACTGACTTTTAACTTACAAAATATACATGGCGTGGGCCGTAAAGATGTGATAGCTGATGTGTATTCGCAGATTTAAAGGATAAAGTTCAGATAAGATTTGACCCATGAATTTTTATGTGACAATGTGCACAGTCGAACAGATCTGCTACATGAATGTTACCGACACTTTAACAGCACAAGCCTCAATTGTGTCTGGGTCTTGCTGCACACAGACACAGACCGGTTCAGGAGCTGAGGGACGGGGAACAAATTATTCTGAACATTGTGGAATCTTCAATGACCATCCCTACTTCTGGTCTTATGGTGGGGTGGATGGGGGTGGTGGAGGGGCGATATTGATAAAGCAGCTGAAGATCTTTGTGAAGCTACCCTGAGGATCTCCCACGGAGATGACCCAGGACTGAGATGATTGACATCCATGAACATCAAACATCTTCCTTTGTGCTATAATTGACTCCAACCAGTGGGGAGTTTACTTTGATTCCCATTAAGTCCAGATTTGTTAAGTACTTTGATGTCAACCTTAGTCAACCAGTGCCTTGATATCAGGGCCAGTCACTCTGACCTGAACCCTTGTGTTCACATCTTTCGATCATATAACAGGCCATGATATCGTAGCAGCAAGTGTTTTATTCAAACAGGTTGTATTAAATGTCAGGAATTCTCTTTTCCAGAGTGTTTGGGGAGCGAGAAGATGAATTACTTGAAGAGGAGGTGGATGGATATTGACCTGTTGGAGAGGTAAGGGATATGAAGAATCAAGCATTAAAGAGAACATCTTAGTGAAGGGCAAGTAAAGCTTGGGGGAGTGGTGAACGAACTAGCCCTGTTTCTGATGTTCTCCCATTCTGTTATTGGAAAGTTAGTGGGTGTTATTTTCCTGGAAGTTCTGTTATTGAATATTGCAGTCGGAGAGACCGGAGGATTCAGTGAGCAATGCCTGGGTGAGGTCTGTGGGCTGTATTCACAGTGAACCTGGATCTATAACATGACAAACAAATGAAGCACAAGCTGCAGAGGAGAAGCTCTGTAAAGAGAGATGAGGGGCTTCATTCATACACAGCTTGGGTTTTCAAGTCACATTTTCCAAACCATGTGGCACAGATTTGAGGGATTGAATGGTTTCTGTGCACCAGTTTATAGGCGGAAATATCCTTTAACTGCTCCTGTCTAGCAAGTTTGAGGGGCTGAATGGAACACAGACACCTAGGACTGAGGAGCAGGAGTGGGTCATTAGACACTGAGCCTTCTCCACCAGGCACTAAGATTGTGGTTGATCAGGTTGTGGTCTCAGCCCCACTTTCCTGTCTGTATCCGTGACTCACTCTTCTGTCAAATATTTAACTAACTCAGCTTTGCATCAATGTGAACAAAAAGGCACACTAAACTTCCAGTGAAGAGAATTCCCTCTCCAAAGGCCGTTTCAGAATTTATCCTCATCGCTCTTATAGAATCGGAGAGTCAGCCAGAATGGTAACGGACCCGTTTGTCCAATCTGTCCACTCGGACCAGATAAACAAATCTGATCACATCCAATTTGCTAGTATTTGGTCAATATCCTTCCTGTATCAGACACATTTTAAATGTGCGATTGTACCCGCCTTCACCACTTCCTCTGACAGCACTTTCCGTACACACACCACTCTCTGTGTGAAACATTTACCCCTAATATCCCTTTCAAATCATTCCCCTTCTGCCTTCAGCCTATGCCCTCTTGTTCTGGACTCCCCAATCCTGGGAAAGAAATAGTGGCTATTCAGAATATCCATGCCCCTGATGATTTTATAAACCTCTATGATGTCACCCCACAGCCTCTGACCCCAGGGGGAAACACCTCAACCTAATCAGCCTCTCCCAAAAGCTGAAACTGTGCAGTCCTGATACATCTTTTTGAATGTTTTCTGGAGAAACCCGAATTGTATGCAGTATTCTTAAAGTGGCCTCACCAACGTCCTGTACAGATGCCACCCCAAATCCTTTATTCAATGCTCTGACTGATTAAGGTAAATATTCCAAATGTGTTCTGCACCACACTGTCTACCTGCGACTCCACTTTCAAGGAACAACGCGCTTGCAGTCCAAGGTCCCTTTGTTCCACAACACTCCCCAGGAGCTTATCATTAAGTGTATAATTCCTGCCCTGATTTGCCTTTCTAAAATGCAAAACCTCGTATTTATCTAAATTAAACTTCATCTCTCACTCCTTGTCCCTTTGTCCCATCTAATTGTGGTCTCGTTGTACTCTGAGATAATCTACGACACCACCTTTCTGATGTAATCTGTAAATGTACTAACTATGCCTCCGATGTTCACACCGAAATCCTTGATATCAATGATGAAATGCAGTGAATTCAGTACTGATTCTTGCAGCACACTGCAGGCCACAAGCCTCCTATCCGTCTACCTTCAAGCCAGTTGTGAATCTAATTGATTAGCTTCCTTTGTATCCCCTGTAACCTAACCTTACTAATCTGCCTATCAACCGGAATGCTATGAACACCTTGCTGAGGTTCATATAGACAATATCTACCAAACTGCCTTCATCAATCGTCTTTGCCACCTCTTCATTAAACTCAATCAAATTAATGAGACATGATTTCGCATGCAGTCTTTGCCTTCCCAAATGTATGTAAATCCTATCCCTCAGAATCCTTTCCAGCAACATTTCCACCACTGACATTCGGCTCACCGGTCTATAGTTCCCCGACTTCTAGGCCACTGTTTCCTTTTCTAGTCCCACTCTTCCACTGCTCGCAACACATGTTAAATGTAACCAGGTTGGTGCTGTAGCCCATGATATCGGTCTCAAACTGGGTGAGAGTCAGTTTTTGGAACAAATCAGGCTAGTTTCTTCAATCTGCTAAAACAACACGTTTATGATTCAGAGCAATATTACTCAAGTGGAGATGGAAAGATGAATGGCAAAGTGTTTGTGTATTGCAAATATGTAATCGATATTTCCCTTTCTAAAAACACTGACACACACACACACACACACACACACACACACACACACACACACACACACACACACACACACACACACACACACACACACACACACACACACACACACACACACACACACACACACACACACACACACACACACACCGATTAACAAAATCTCTGCAATTTTAACTTGAAAGAACTTTGTCCAAATATTCGTGTAACTCATGGCAAAAGTAAAAACTGAGAGATTGTCCAAAATGATATTCTGCTTCTGACAATATTCTACTCACACAAGCTCCTAGCATGAAATTTCATCCTGGAACAGTTGGAATTGGCTGAATTCCGTTCGCATTAGGCAGTGTGGAGATTCCAATGAAATCTGGTCAGGAATCCTTCAATAGTTAGCACAGTGGCTCAGTGGTTAGCACTGCTGCCTCACAGCTCTAGGGTCTTGGGTTTGATTCCAGTCTCGGGCGACTGTCTGTGTCGGCTTTGCACATTCTCCTCTTGTTTGGGTGAGCTTCTAATGGGTGATCCATTTTCCTACCACAGCTCAAACTGTGTAGGTCTGGTCACGCTAAATTGTCTGAAGTGTTCGGGGATTTCTAGATTTGGTGCATTAGTCAGATGTAAATGTAGGGGAATGGGCTTGGGAAGATTGGTACGGACTTGTTAGGCCGAAGGGCCTGTTTCCACACTATCGGAATTCCATAAAAATAAGAAGGGTAATGATGACTATAGGGCTTTTTTTTGTTTTAGCTCGCACACATTGCTGTGATGAGGAACAATGAAGGAGAGAGAGTGTAATAGGCCGTTCCTTCTCGGGCAGATTACATTTTCTCCCTCTCTGAGTTGAATCACACAATAATGTCATCCTCTCGCAATCATGTGAGGTCTCCTTGTACATTGTCCAAACTATGTCTCCATCACATTCCCTGTTCCATGTAGATACATCATTGCTGTTGTCATGCACAGAGCCATACAATTAGCAGAAAATGGTCTCAGTCGATTTGAAGATATGTTTACTTGTCCCTGCGACATTAAAAAAAAGTTTAATGTATTCAGAATACCTGTATTAAAATGAATGCATTTTGTAATAAATACAAAAATTGCTGGAAAAGCTCGGCAGGTTTGCCAGTACCCAGATGCCTTTTACATGCTGTAGTTGTACCAGGCTGCACCACTTCCTCTGGCAGCTCATTCCATACACACACCACCCTCTGTCCGAAATCTTTAAGTAAAACGTAGGTCAGAAAATTTGTTTCATTTTAGTTACTTGTGGATGATGAAACGTAAAATGAGAGAAATAAGTCTTAACAATACTAAAGAGGTTTTGGGGGTTGAAAATGAGTCCCAATTTGCCAAGAAAGTTTATAAAGTCAGAGGAAGGGTGTACATTTAGAATTAGCAAATAGGTTAGAATTGGGTTTAACCAGGGGCAAAAGGGAAGCTGAAATTGCAATGGTGTTGATCGAGCACTTCAGTGTATCGCAAAAACTGACTGTGAGTGCTGTACATTTAGAAAAAAAGATAGATCGCAAATGCAGTAACTGGAATTAGAAGATTAAAAAGTGAGACAAAAAGAAAGAGAGAAGAAATGGGAAGGGAGGTAGAAGAGAGAGAGAAAGAGAGAGAGGAAAAAAGAGAGAGAGAATTTGCAATTAAGAAGTTGTGAATTAATCAGCAAAGTCAAGTTAACAGGATAGAGATTACAATAAAAGTTAGGGATATATATATATAAATATGTTAAAACATTGCCATATTTTGATAAGAAAAATATGGCTGCCTTTTGTATTTCATTTGAAAAATTGGATAGACAGATGGAGTGGTCAGAGAACATGTGGGTAATGCTAGTTCAGACGAAGATGGTAGGCAGAGCTAGTGAGGTATGTGCAGTGCTGTCAGATGAGGGGTCAAGAGGTTATGCAGATGCCAAACAGGCTATTTTGAATGCTTATAAATTTGTACCAGCAGTATATAGAGAGCGATTCAGAAACATAATGATGGAACCAGGTCAGACTTATATTGAGTTTGAAAGAGTTCAACATAGTAAGTTCGATAGATGGGCATGGGCCTTAAAAATAGACAAGACATATAAGGCTCTGAGACAGATCATTCTGCTGGAGGAATTTAAAAACTCACTTCCAGAGATGAGCAGAGTTCATGCAGATGAGCAGAAAGTGCAAGAAATGAGAAGAGTGGCAGAGATGGAAGGTCAATATGCGTTGGTGCACGAGCTGCAAATTCGCTTCTGGTTGGATCTCCCTCCTGTGAGGGATAGAAATTGGGAGAAGGGGAGATCCTATTCTACAAACAAAGATTGAGAGGACACTGGGAATAGTTTAATTTAGGTTAATAAAGAAGCCCAAGAGAGTTGGAAGGAGGTGAAGGCCTCAGGTGTTTTCACAGTACCGGAGTGGAATATATCGAATTACAATGCCGGTGGTTTAAGAAGGACACTGGGAAAAGGTGTCTTCACTGCCATAACAAAAAGTCACAATGCTAGTTGTGGAAGAAAGGCACTGCGGGAAAAGATGTGGTAAAAGAGGCTAGTTTGTAGCATTAGTGGAAGTATTAAAGGAAACCCCAAGAAAAGTTGAGGAGCTGCAGGAGAGTGCTCAGCCTAGGCAGGAGCTGGGTATGAAGTTAGTATCTGATCTCTATAACGAATTCACCTCTGTGGGGCAGGTTTATTCAGAAAGAACAGTGGAAAAGGACAACCAGGTATAATTTTGGGAGAAACGGGATCTGCTCAGTCTCTAATATTCAAAAAGTGTGGCGCTGGGAAGGCACAACAAGTCTGGCCGCATCTGAACATCGACATATCAGGCACAAGCCCTTCATCTGGAAAGTGGCGGGGAGGGGAGGAGAAGGGGGGTAAAATATAAATAGGAGGATAGAGGTGAGGCTGGGAGCATGTCAGTGGGAAGGCAATAGGAAAATGAAAGTGTGAGTGATCGTGATAGGTCGAAGAGGAGGGTGCAGTGGATGTGTGGGAAGGGAGGTGGACAGCCAGGAGAGTTGAAGAAGGCGATGCTGAGTTGAAGGGTTGGATCTGGGATGAGTTTGGGAGAGGGGGGAATTGGAAACTGATGAAGTCGACGTTGATGCCGTGTGGTTGGAGGGTCTCAGCTGTCCTAGCACCTATCCGCTTCACTCTGCTCTCTGACATATCACCATCACTCCCCACCTGCATCTACCTATCCCCTTCCAAGCTACCTTCCGCAAAATCCACCCCCACCCACCTATGTATCTCTCAGAACCCTTTCCTCCCATTCCCCGTTTCCTTATGAAAGGGTGATGCCTGAAACTTGGATTCTCCTGCTCCTCTGCTGCTTCCTGACCTGCTGTGCCTTTTCAGCGACACACCTTTCAACTGTGATCTCCAGTATCTGTAATCCTCACATTCTCCCAGCCTCTAAAAGTAAGTGACGAAAGCATTTACACTCTTTCTGGCATGTTACCTGAGAGAGTGATCATTGTGGAATGGGAACAGAAATTTAGTGCTCCCCTGTGTAAGATCAGGTTGGAGATCCAAATCAAGATTGGGGACGTAACAGTGGGAGTGAGTGACAGACCATCAGTTTCAGTAATACAGTTTTATTCTTGAGAACAATTTAGAAGGATCCAAGGTGGGAGTGACACTTCTTGTGTTCGAGGAATAAAAGGAAAACCAGGGAATTGATGAGTAAAAAGACAAATAGCCAGGAAATTTTCCAAACTGTGTAATAACAAGATCTCACTGTCATAAGTTACAGCGAGAAGTAAAAAGTAAAGATCAAGACAAAGGAGCAGAAGTTTAATTAGCTGGCCGGTTGTTTCATGTAATAGTGTAGGAAAAACCTGAGCAGGCAGAGGGTCAGGCACAGATGTTTAGTCCTGAAAGGCTAATGGCCTTACAACCGAAATTTACTTAAATTGATGCATACTCAGAAAAAGAATCAGGATACATTGTCGAGCTTTTGCAATTTAAAGATAGAATCCTAAATGAAAATGGAGACCACGGCAGGTTAGTACAGAGGAGAAATAGGCCAAAGTTAACCAAATTGTTTTGGTGGTCGCATACAGACAGTAAATGTTATGGTATCACATGAACTACCTGCAGGACGTCTAGGTATACCTGCAGGAGGTTACCTGGATGACTCAGGCTAAGGTACAAAAGCGTTTCTACTGGCCTGGAATGCACATGGACGTGGTTACCGTTTTGCTGTATATGTTATACGAATGGTAGGTAAGCCAAAGGTAGGAATAAAACCAGGACCTTTGTTGCCATTTCTTGCGTTCGACGAACCTTTCACGAGGGTTATGACTAGTTGTGTAGGTCCCCTTTCTAAAATAAAAGTGGATACCAATATTTGCTGACCATAATGGATGTGTCTGTCAGACTACCAGGGACAATTCCATTTCAGAGTGTTAAGGCAAAAAGGGAGGTGGAGGGGTTGGTAGCTTTCTTTACTCAGTACGGGCTACCCAGGAAGTTTCCGTCAGTCCAAGGGAGTCATTTTGCCATTCGGCTATTTAAATAAATCATGGATAGCTTAGGCATATAGCATTTCAAATCAAGTGCGTCCAATCCTGAATTGCAGCAAGCCGTGGAAAGTTGGCATTTGATGCTGAAAATCATGTTAACAGTATACTGTCGGGATTACCCGAATGATTGGGATAAAGGTTTCCATTAAATTGCTTGCCATTCGAGATGCCCTAACCGAATCTACTCGGTGTACGTCCTTTAAGTTAATATTCGGACAAGAAGTGAGAGATATTTTGGAATTAATTAAAGAGAAATTATTAGGACTGAAGTCGGAGATCTCACACTTGGATCATGTATCTGAGGTGAGGGAGAGATTAAATAGAGTATTTGAGTTAGCTAAGCGGCACCTGAAAAGGGCACAGCATACAATGAAGCAAGTGGCAGGTAACAACTATGAAATTTGATTTTTTTTTTCCGTGGAGATGCCACCACTGGTAGGAAATCCCTTCAAAGCCACGTTTAATGTCCCTTTCCAAATGGAGAAAAAGTAGAGTCAGGTAAACTATGTGGTAAAGATGCTGGATATAAAATAATGGTAGCAGGAATGCCATGGGAATACGTTGTAACCTTACTAATATAGAGATAAGGAACTGGGGAAACAGGTGTTAGTTACTGCCCCACAGAGTGAGGAATCTAATACAGATTTCATGAGATTTGATGTGACGCAAAATCCTTTAAATAACAAGCAAGTCCTTGAGGAGTGGGGTACGATCGCGAGCTATCTGTTGCAAAAGCAATGAAACAAGTTGATTGGTCATTGCAGCTGTATGAGGACATTTGCAGAACCAAAATGAGAGGACTCACTTTTGTGTATGGATTGGAAATAGATAATGCTGTTCTGATAAACAACATCCTTGCAGGCTTAATCCTCACAAAGCCACCGAGGCCCAGAGGGAAGTGGATGCAATGCTCAATGAACATATCATTGAACCGAATCAGAGAGAGTGGAGTATGCTGATTCTGTTAATTCCAAAACCTGATGGGGGTCAGCGGTTTTGTGAGGACTATCAGAAGGTCAACGCTGAAACAAAATCAGACTCCAATCCAATACCAAGATTCAAATATTGCATATGTAAAGTTTGACATGCCACACACGTCACAAAGTTGGACTTACTGCATGGTTATTTGCATTTAACTTGATCATTGGAAGTGAAAGAAGTTTCTGCATTTGCAAACTTAATCAATTCAAAGTGGTTCTCTTTGGAATGAATAATGCACCAGCCACATTCCAAAGACGCATGAACAGAGTTGTGGCCAGATTAACAAATTTGCAGTTTAACTATTAGATGCAGTAATCTTTAGCAAGTCATGGCAAGATCACATGTTACAGTTAGCAGAGCTCGTGGAATGATTACACGAAGGAAAACTGGCAGTAAACGTAAAGAAAACAGAATTTTCGGAAGCAGAGTTGACGTTCTGGGGACATGACATTGGAAATGGAAGATTGACCCGATGGAACACAAAGACAAAGGACTTTTAGGAATTTCCACAACCATCCTCGAAGAAAGTGGAGCTTCGATTATTGGGACTGAGTGGATTCCTTTGGAAGTTTGTTCCAAACTTCAGCAGTGTCGTGGAACCTCTGATGGATTTACTGAAGAAGTACACGAAATGTTGGTGTATAGAACAATTCCAGCAGGCATTTGAGAATGCAAAAAGCGGAATTAACCACCGCACCAGTTTTAGCTACACCAAATATTTTGAAAGCCTTCAAAGTTGCGATTGTTGCTAGCGATATAGGGGTTGGAGATGTATTGATGCAGGAACATGAGAATGGAATGGAATGGCCAATTGGCTACCTGTAAAAAAAAAATCGAACACCCACCGGAAAGAAAATGCTCCACTATTTAAAAAGGGTTATTGGGTTTGGTACTGGCCTGACAGCATTTTGTTGCTTATGTAATAAACAGGCTGTCAGAGACGAATGTAACACAATCCTCTTGCATTTATTTGGAAAATTTCAAGACTGAAATGTGAAAATATTTCATGGACGTCTTATGTTTTTTTAGATTACTTACAGTGTGGAAACAGGCCCTTCGGCCCTACAAGTCCACACTGACCCTCCGAAGAGCAACGCATCCAGACCTATGCCCCTACAATTACCCCTTCACCTAACACTACGGGCAATTTAGCATGGCCAATTCACCTAACCTGCAAATTTTTGGCTTATGGGAGGAAACCGGAGCACTTGGAGGAAACCCACGCAGTCACGGGAAAACATGCAAACTCCACACAGACAATTGCTTGAGGCGGGAGTTGAGCCCGGGTCTCTGGCGCTGTGAGGCATCAGTGCTAACCACCGTGCTGCACTTACAAAGTATACATGGCGTGAGCCGTAAAGATGTAATAGCTGATGTGTTATCGCAGATTTAAAAGTAGAAGTGCAGATAAGATTTGACTCATGAATTTTACTGTGACAATGTGCACAGTCTAGCAGATCTGCTACATGAATGTAACTGAAACTTTAACTGCACAAGCCTGAATGGTGTCTGGGTCTTGCTGCACATGGACTCAGACTGGTTCAGGAGCTGAGGGACGGGAAACAAATTATTGTGGAATCTTCAATGACCATTCCAACTTCTGAGATTATGGTGGGGAGGATGGGGGTGGGGGCGGGGAGACATTGATGAAGAAACTGAAGATGTTTGTGAAGAGGAAGCTACCCTGCGGATCTCCCACAATGCAGGACTGAGATGATTGACAGCCACGAACAACAGACATCTTCCTTTGTGCTATGATTGACTCCAACCAGTGGGGAGTTTACTTTGATTCCCATTAAGTCCAGTTTTGTTGAGTACTTTGATGTCAACCAATTTTAGTCAACCACTGCCTTGATATCAAGGCTAGTCACTCTTACCTGAACCCTTGTGTTCACGTCTTTCAATCATATCAACAGGCCATGATATAGTAGTAGCAAGTGTTTTCTTCAAACAGATTGTATTGAATGTCAGGAAATCCCTGTTCCAGGGTGTTTCGGGAGCTAGAAGAAAAATTACTTGAGTAAGAGGAGGTGGATGGATATTGACCTCTTGGAGAGATGAGGGATGTGAAGAATCAGGAATTAAAGAGGATCTGAGACCATGAGCAGGTCAGCCATGGTCTTAGTGAAGGACAAGTCAGGCTTGGGATGGGAATGACCTGCCCCTGTTTCTGATGTTCTCTCATTCTGTTATTGGAAAGTCAGTGGGTGTTATTTTCCTGGAAGTTCTCTTATTGAATATTGCAGTCACGGAGACCAGAGGATTCCGTGAGCAATTCCTGGGTGAGTTCTGTGGGCTGTATTCACTGTGAACCTGGGTCTATAACATGACAAACAAATGAAGCACATGTTGCATAGGGGATGTTCTGTAAATAGAGATAAGGGGCCTCTTTCCTACCCTGCTTGGGTTTTCAAGTCACATTTTCCAAACCACGTGGCACAATCTTGAGGGATTGAATGGTTTCCTCTCTTTCTGTGCACCAGTTTATCGGGGCAAGTAGCCTCTAACTTCTCCTATCTATCAGGTTTGAGGTGCTGAATGGAACACAGAAACCTGAGACTGAGGAGCAGGAGTGGGTGATTAAATACTGAGCCTTCTCCATCAGGCACTAAGATTGTGGCTGATCAGTTTATGGTCTCAGTCCCACTTTCATGTCTGTATCCCATTATCCGTGACTCACTTTTCTGTCATATATTTAATTACATCAGCTTTGCATCAATGTGAACATATAGGCACACTAAACTTCCGGTGAAGAGAATTCCCTCTCCAAAGGTCGTTTCAGAATTTCTCCTCATCTCTCTTATGGAATCCGGGAGTCATGCAGAATGGAAACGGACCCGTGAGTCCAATCTGTGCACTCGTACCAGATAACCAAATCTGATCAAGTCCAATTTGCTAGTATTTGGTCAATATCCCTCCTGTATCAGACACATTTTAAATATGCGATTGGAACCGCCCACACCACTTCCTCTGACAGCAATTTTCGTACACACACCACTCTCCGTGTGAAACATTTACCCGAAGGTCCCTTCTAAATTAATGCCCTTCTGCCTTCAGCCTATGCCCTCTTGTTCTAGACTCTCCTATCCTGAGAAATAAATAGTGGCTGTTCAGAATATCCATATCACTGATGGTTTTATGGACCTCTATAATGTCACCCCACAACCTCAGACTCCAGGGGAAAACACCTCAACCTAATGAGCCTCTCCCAAAAGCTGAAACTGTGCAGTCCTGGCACATCTTTGTAAATATTTTCTGGCGAAAACCGAATTCTGCACAATATTCTTAAAGTGGCCTCAGCAACCTCCTGTACAGATGAAACATGCCACCACAACTCCTATACTCAATGCTCTGACTGATTAAGATAAATGTGCCAAATGTGTTCTGTCCCACTCTGTTTACGTGCGACTCCACTTTCAAGGAACTATGCACCTGCAGCCCTAGGTTCCTTGTTGTACAACACTCCCCAGGACCTTAAAACTAAGTGTATAATTCTTGCCCTGATTTGCCTTTCCAAAATGCAAAACCTAGTATTTATCTAAATTAAACTTCTTCTCTCACTCCTTATCCTTTTGTCCCATCTTATTGTGGTCTCGTTGTACTCTGCGATAATCCACTACACCACTGTTCTGATGTAATCTATAAACTTACTAACTATGCCTCCGATGTTCACACCGAAATCCTTGATATCAATGATGAAATGCAATGAATTCAGTACTGATTCTTGCAGCACACTGCAGGCCACAAGCCTCCTAACAGTCTATCTTCAAGCCAGTTGTGAATCCAATTGACTAGCTTCCCCTGTATCCCCTATAACCTACAAATCGGAATGTCAAAACACCTTGCTGAGGTCCACATAGACAATGTCTACCACACTGCTTTCATCAATCGTCTTTGCCACATCTTCATAAAACTCAATCAAATTAATGAGATATGATTTCGCATGCAGCCCTGGCCTTCCCAAACGTATGTAAATCCTGTCCCTCAGAATCCCCTCCAACAACTTATCCACCACTGACATCAGGCTTACCGGTCTATAGTTCCCCGTCTTTTGGGTCACTGTTTCTTTTTCTAGTCCCACTCCTCATTGCTTCGAACAAATGTTAAATGTAACCAGGTTGATGATATAGCCGATGATATCGGTCTCAGACTGGGGCAGGGGCAGTTATAGGAACAAATCAGGCTAGTTTCTTTAATCTGTTAAAACATTACATTTATGATTCAGAGCAATGTTACTCAAACTATGATGGAAAGATGAATGGCAAAGTGTTTAGGTATTGCAAATATATAAACGAAATTTCACTGTTTAAAACACTGAGACACACATACACACACACACACAAACACGCACACACACACACACACACACATACACACACACACACACATACATACACACACACTTACTTACACACACAGACAAACCGATTAACAAAATCTCTGCACTTTGAACTTGAAAGAGCTTTGTCCAAATATTAGTGCAACTCATGGCAAAAGTAAAAATTGAGATATGGTCCAAAATGTTATTCTGCTTCTGAAAATATTCTACTCACACAAGCTGCTAGCAATGAGATTTCATCCTGGAACAGTTGGACTTGGCTGAATTCCCTTCGCATTAGGCAGTGAGGAGATTCCAATCAATTCTTGTCATGAACCCGCCAATAGTTAGAACAGTGGCTCAGTGGTTAGCAGTGCTGCCTTACAGCACCAGGGGCTTTGGGTCGATTCCAGCCTTAGGTGACTGTCTGTGTGGAGTTTGCACATTCTCCTCTTGTCTGTGTGACCTTCTAATGGGTGCTCCAGTTTCCTACCAAATATCAAACTGTGGACTGGTCATGCTAAATTGTTCGGAGTGTGCGGGGATTTCTAGATTACGTGCATTAGCCAGATGTAAATGTAGGGGAATGGGCCTGGGAAGGTTACTCTTTGGAAGGTTGGTATGGACTTGTTAGGCCGAATGGCCAGTTACCACACTGCAGGAATTCTATAAAAATAAGAACGGTATTGATGACTGTAGAGCATTTTTGTTTTAGCTCGCACACATTGCTGTGATGAGGAACAATGAATGAGAGAGAGTGCAATAGGCCGTTCCTTCTCGGGCAGATAACACTTTCTCCATCTCTGAGCTGAATCACACAAGAATGTCATCCTCTCCCAATCATGGGTGACTCCTTGTACATTGTCTGAACTATGTCTCCATCACATTCCCTGTTCCATGTAGGTGCATCATTGCTGCTGTCATGCACAGAGCCATACAATTAGCAGAAATGGTCTCGGTCGATTTGAAGATATGTTTATTTGTCCCTGCGTCATTAAAAAAATAAAATGTTTAATGTATACAGAATATCTGTGTTAAAATGAATGCATTTTGTAACAAATACAGAAATTGCTGGAAAAGCTCAGCAGGTCTGTCAGCATCCAGATGCCTTTTAAGTGTTGTATTTGTACCAGCCTCCACCACTTCCTCTAGCAGCTCATTCCATACGCACACCACCCTCTGTGTGAAAAGGTGCCCCTTAATCCTCTTCAAAAACTTTCTCCTCTCACTTTCATCCAATGCCCTCTGGTATTGGACGCCCCAACCTGGGGAAATCTCTGACTACTCACCCTATCCATGACCATTCTGATTATATAAACCTTTACTGCTGTGAAATGTGACTCCAATCAACACTACTAGCTGCACTTTCAGTCATCCTGGGCCTAAAAGCTGAAACTCAATAGTGACAGCTCTTCCTTCTCCATCAATCACAATTCTAAATCCATTTTAATCAGTTTGTTCAGATGTATTATGCGACACTTCTGTGGGATTTACACCTAGACCTCTGTACCCGGAGGTAGGGACACTAGCATCACTCGGCAATATCCATAAAATTATTCACCTGTGTGTTTGCTCATCAGCCTGTTATGACATGCTGTGACAGACCTCTGTAACAGGCAGCACTTGAATTCAGAACTTTTAGATCAGAGCTTGGAACACTACCACACACGTTCAGGAATTGTAATCAAATCCAGAGCTCTAGCTCAGAGTCAGGGACACGACCCACTACACGACCATATCCAGACTTTACGTCATAATTCGAGTGTCAGCTTTCAGCTCGGTGTGGATTTATTATAATCAGGTTACCATTACTGGATTGCACATCCCACTTTGTATTGTTAAACAAATGCAAAATATTTGTTTCAACTGTAGGATATTATCATCGAAATTAACTATGAACATCTTTAATTGCTATTATCTGCAATTTACAATATTAGGTAAAGAAATCCTGCAGACACACTCTGCCCAATGAAGGGTCTCAAATAGATAATCATTACTGAACACCAGAGACGGAGAGAGACCATAATGTCTGGTCCCAAAAACACCGATCGGCATTACTCAACTTTCATGTGTCACTTTCCTCTTTCTGAAACCATTAAATTATTACTGTCCAGCCTCTCCTCCCCATTGACTGTGTCCGCAATCTGTCCCTCTTCCCCCTAACCACACAAGGAAACCAAGCTCAGGGTCTTTGTGAAAATCAAGGCCGGAGTGTGCAGGCCTCCTGGAGAGGGGGCGGGAATTTTAAATTGAATCGGGACGGTGGGATAGTGGTAATAACACTCACTGGGCTGAGGAGTGGCAGGTGGAATTTGGAATGGATTAATGCGAAATATTGGATTTGATGAATTAAACAAGAGCAGGACCTATACAGTTAAAAACAGAGAACTAGACCGTCGGGTATAACTCCTTAAAATTTACATCTCATACAGATAGTGTTGTTAAGAAGGTGTTTAACACACTTGTCTTCAGAGGTCAGACCTTTGAGTATCAGAATTAGGACGTCATGTTGAGGTTGTACAGGACATTGTTGGGAACTCTTCTGGAATACTGTGTCCAGTCTGGTCACCCTGCCCGCTCATTCCATAGGCACACGACCCTCTGGATGAAAACACTGCCCCTTAAGTCACTTTTTAATGTTTTCCCTCTCACATTAAGCCTATGTCCTCTAGTTTTGGACTCCCCTACTCTTACAAATACCTTGATATCAAATACTTTGATATTACTGAACTTGATATTATTAAACTGGAGAGGATTGAGAAGAGATTAACCTCGATGTTGCTGGGAAAGGAGGGATTGAGCTACAAGGAGAGACTGGATAGGCTGGGACGTTTTTCATTGGAGAGTATGAGATTAAGGGGTAACTTTACAGAGGTTTTTAAAATAATGGGGGGTACAGATAAGCTGAAGGCTGATGTCATTTCCCTGGAATTGGGGATTCAAAACTCAGGGATATTTTAAGGTGCGACGAAAAATATTTACAAAAGTCATGAGAGGTAATTATTTTGAACAGAATCTGGCATTTGTGTGGAATGAACTCCCAGAGGAAGTGGTGGATGCAGGGACAGTTGTAACGTTTAAAGGACATTTAGATCAGTACATAGATAAGGCACCAGTTTGATGGTGCTGTGAGCAGCTGCCCTCTCCGCCCCCCTCTCTGAATAATCCCTATTGGTTTTCACCCTCTGCCAATGCCTGTGCAGTGGCCTGTGGAGGCCAGCAGAGGTTGGCATTGCAACACTTTAAGCACCTCAGAGACTGCCAGACCTGCCCCACACAGTTACACACAGATACACTCACGGTTTTTGCTAGGGCACTGCGTGAAGCTCATCTGGTAATTTAAACTAAACATTAGAAGATGCTCAACTCAATTCGTAAACTGTTAAAATCTGGGTGACAGAGAACTCCGAAATTCAACTGTTTAAATAAAAATATCAATTTATTTTATAACTTTGAAAGTGAACATTTTACATCAACTATTCACAACTCTGAGACCCCAAATCTCTTAACTGCCTATTACCTCACTCCGACTCTGTAGCAATATATACTATTTCAAAAAGACACTTATTAAAACTTCATCAACTTAATTTCAAAACCACACAGTAGCTGTTGTTTTTGATGTTTCCTTTCGGCTGTGGATCTCCATGGGTCATCTTCTTTCTTTTTATTGTGGATGTGTTTCATATGAAAACGTACCTTTGATCGAGGTTGTTTTCCAATTTCTTGGATCTGTGTTGATGGCATTTGCTCTGTTTGCAATTTTCAAAATGTCTGCATTCTTAATATCCACAGCATCAGATCATTTTTTTGAAAACCATAAATACAAACTTTATTTGGTTTTAGTATCCTGGGGCAAAATTTAAACGGATTGGTAAAATTCGAAATGTTGTCCAGAGAGCAACCAACTCAGGAATCTATTTCACAGCCAAGTGTGACATATTTTCAGTTGTCGTCAACACTCTGAGTCTGGATCCTCTCATATACACAGGTGATTGGAAGATCTCAGTTCAGAACAGCATTCCCTCTCTCTTAAACGTACAGTACACTCTTTCAACTTCATAACATTAATACCATGATGTCAATAAAGATAAGCACAGCCTATCCGGATTTCTCTTGCTCTCTGGTTTGTCAATGTTTCAATCACTGTGTCTGGTGTGTGTCAGGATTTTTGTTGGTCTGTTGACAGCATGTCATGATTCAACTCACTCCGTGGGAATATAGCAATATTTCACTTGCTCACACTCGTGTGTGGGGGCAGGATTTCAGTTGTTTCTTGGGGACTGTGACGCTATGATAATCTCAATGTTTGTAAATGGCACCAAACCTGGAAGAACTGTGAAGTCTATGGAGGACAGTGTGGAACTGCTTCCCCACTGACCTAATGTACTCTATACTACTCTCTCCCCACCCGCACCCTCCTCTAGCTTATCTCTCCACGCTTTAGGCTCTCTGCCTAAACGTCGATTTTTGCCTGTCCTCGGATGCTGCCTGAATTGCTGTGCTCTTCCAGCACCACTGATCCAGAATCTGGTTTCCAGCATCTGCAGTCATTGTTTTTACCAACTGTAACAGGACAATCACACGTTGGTGTAGTTCTCGGGCAGATTGGGACCAACGTAGTGTGAGGTGATGCACTTTGGTAGGAAGGACATTGAAAGAAAACAGGCTGCACCGTTATAAAGGGGCTGCAGGAGCAGAGAGCGTTGCATGTATATAAGAACAGATTTTTGAAGATGTCACGACAAGTGGGGAGAGCAGAAACTATCACAGATAAGGTTCAGTATCTGAGCTGTTTACAGGAGGAGGAGGAGGGAGCCTCCGTGCTCCCTTACTGGGGAGGTGGTGGCGACAATGTGGTGTGAGCCCACTGTCCTGGCCTGGAGCATAAGCCTTCTTAGGGGGTCAGTGATATAACAGATGTACAATTAGTGTGAGGGAGCAGAGAGAATACAGTGACCTTTATCCTTTCGGGGGTGGGGGTGGGGGGAAGGTTATTGATGCTTGTCCTGTATTGCTGGACATTTCTTCAGACAGCAGATACTGCACTGAGCTGGGTAGGGAGCTCAAACCATGCTCGGTGGGTCTGGTGGTGTGGCCCTTTCTGGAAAGAGAATGGTCCCCCTCTGTACTAGCCCATCCACCAGGACCTCCGTGCCCCTGTCGACAAACCATGGTGCAATTGTCCCTTATCTGCCATGCTCGGGGAAAAATGTGCAGGCAGCTCCAAACTGAGAAAGCTCAACCGTGTGCCCATTGGTCTTTTATATATGGCCCCAGTGCCAGGGATCAGGGAATAACCAGGAGCACCCAGGTGATGGTGTGTACCTCCAGCCATGAAGGTTGGGAGTATCGGGCTGGTATTGCATGAGAGGGATACCATGGGGTGGGGTGGGTAGTTAATGAGGTGATTCTGGATTAGTGATGCTGGAAAAGGACAGTGGTTCAGACAGCATCCGAGGAACAGTAAAGTCGATGCGCCGGGGCATTAACCACCGCAAACTATCTACCCCCCTCCTCCACTCCAACCTCTCACCCTCACAATGTGAAGCCCTCCAATCACTCTGCTGCAATCCCGACCTCACCAACAAACCTGCAGATAAAGGGGGCGCAATGGCAGTCAGGCGCACTGACCTCTACGCCGCTGAAGCCAAACGTCAACTCGAAGACACCTCCTCCTACCACTCACACGACCATGACTCCACCCCCATTACCAAACCATCATCTCCCAGACCATACAGAACCTCATCACCTCAGGAGATCTCCTACCCACAGCTTCCAACCTCATAGCCCGGGAACCCCGCACTGCGCGGTTCTATCTCCTTCCCAAGATCCACAACCCTGACCACCCTGGCTGACCCATTGTCTCAGTTTGCTCTTACTCCACTGAACTCTTCTCTACCTACATCGACACTGTCCTATCGCCGCAGTCCGGGAACTCCCCACATTCGTTCAAGACACCACCCACGCCCTCCACCTCCTCGAAGACTTCCGTTTCCCCCACACCCAACGCCTCATCTTCATCATGGATATCCAATCTATCGACACCTCCATCTACCAAGAACAGCATCTCCCAAGCCCTCCGTTTTTTTCCTCTCCCGACGTCCCCAACTGTACCCTTCTACAGACAGTCTCATTCGTTTGGCTGAACTGGTCCTCACCCTTAACAATTTCTCCTTCGAATCCTCCCATTTCCTCCAGACCATAGGGCTAACTGTGGGCACCCGTATGGGCCCCAGCTATGCATGTCTCTTTGTTGGCTAAGTAGAACAGTCGATCTTCCGTAATTACACTGGCACCACTCCCCACCTCTTGATGACTACATTGGCGCCACCTCATGCTCACGCGAGAAAGTTGAGCAATTGATCAATTTCACCTACACATTCCACCCCGACCTTAAATTCACCTGGATCATCTCTGACACATCCCTCCCCTTCCTGGACATCTCCATCCCCATTAAGGACGGCCGACTTGACACTGATATTTTTTACAAACCCACCGCCTCCCACAGCTACCTGGATTACACCTCTTCCCACCCTTCCTCCTTATGGGCCCCAGCTATGCATGTCTCTTTGTTGGCTAAGTAGAACAGTCGATCTTCCGTAATTACACTGGCACCACTCCCCACCTCTTGATGACTACATTGGCGCCACCTCATGCTCACGCGAGAAAGTTGAGCAATTGATCAATTTCACCTACACATTCCACCCCGACCTTAAATTCACCTGGATCATCTCTGACACATCCCTCCCCTTCCTGGACATCTCCATCCCCATTAAGGACGGCCGACTTGACACTGATAATTTTTACAAACCCACCGCCTCCCACAGCTACCTGGATTACACCTCTCCCCACCCTTCCTCCTGCAAAAATGCCATCCTGTATTCCCAATTCCTCCGCCTCCGCCGTATCTGCTCCCAAGAGGACCAATTCCACGGCAGAGAACAACAGATGGCCTCCCTCTTCAGAGACCGCAATTTCCCTTCCCACGTGATTAAAGATGCCCTCCAACGCATCACGTCCACATCCCGCACCTCCGCTCTCAGACCCCACCCTTCCAATCGTAACAAGGACAGAACCCCCCTGGTGCTCACTTTTCACCCCAACAACCTTCGCATAAACCAAATCATCCACTGACATTTCCACCATCTCAAACGGACCCCACCACCAGGGATATATTTCCCTCCCCACCCCTTTCCGCCTTCTACAAAGACCATTCCCTCCGTGACTACCTGGCGAGGCCCACGCCCTTGTACAACCCACCTACTGTCCTGGCACCTTCCCCGCCACCGCAGGAATTGCAAAACCTGCGCCCACGCCTACTCCCTCACCTCCATCCAAGGCCCGAAAGGAGCCTTCCACATCCAAAGTTTTACCTGCACAACCACCAATATCATTTATTTTATCCGTTGCTCCCGATGCGATCTCCTCTACATTGGGGAGATAGACGCCTCCTAGCAGAGCATATAAGGGAACAACTCTGGGACACCCGCACCAATCAACCACACTGCCCTGTGGCCCAACATTTTAACTCCCCCTCCCACTCTGCCGAGGACATGGAGATCCTGGGCCTCCTTCACCCCCGCTCCCTCACCACCCATCGACTGGAGGAAGAACACCTCAACTTCTGCCTCGGAACACTTCAACCCCAGGGCATCAATGTGGAATTCAACAATTTCCTCATTTCCCCTTCCCCACCTCACCCCAGTTCCAAACTTCCAACTCAGCACTGTCCCCATGACCTGTCCTACCTGTCTATCACCTTTTCCAGCTATCCACTCCACCTTCCTCCCTGACCTGTCACCTTCATCCCCTGCCCCACACACCTATTGTACTCTATGCTACTTTCTCCCCACCCCACCATCCTCTCACTTATCTCTCCACACTTCAGGCTCTCTGCTTTTATTCCTGATGCAGGGTTTTTGCCCTAACGTCGATTTTACTGCTCCTCGGATGCTGCCTGAACTGCTGTGCTCTTCCAGCACGACGAATCCAGAATTGGGTTTCCAGCATCTGCAGTCATTGTTTTTACCTAGTTAATGACGTGAGTTCAAAGAGATAACTCCAGGAAACGAGTTCAGCCTCGTGAGGACAATCTTTCTGTCACACTCAATGAAAATGACACTGAGACAATTTATTGTTAGATTCAGCCCAATGAGTCATAGACTCAGGTGACCATACTCCCAGTCACAAAGCTGCAGAACAAATGCTCATCTGACTTCACACCAATATCCTTTTTTCCCATCTTTTCTGCGAAAACTGGCTCATGTTACAGTATGCCATCGAAGTGTCTACATTTCAGAATTCTGAAACATGCAAACACATCCTTCCATGACACTGTCTCTCAGTCTCCCCATCTCTGTCTATTTCCCAAGCTCCTCCCATGTGGTGATATTTAAACTGATTCCCCTGCCATCTCTCTCTGGCGGTGATGTTCACACCCACAGCACCCCCTTGTCATGGCACAATGGAGAAATGGAGCTGTAAATGGATGGGAGATGCACATCCTGTCACTTCCAGCATGGCCTGCAAATTTCGAAACGCTGGGCAGGGATCTAACACTATGTATTGTGGTGGTGTATACAGTTCTACATGCTGGGAGGGTAACTGCTCCTGGGTTATAGATCAATGCACTGGGATGGTTTACACCGTCCTACATGCTGGGAGTTTAACTGCTACTGGTTTACAGATCAATGTCCTGGGTGGTGTACACCGTCCGACGTGCTGTGGTGTGGGGGGGGGGGGTGTAACTGCTCCTGGTTTATAGATCAATGCACTAGAGTGGGGTACACAGTCCTACATGTTGGGAGGGTAACTGCTCCTGGTTTACAGCTTAATTCACGTGTCATCACTGCACTGCTCGCTGTGCTGGTCAGACTGTTTAGTTGAGTTTTATCGATAATACACTGCTGTTGTCTACACAGTGCTCCACTCTGAACAGATCGCTGGGTTGTACTGGGCAGTACAGTAGCCAGGTCGACACACTGTTCCACGGTGAACAGATATCTCCTCTGGGTTGATGGTGTCTGGGCTGGTTCTGTGAGGTGGATTGAGAATGTGGTAAATCTAAGCATTTCAGTGGATCTGGCAATGCCTTTAGTTCCAATTCCTGTGACTGGACCTCCGTCTCTCACCATATTAATGTTAAAGTGTTTCCAGGCACAGTATATCATACTGGTGGGGTGGACAGTGGGGAAAGGTGATGGACAGGTCAAGGAGTTCCCCGGAATGTTCTGTCCCTGACATTCTATAACTGACATTCCCAGGAACGTTCTGTCCCCAACATTCTATAACTGACATTCCCCGGAACGTTCTGTCCCTGATATTCTACAACTGGCATTCCCCGGAAAGTTCCGTCACCAGCATTCTATAACTGACACTCCCCGGAATGTTCTGTCCCTGACATTGTTTGTGAATGGCCGTCCGTCAGTGAATTGAACAAACGATAAGAACCCAAGGGAAGAGATGCCATTCCATGGAGAAGAAACTGTTCCGAAGGGCCGTCTGGAAGTTAAAAGGGTGAATACGTTTTCCCTCCGTTCACATTTCTTCACGACACAGGATCGACCACAATTTCGACGAAAACACAAATTCCCAAATTCCGTTTGTCTTCAGGAAACTGGGAGAGAACCCTTCAGGACAGCAACGTTTCCATCATCTGTATTAGGAACTGGGAAGGAGTGACTTGTGTCTGCTCTCGAGTGATCGAGTGCGTGGGAATGTTCTAGAAACCATCTGTCCTTATGGACGTGTCTCTGTGTGTTTGGGGAGGGAGGGTTTCTTGTGGTTGATGTCACATTTTTGTCCGTAATTCGGAACTTCTCATTTGTTATTCCAGCTCCAATTATTTGAATAAATCCCTGAATACAGGGATCCATCTGAAAATCTCACTGGGTTCCCGATCAAACGGATCCCTTTGCCTCCAGGCTGATGGATAATGGATTTGTTTTCCTTCATCACAGTTAACGTAGTGACCATCTACGTCCTGCTTTACAAAGATTGTGGATTGTCTGCATGTGTCAGACGTTACCTGGGGGCCATGACAGCGGCGGATCACCTGGTTATTATCCTCGACCTGATCCTGAGAAACATTCCCATTGTTTATCGGGAACAGTTTTATTTCCTGATGGACTCTTTCCGCGTGTGTAATATCCACGCTGTCCTGCTTTATGCAGCCACATGTTCACAGGCAGGAGGTCAGTTTAAGGTGTGTGAGGGGTGTGATGGTGCGAGACTGCGTGGGCGTGTGAGTGTGAAGCTGGGGAGTGTGCGAGGGAGTGAGCCTGATGGTGGGGGAATGTGTAGGGGAGAGAGTGTGACGGTGGTTGAGAGCGTGGGGAAGTGAGAGTGACGATGGGGGCGTGTGCAGCGGAGTGAACGGGGCAATGGGAGTATGCGGGAGAGTGAGCGTGATGGTGGGGCAGTGATCGGGGTCTGAGAATCAAGGTCGGACTGTGTGTGGGGGAGTGAGCAATACAGTGGGGGAGAGTGTGCTTGAGTGAGTCTGATGGTGAGGCTTTGTGCAGGATGAGTGAGCATGACAGTGGGGTTATGTGTGGTGGAGTGTGTGTGAAGGTGTGTGACTACGCAGGGGAGTGAACATGACGATAGGGCAGGTTGGGGGTGTGCGCATGACAGTGGGGGTTGTTTGGGGCAGTGTGTGCGAGTGTGGTGGAGTTTGTGGTGGTGAGCGTGACAGTGGGGGTGGTGTGAGGCAGTATGTGTGAGTGCGTTTGAGTGTTTGGGGTGAACGTGATGGTGTGGGTGGTGTGCGGCAGTGTGGGTGATGGTAGCAGAGTTGTGGTGGTGGGCGTGACGGTGGGTGTGGTGTGGGGCAGTGTGTGAGGGTGGTGAAGTGTGTGGGGGTGAGTGTGACGGTGGGGGTGGTGTGGGGCAGTGTGTGTGATGGTGGTGGTGTGTGTGGTTGTGAGCGTGACAATGGGGATGGTGTGGGGCAGATTGTGATGGTTATGGAGTGTGTGGCGTGACGTGTGATGGTGGGGGTGGTGTGTGGCAGTGTGTGTGATGGTGGTGGAGTGTGTGGGGGTGAGCATGGCGGTGCGTTTGGTGTGGGGCAGTGTGTGTGAGGATGGTGGAGTGTGTGGGAGTGAGCTTAACGGTGTGTGTTGTGTGAGCAGTGTGTGTGATGGTGATGGAGTGTGTGCGGGTGAGCGTGACGGTGGAGGTGGTGTGGGGCAGTGTGTTGATGGTAGTGGAGGTTGTGGGGGTGAGCGCGACGTTGGGGGTGGTGTGGAGCAGTGTGTGTGATGGTGGTGGAGTGTGTGGTGTTGAGCGATTCGGTGAGGGTGGTGTGGGGCAGTGTGTGTGAGTGTGGTGGAGTGTGTGGGGGTGAGCGTGATGGTGGGGGTGGTGTGGGGCAGTGTGTGTGATGATGGTGGAGTGTGTGGGGGTGAGCGTGACAGTGGGGGTGTTGTGGGGCAGTGTGTGTGATGGTGGTGCTGTGTGTGGTTGTGAGCGTGACAATGGGGATGGTGTGGGGCAGATTGTGATGGTTGTGGAGTGTGTGGGGTGACGTGTGATGGTGGGGGTGGTGTGTGGCAGTGTGAGTGATGGTGGTGGAGTGTGTGGGGGTGAGCATTACGGTGGGGGTGGTGTGGGGCAGTGTGTGTGATGGTGGTGGTGTGTGTGGTTGTGAGCGTGACAATGGGGATGGTGTGGGGCAGATTGTGATGGTTGTGGAGTGTGTGGGGTGACGTGTGATGGTGGGGCTGGTGTGTGGCAGTGTGTGCGATGGTGGTGGAGTGTGTGGGGGTGAGCATTAGGGTGGGGGTGGTGTGGGGCAGTGTGTGTGATGGTGGTGGTGTGTGTGGTTGTGAGCGTGACAATGGGGATGGTGTGGAGCAGATTGTGATGGTTGAGGAGTGTGTGGGGTGACGTGTGGTGGTGAGGGTGGTGTGTGGCAGTGTGTGTGATGGTGGTGGAGTGTGTGGGGGTGAGCATGGCGGTGGGTTTGGTGTGGGGCAGTGTGTGTGAGGGTGGTGGAGTGTGTGGGAGTGAGCTTAACGGTGTGTGTTGTGTGGGCAGTGTGTGTGATGGTGATGGAGTGTGTGCGGGTGAGCGTGACGGTGGGAGTGGTGTGGGCCAGTGTGTGTGATGGTGGTGGAGGGTGTGGGTGTGAGCGCGACGGTGGGAGTGGTGTGGAGCAGTGTGTGTGATGGTGGTGGAATGTGTGGGGGTGAGCGTGATGGTGGGGGTGGAGTGGGGCAGTGTGTGTGATGATGGTGGAGTGTGTGGGGGTGAGCGTGACAGTGGGGGTGTTGTGGTGCAGTGTGTGTGATGGTGGTAAGTGTGTAGGGGTGAGCGTGGTGTAGGGCAGTATGTGTGATGGTGGTGGAGTGTGGGTTTGAGCCCGATGGTGGAGGTCATGTGGGGCAGTGTGGGTGATGGCGGTGGAATGTGTCCGTGTGAGAGTGACGGTTGAAGTTGTGAGGGGCACTGTTTGATGTAGTGAGTGTGAGGGGGTCAGAGTGTTAGTGACGGTGTGACTCTGAGGGGGTGAGGTTGACGGTGATAGAATGAGTGCGAGAGGGCCAGGGTGACCGTGAGTGAGTGTGAGGGGGTCAGGGTGACGGTGATGGACTGAGTGTGATGGGATCAGGATGACGGTGATGGAGTGAGTGAAAGGGATCAGTGTGAGGTGATGGAGTGAGTGTGAGGTGGTCAGGGAGAACGTGATGGAGCGAGTGAGAGTGGGTCAGCGTGATGGTGATGGAGTGAGTGTGAGGGGGTCAGGATGACGGAAATGGAGAGTATAATTGAGTCAGGGTAAGGGTGATGGAGTGAGTGTGAGGTGGTCAGGGAGACAGTGATGGAGCAGGTGTGAGAAGAGCACTGTGACGGTGCGGGAGCGAGTGCGAGAGGATCAGTATGATGGTGATGGAGTGAGTGTGAAGGGGTCAGTGTGAGGGTGAGGGAGCGAATTTAATGGGCTCAGTGTGACAGAGATGGAGTGAGTGTGATGGGGTCAGGGTGGCGGTGATGGATTGACGGTGAGGGGGTCAGGGTGACGGTGATCGAGTGAACGTGAGGGGGTCAGTGTGATAGTGATGGAGTAAGTATGAGGGAACCAGGGTGACGATGATGGAGTGAGTGTGAGGGGGACAGTTTGACAGAGATGGAGTGAGTGTGAGGGGGCCAGGGAGAGGGAGATGGAGTGAGTGTGAGGAAATCAGTGTGACGGTGATGGAGTGTGTGTGAGGGGATCAGTGTGACGGTGAAGGAGTGAGTGTGAGGGGGTCATGGTGACGGTGATGGAGTGAGTGTGAGGGGGTCAAAGTGACGGAGAAGGAGTGAGTGTGTCGCGGTCAGGGTGACAATGATGGAATGAGTGTGAGGGGCTCAGGGTGATGGTGATGGAGTGAGTGTGAGGGGGTCAGGGTGACGATGATGGAGTGAGTGTGATGGGGTCTGGGTGACGGTGATGGAGTGAGTGTGAGGAGGTCAGGGAGACGGCGATGGAGTGAGTGTGAGGGGGCCAGGGTGAGGGTGATGGAGTGAGTGTGAGGGGGTCAATGTGACAGTGATGTAGTGTATCTGAGGGGGTCATTGTGAGGGTGATGGAGTGAGTGTGAGTGGGTCAAAGTGACAGTGATGTAGTGCATATGAGGGGGATCATTGTGATGGAGATGGAGTGAGTGTGATGGGGTCAGGGTGAAGGTGAAGGAGTGAGTGTGAGGGGGTCAGGATGACGGTGATGGAGTGAGTGTGAGGTTGTCAGGGTGACGGTGATGGAGTGAGTGTGTGAGGGTCAGGGTGACGGTGATGAGTGAGTGTATGGGAGTCACAGTGACGGTGATTAGTGAGTGTGAGGGGGTCTGGGTGATGGTGATGGAGTGAGTGTGAGGGGGTCGGTTTGATGGTGGTGGAGTGAGTGTGATGGGGTCAGTGTGACGCTGATGGAGGGAGTATAATGGGGTCAGAGTGACGGTGATTAGTGAGTGTGAGGGGGTCTGGGTGGTGGTGATGTGTGAATGTGAGGGGATCGGTTTGACGGTGATGGAGTGAGTGTGAGGGGGTCAGTCTGATTATGATCACGTAAGTGTGAGGTGGTCAGTGTGACGTTGATGAAGTGAGTGTGTGGGAGTCAGAGTGACGGTGATGAATGAGTGTGAGGGGGTCAGTTTGACGGTGATGGAGTGAATGTGAGGGGGCCAGGGTGAGGGCCTTGTGACAGTAAAGTAATGCGTCGGAGGGGGGTCACTGTGGGGGTGATGGAGTGAGTGTGATGGGGTCAAAATGACAGTGATGTAGTGCATCTGAGCGGGTCAGTGTGAGGCTGATGGAGGGAGTATAATGGCGTCAGTGTGACGGTGATGGAATGAGTGTGAGGGGGTCAGTGTGATGCTGATGGAGGGTGTATAATGGGGTCAGTGTGACGGTGATGGAATGAGTGTGAGGGGGTCAGTGTGATGCTGATGGAGGGTGTATAATGGGGTCAGTGTGATGGTGATGGGGTGAGTGTGAGGGGGTCAGTTTGACTGTGATCGCGTGAGTGTGAGAGGGTCAGTGTGACGGAGATGGAGTGAGTGTGAGAGGGTGAGGGAAAGGATAATGGTGTGAGTGTGAGGGGTTCAGTGAGATTGAGATAGAGTGAGTGTGAAAGGGTCAGGGTGACCGTGATGATGTGAGTGTGAGGGTATAAGTGTGACTGTAATGGAGTGACTGTGAGGGGATCAGGGTGAAGGTGATGGAGTGAGTGTGAGGGGGTCTGGGTGACGGTGATGGAGTGAGATGGGGTCAGGGTGAAGATGAAGGAGTGAGTGTGATGTGGTCAGGGTGACGGTGATGGAGTGACTGTGAGGGGATCAGGGTGAAGGTGATGGAGTGAGTGTGAGGGGGTCAGTGTCATGGTGATGGAGTAAGTGTGAGGGAATCAGAGTGACGGTAACAGAGTGAGTGTGAGGGGTTCAGTGCGACTGTGATGGAGTGAGTGTGAGGGAATCAGGGTGACGGTGACCCAGTGAGTGTGAGTGGTTCAGTGCGACTGGGATTGCGTGAGTGTGAGGGGATCAGGGAGACGGTGATGGAGTAAGTGTGAGGAGGCAGGGTGACAGTGATGGAGTGAGTGTGAGTGGCTCATGGTGACGGAGATGGAGTGAGTGTTAGCGGTTCAGTGTGAAGTTGATGGAGTGAGTGTGTGGGGGTCAGGGTGATGGTGATGGAGTGATTGTGAGGGTGTCATGGTGACAGTGATGGAGTGAGTGTGAGAGTGACATGGTGACAGTGATGGAGTGAGTGTGAGGGGATCAGCGTCACTGACATGGTGTGAGTGTGTGTGGGTCAGGGTGAGGTGATGGAGTAAATGTGAGGGGGTCAGAGTGACGGTGATTGAGTGAGTGTGTGTGGGTCAGGGTGACGGTGATGTAGTGAGTGTGTGGATTCAGTGTTACTGGGATCGCGTGAGTGCAAGGGTGTCAGGGAGATGGTGATGGAGTGAGTGTGAGGGGGTCAGGGTGACGGTAATGGAGTGAGTGTGTGGGGGTCAGGGTGACGCCGATGGAGTGAGTGTGAGAGTGTCATGGTGACAGTGATGGAGTGAGTGTGAGGGGATCAGCGTCACCGAGATGGTGTGAGTGTGTGTGGGTCAGGGTGACGGTGCTGTAGAGAGTGTGTGGGGGTCAGTGTGATGGAGATGGAGTGAGTGTGAGAGGGTCCGGGTGATGGTGATGGTGTGAGTGTAAGCGGGTCAGGGTGAGGGTGATGGAGTGAGTGTGAGGGTGTCAGGGAAAGGATAATGGTGTGAGTGTGAGGGGTTCAGTGAGTTTGAGATAGAGTAAGTGTGAGAGGCTCAGGGTGACCGTAATGTTGTGAGCGTGAGGAGATAAGTGTGACGGTAATGGAGTGATTGTGAGGAGATCAGGGTGAAAGTGATGGAGTTAGGGGGTTAGGGAGACGGGATTGAAGTGAGTGTGAGGCGATGAGTGTGACGGTGATGGAGTGAGTGAGAGTGGATCAGGGTGACTGTGATTCAAGTAGTGTGAGAGGGTCAGGGTGACGGTGATGGAGTGAGTGTGAGGGGATGAGTGTGACGTGGATGGAGTGAATGTGATTAGATCAGGTTGACTGTAATAGAGTGAGTGTGAGGGGGTCAGGGTGGTAGGGATGGAGTGAGTGTGGGGAGATAAGTGTGATGGTGATTAAGTGACGGTGAGTGGGATAGCGTGACGGTGATGAAGTGAGTGTAAGGGGATGAGTGTGACGGTGATGGAGTGAGTGTGAGGGGGTCAGGGTGACGGTGATGGAGTGAGTGTGAGGGGGTGAGGGTGACGGTGAAGGAGTGAGTGTGAGAGGGTCAGGGTGACACTGATGGAGTGAATTGAGGGAGTCAGGGTGACGATGACGGAGTGAGTGTTATGGGGCCAGGGTGACGGTGATGGAGTGTGTGTGTGTGGGGGTCAGTGTGACGGTGATAGAGTGAGTGTGAGGCGGTCAGAATGACAGAGATGGAGTGAGTGTGAGGGGATGAGTGTGACGGTGATGGCGTAAGTGTGAGGGGGTCAGTGTGAGGGTGAAGGATTGAGTGTGAGAGGGTCAGGGTGACACTGATGGTGTGAATTGAGGGAGTCAGGTTGACGGTGACGGAGTGAGTGTGAGGGGGCCAGGGTGACGATGACAGTGTGAGTGTGAGGCGGTCAGTGTGACAGAGATGGAGTGAGTGTGAGGGCGTCAGTGTGACGGTGAAGGATTGAGTGTGAGGGGGTCAGGGTGGCACTGATGGAGTGAATGTGAGGGAGTCAGGGTGATGGTGATGGAGCGAGTGTGAGTGTGTCATGGTGATTGTGATGGAGCGAGTGTGAGGGTGTCAGTGTGACGGTGAGGGAGTGAGTATGGGTTGTCAGGGTGACGGTGATGCTGTGAGTGGGAGTGTGTTAGAGTGGCGGTGAAGGAGTGAGTCTGAGGGTGTCAGGGTAATGGTGAAGGAGTGTTTGTGAAGGGGTCAGGGTGAGGATGATGGAGTGAGTGTGAGGGGATCAGTGTGACGGTGATGGAGTGTGTGTGAGGGGGTCATGGTGACGGAGAAGGAGTGAGTGTGAGGGGGTCAAAGTGTCGGAGAAGGAGTGAGTGTGTCGCGGTCAGCGTGACAGTGATGGAAAGTCTATGAGGGGGTCAGTGAGACGGCGATGGAGTGAGTGTGAGGGGACCAGGGTAAGAGTTATGGAGTGAGTGTGAGGGAGTCAAAGTGACAGTAATGTAGTGCAACTGAGGGGGTCATTGTGAGGGTGATGGAGTGAGTGTGAGGGAGTCAAAGTGACAGTGATGTAGTGCATATGAGGGGGTCATTGTGATGGAGATAGTGTGAGGGTGATGGGGTCAGGGTGAAGGTAAAGGAGTGAGTGTGAGGAGGTCAGGGTGACGGTGATGGAGTGAGTGTGAGGGGGTCAGAGTGACTGTGGTCACGTGCGTGTGAGGGGGTCAGTGTGACGGCGATGGAGTGAGTGTAAGGGGGCCAGGGTGAGGGTAATGGAGTGAGTGTGACGGGGTCAATGTGACAGTCAAGTAGTGTATCTGGGGGGGTCACTTTGAGGGTGATGGAGTGAGTGTGAGGGTGCCAAAGTGACAGTGATATAGTGCATCTGAGGGGGTCAGTGTGATGCTGATGGAGGGAGTATAATGGGGTCAGTGTGACGGTGAAGGAGTGAGTGTGAGGGTGTCAGGGAAATGGTGAAGGAGTGTTTGTGAGGGTGTCAGTTTGAGGACGATGGAGTGAGTGTGAGTGGGTCACGGTGACGGTAATGGAGTGAGTGTGAGGGGATCAGGGTGACGGTGATGGGGTGAGTGTGAGTGGGTCATGGTGAAGGTAATGGAGTGAGTGTGTGGGGGTCAGGGTGACGGTGATGGAGTGAGTGTGGGGGGTCAGGGTGACGGTGATGGAGTGAGTGTGAGGGGGTCAGTGTGACGGAGATGGATTGAGTGTGAGCGGGTCAGGGTGAGGGTGATGATTGAGTGTGAGGGGGTCAGAGAAAGGATAATGGTGTGAGTGTGAAGGGTTCAGTGAGTTTGAGATACAGTAAGTGTGAGAGGGTCAGGGTGACGATAATGTTGTGAGTGTGAGGGGATAAGAGTGATGGTAATGGAGTGACTGTGAGGGGATCAGAGTGAAGGTGATGGAGTGAGTATGAGGGTGTCAGGGAGACGGCGATGGAGTGAGTGTGTGGGATCAGTGTGATGGGATCGCGTGAGTGTGGTGGGGTCAGGGTGACAGCGATGGTGGAGTGAGTGTGAGGCGATGAGTGTGACGGTGATGGAGTGAGTGTGAATAGATCAGGGTGACTGTGATGGAGTAGCGTGAGGGGGTCAGGGTGACAGTGATGGAGTGAGTGAGAGGGGATGAGTGTGACGGTGATGGAGTGAGTGCGAGTAGATCAGGTTTACTTAATGGAGTGAGTGTGAGGGGGTCAGGGCGGTAGGGATGCAGTGAGTGTGGGGAGATGAGTGTGACGGTGATGGAGTGAGGATGAGTGGGACAGGGTGACGGTGATTTTGAGTGCAACTGAGGGGGTCATTTTGAGGGTGATGGAGTGAGTGAGAGGGGGTCAAAGTGACAGTGATGTCGTACATATGAGGGGGATCATTGTGACGGAGATAGCGTGAGTGTGATGGGGTCAGGGTGAAGGTGAAGGAGTGAGTGTGAGTCGGTCAGGGTGACGGTAATGGAGTGAGTGTGAGGTGGTCAGGGCGGTAGGGATGCAGTGAGTGTGGGGAGATGAGTGTGACGGTGATGGAGTGAGTGTGACGGTGTCAGGGTAATGGTGAAGGAGTGTTTGTGAGGGTGTCAGGGTGACGGTGATGGAGTGTGTGTGAGGGGGTCATGGTGACAGTGAAGGAGTGAGTGTGAGGGGGTCAAAGCGAGGGAGAAGGAGTGAGTGTGTCGCGGTCAGGGTGACAGTGATGGAATGAGTATGAGGGGGTCAGGGTGACGGTGATGGAGTGAGTGTGAGGGGGTCAGGGTGAGGGTGATGGAGTGAGTGTGAGGGGGTCAATGTGACAGTGATGTAGTGCAACTGAGGGGGTCATTGTGAGGGTGATGGAGTGAGTGAGAGGGGGTCAAAGTGACAGTGATGTCGTACATATGAGGGGGAACATTGTGACGGAGATAGCGTGAGTGTGATGGGGTCAGGGTGAAGGTGAAGGAGTGAGTGTGAGTCGGTCAGGGTGACGGTAATGGAGTGAGTGTGAGGTGGTCAGGGTGACGGTGATGGAGTGAGTGTGTAGGTGTCAGTGTGACGGTGATGGAGTGAGTGTGAGGGGGTCAGTGTGTCTGTGATCACGTTCGTGTGAGGGGTCAGTGTGACGGTGATGGAGTCAGTGAGAGGGGATGAGTGTGACGGTGATGGAGTGAGTGCGAGTAGATCAGGTTTACTTAATGGAGTGAGTGTGAGGGGGTCAGGGCGGTAGGGATGCAGTGAGTGTGGGGAGATGAGTGTTACAGTGATGGAGTGAGTGTGACGGTGTCAGGGTAATGGTGAAGGAGTGTTTGTGAGGGTGTCAGGGTGACGGTGATGGAGTGAGTGTGGGGGGGGTCTGGGTGACAGTGATGAAGGGAATGTGAGGGGGTGAGGGTGACGGAGTAGGAGTGAGTGTGAGAGGGTCAGGGTGACACTGATGGAGTGAATGTGAGGGAGTCAGGGTGACGGTGACAGAGTGTGTGTGAGGGGGCCAGGGTGACGGTGATGGAGTGAGTGTGAGGGGGTCAGTGTGACTGTGATCACGTTCGTGTGAGGGGGTTAGTGTGACGGTGATGGAGTGAGTGAGAGGGATGAGTGTGACGGTGATGGAGTGAGTGCGAGTAGATCAGGTTTACTTAATGGAGTGAGTGTGAGGGGGTCAGGGCGGTAGGGATGCAGTGAGTGTGGGGAGATGAGTGTGACGGTGATGGAGTGAGTGTGACGGTGTCAAGGTAATGGTGAAGGAGTGTTTGTGAGGGTGTCAGGGTGACGGTGATGGAGTGTGTGTGGGGGGTCATGGTGACAGTGAAGGAGTGAGTGTGAGGGGGTCAAAGTGAGGGAGAAGGAGTGAGTGTGTCGCGGTCAGGGTGACAGTGATGGAATGAGTATGGGGGGTCAGGGTGACGGTGATGGAGTGAGTGTGAGGGGGTCAGGGTGACGGTGATGGAGTGAGTGTGAGGGGGTCAGGGAGAGGGTGATGGAGTGAGTGTGAGGGGGTCAATGTGACAGTGATGTAGTGCAACTGAGGGGTCATTGTGAGGGTGATGGAGTGAGTGAGAGGGGGTCAAAGTGACAGTGATGTCGTACATATGAGGGGGATCATTGTGACGGAGATAGCGTGAGTGTGATGGGGTCAGGGTGAAGGTGAAGGAGTGAGTGTGAGTCGGTCAGAGTGACGGTAATGGAGTGAGTGTGAGGTGGTCAGGGTGACGGTGATGGAGTGAGTGAGAGTAGATCAGGTTTACTTAATGGAGTGAGTGTGAGGGGGTTAGGGCGGTAGGGATGCAGTGAGTGTGGGGAGATGAGTGTGACGGTGATGGAGTGAGTGTGACGGTGTCAGGGTAATGGTGAAGGAGTGTTTGTGAGGGTATCAGGGTGACGGTGATGGAGTAAGTGTGGGGGGGTTCTGGGTGACAGTGAGGAAGCGAATGTGAGGGGGTGAGGGTGACGGAGTATGAGTGAGTGTGAGAGGGTCAGGGTGACACTGATGGAGTGAATGTGAGGGAGTCAGGGTGACGGTGATGGAGTGTGTGTGAGGGGGCCAGGGTGACGGTGATGGAGTGAGTGTGAAGGGGTCAGGGTGACGGTGAAGGAGTGAGTGTGAGGGGGTTAGGGTGGCACTGATGGAGTGAATGTGTGGGAGTCAGGGTGATGGTGATGGAGCGAGTGTGAGGTTGTCATGGTGACAGTGATGGAGCGAGTGTGAGGGGGTCAGTGTGACGGTGAGTGAGTGAGTATGAGGTTGTCAGGGAGACGGCGATGGAGTGAGTGTAAGCGGGCCATTGTGAGGGTGATGGAGTGAGTGTGAGGGGGTTAATGTGGCAGTGATGTAGTGAAACTGAGGCGGTCATTGTGAGGGTGATGGAGTGAGTGTGAGGGGGTCAAAGTGACAGTGATGCAGTGCATATGAGGGGGTCAGGGAGACGGCGATGGAGTAAGTGTGAGGTCGTCAGGGTGACGGTGATGGAGTGAGTGTGTGGGGGTCAGAGTGACGGTGACTAGTGAGTGTGAGGGGTCTGGGTGATGGTGATGGAGTGAGTGTGAGGGGGTCAGGGCGACGGCGATGGAGTGAGTGTGAGGGGGCCAGGGTGAGGGTGATGGAGTGAGTGTGAGGGGGTCAATGTGACAGTGAAGTAGTGGATCTGAGGGGGTCACTGTGAGGGTGATGAGTGAGTATGAGGGGGTCAAAGTAACAGTGATATAGTGCATCTGAGGGGGTCAGTGTGATGCTGATGGAGGGAGTATTATGGGGTCTTTGTGACGGTGAAGGAGTGAGTGTGAGTGGGTCAGGGTAATGGTGAAGAAGTATTTGTGAGGGTGTCAGGGTGAGGATGATGGAGTGAGTGTGAGGGGTTCAGTGTGATGCTGAAGGAATGAATGTGAGGGGGTCAGGCTGACGGAGATAGAGTGATTGTGAGGGTGTCACGGAGCCGGTGATGGAGTGAGTGTGATGGAATTGGGGTGACATTGACCGAGTGGGTGTGAGGGTTCAGTGTGACTGGGATCGCGTGAGTGTGAGGGGGTCAGGGAGACGGTGATGGAGTGAGTGTGAGGGGGTCACGGTGACGGTAATGGAGTGAGTGTGTGGGGGTCTGGGTGACGGTGATGGAGAGAGTGTGAGGGGGTCAGGGTGACGGTGATGGAGTGAGTGTGAGGGGGTCACGGTGACGGTGATGCAGTGAGTGTGAGAGTGTCATGTTGACGGTGATGGAGTGAGTGTGAGGGGATCAGGGTGACTGTGATGGAGTGAGTGTGTGGGGGTCAGGGTGACGGTGATGAGTGAATATGAGCGGGCAGTGTGACAGAGAAGGAGTGAGTGTGTGGGGGTCAGGGTGACGGTGATGGAATTAATGTGAGGAGGTCAATGTGACGGAGATGGAGTGAATGTGACAGGGTCCGGGTGATGGTGATGGTGTGAGTGGGAGCGGGTCAGGGTGAGGGTGATGGATTGAGTGTGTGGGTGTCAGGGAAAGGTTAATGGTGAGTGTGAGGGGTTCAGTGAGTTTGAGATAGAGTAAGTGTGAGAGGGTCAGGGTGAAGGTAATGTTGTGAGTGTGAGGGGATAAGTGTGACGATAATGGAGTGACTGTGAGGGGATCAGGGTGAAGTGATGGAGTGAGTGTGTGAGGTGGTCAGTGTGACATAGATGGAGTGAGTGTGAGGGCGTCACGGTGACGGTGAGGGATTGAGTGTGAGGGGGTCAACGTGGCACTGATGGAGTGAATGTGAGGGGATGAGTGTGACGGTGATGGAGTGAATGTGATTAGATCAGGTTGACTGTAATGGAGTGAGTGTGAGGGGGTCAGGGTGGTAGGGATGGAGTGAGTGTGGGGAGATGAGTGTGACGGTGATGAATTGAGGGTGAGTGGGATAGCGTGACGGTGATGGAGTGAGTGTGAGGGGATGAGTGTGACGGTGATGGAGTAAGTGTGAAGGGGTCAGGGAGACTGAGAAGGAGTGAGTGTGAGAGGGTCAGGATGACACAGATGGAGTGAATAGCGGGAGTCAGGGTGACGGTGAAGGAGTGAATGTGTGTGGTGGTCAGGGTGACGCTGACAGAGTGAGTGTGAGGCAGTCAGTGTGAGAGAGATGGAGTGAGTCTGAGGGCGTCACGGTGACGGTGAAGGATTGAGTGTGGGGGGTCAGGGTGGCACTGATGGAGTGAATGTGAGGGGATGAGTGTGACGGTGATGAAGTGAATGTGATTATATCAGGTTGACTGTAATGGAGTTAGTGTGAGGGGTTCAGGGTGGTAGGGATGGAGTGAGTGTGCGGAGATGAGTGTAATGATGATGAAGTGAGGGTGAGTGGGTTTGCGTGACGGTGATGGAGTGAGTGTGAGCGGATGAGTGTGACGGTGATAGAGTGAGTGTGAGGGGGTCAGGGTGACGGTGATGGAGTGAGTGTGAGGGGGCCAGGGTGACGGTAAAAGAGTGAGTGTGAGGCGGTCAGTATGACTGAGATGGAGTGAGTGTGAGGTAGTCAGGGTGACGGTGAAGGAGTGATTGTGAGGGGGTCACGGTGGCACTGATGGAGTGAATGTGAGGAAGTCAGGGTGATGGTACTGGAGCGAGAGTGAGGGTGTCATGGTGATTGTGATGGAGCGAGTGTGAGGGGGTCAGTGTGACGGTGAGAGTGTGAATATGAGGTTGTCAGGGTGACGGTGATGGAGTGAGTGTGGGGGGTCAGGGTGACGGTGATGGAGTGAGTGTGAGGGGGTCAGTGTGACGGAGATGGATTGAGTGTGAGCGGGTCAGGGTGAAGGTGATGATTGAGTGTGAGGGGGTCAGAGAAAGGATAATGGTGTGAGTGTGAAAGGTTCAGTGAGTTTGAGATACAGTAAGTGTGAGAGGGTCAGGGTGACGATAATGTTGTGAGTGTGAGTGGATAAGTGTGATGGTAATGGAGTGACTGTGAGGGGATCAGAGTGAAGGTGATGGAGTGAGTATGAGGGTGTCAGGGAGACGGTGATGGAGTGAGTGTGTGGGATCAGTGTGATGGGATCGCGTGAGTGTGGTGGGGTCAGGGTGACAGCGATGGTGGAGTGAGTGTGAGGCGATGAGTGTGACGGTGATGGAGTGAGTGCGAATAGATCAGGGTGACTGTGATGGAGTAGCGTGAGGGGGTCAGGGTGACAGTGATGGAGTGAGTGAGAGGGGATGAGTGTGACGGAGATGGAGTGAGTGCGAGTAGATCAGGTTTACTTAATGGAGTGAGTGTGAGGGGGTCAGGGCGGTAGGGATGCAGTGAGTGTGGGGAGATGAGTGTGACGGTGATGGAGTGAGGATGAGTGGGACAGGGTGACGGTGATGGAGTGACTGAGAGGGAGTCAGGGTGACGGTGATGGAGTGAGTGTGGGGGGAAGAGTGTGACGGTCATGGAGTGAGTGTGAGGGTGTCAGGGTGACGGTGACTGAGTGAGTGTGAGGGGGTCAGGGTGACGGTGATGGAGTGAGTGTGAGGGGGCCACGCTGACGGTGACAGAGTGAGTGTGAGGCGGTCAGTATGACTGAGATGGAGTGAGTGTGAGGTGGTCAGGGTGACGGTGAAGGAGTGATTGTGAGGGGGTCACGGTGGCACTGATGGAGTGAATGTGAGGAAGTCAGGGTGATGGTACTGGAGCGAGAGTGAGGGTGTCATGGTGATTGTGATGGAGCGAGTGTGAGGGGGTCAGTGTGACGGTGAGAGTGTGAATATGAGGTTGTCAGGGTGACGGTGATGCAGTGAGTGTGAGTGGGTTAGAGTGACGGTGAAGGAGTGAGTCTGAGGGTGTCAGGGTAATGGAGAAGGAGTGTTTGTGAGGGGGTCAGGGTGAGAATGATGGAGTGAGTGTGAGGGATCAGTGTGCCGGTGATGGAGTGTGTGTGAGGGGGTCATGGTGACAGTGAAGTAGTGAGTGTGAAGGGGTCAAAGTGACAGAGAAGGAGTGAGTGTTTCGCGGTCAGCGTGACAGTGATGGAATGTGTATGCGGAGGTCAGGGTGACGGTGATGGTGTGAGTGTGAGGTGGTCAGGCAGACGGCGATGGAGTGAGTGTGAGTGGACCAGGGTGAGGGTGATGAAGTGAGTGTGAGGGGATCAATGTGACAATGATGTAGTGCAACTGAGAGGGTCATTGTGAGGGTGATGGAGTGAGTGAGAGGGGGTCAAACTGACAGTGATGTAGTGCATATGAGGGGGATCATTGTGACGGAGATAGCGTGAGTGTGAGGAGGTCAGGGTGAAGGTGAAGGAGAGAGTGTGAGGTGGTCAGGGTGACGGTGATGGAGTGAGTGTGTAGGTGTCAGTGTGACGGTGATGGAGTGTGTGTGAGGGGGTCATGGTGACAGTGAAGGAGTGAGTGTGAGGGGTCAAAGTGAGGGAGAAGGAGTGAGTGTGTCGCGGTCAGGGTGACAGTGATGGAATGAATATGAGGGGGTCAGGGAGACGGTGATGGAGTGAGTGTGAGGGGGTAGGGTGAGGGTGATGGAGTGAGTGTGAGGGGGTCAATGTGACAGTGATGAAGTGCAACTGAGGGGGTCATTGTGAGGGTGATGGAGTGAGTGAGAGGGGGTCAAAGTGACAGTGATGTCGTACATATGAGGGGGATCATTGTGATGGAGATAGCGTGAGTGTGTTGGGGTCAGGGTGACGGTAATGGAGTGAGTGTGAGGTGGTCAGGGTGACGGTGATGGAGTGAGTGTGTAGGTGTCAGTGTGACGGTGATGGAGTGTGTGTGAGGGGGTCATGGTGACAGTGAAGGAGTGAGTGTGAGGGGTCAAAGTGAGGGAGAAGGAGTGAGTGTGTCGCGGTCAGGGTGACAGTGATGGAATGAATATGAGGGGGTCAGGGAGACGGTGATGGAGTGAGTGTGAGGGGGTAGGGTGAGGGTGATGGAGTGAGTGTGAGGGGGTCAATGTGACAGTGATGAAGTGCAACTGAGGGGGTCATTGTGAGGGTGATGGAGTGAGTGAGAGGGGGTCAAAGTGACAGTGATGTCGTACATATGAGGGGGATCATTGTGATGGAGATAGCGTGAGTGTGTTGGGGTCAGGGTGAAGGTGAAGGAGTGAGTGTGAGTCGGTCAGGGTGACGGTAATGGAGTGAGTGTGAGGTGGTCAGGGTGACGGTGATGAAGTGAGTGTGTAGGTGTCAGTGTGACGGTGATGGAGTGAGTGTGAGGGGGTCAGTGTGACTGTGATCACGTTCGTGTGAGGGGGCCAGTGTGACGGTGATGAAGAGAGTGTGAGGGGGTCAATGTGACAGTGAAGTAGTGTATCTGAGGGGGTCACTGTGAGGGTGATGGAGTGAGTATGAGGGGGTCAAAGTGACAGTGATATAGTGCATCTGAGGGGGTAAGTGTGATGCTGATGGAGGGAGTATTATGGGGTCAGTGTGACGGTGGAGGAGTGAGTGTGACGGTGTCAGGGTAATGGTGAAGGAGTGTTTCTGAGGGTGTCAGGGTGAGGATGATGGAGTGAGTGTGAGTGGGTCATGGTGACGGTAATGGAGTGAGTGCGTGGGGGTCAGGGTGACTGTGATGTAGTGAGTGTGAGTGGGTCATGGTGACGGTAATCGAGTGAGTGTGTGGGGGTCAGGGTGACGGTAATGGAGTGAGTGTGAGGGGGTCAGGGTGACGGTGATGGAGGGAGTGTGAGGGGGTCAGTATGACGGAGATGGAGTGAGTGTGAGTTGGTCAGGGTGAGGGTGATGGATAGAGTGTGAGGGGGTCAGGGAAAGGATAATGGTGTGAGAGTGAAGGGTTCAGTGAGTTTGAGATAGAGTAAATGTGAGTGGGTCAGGGCGGTAGAGATGCAGTGAGTGTGGGGAGATGAGTGTGACGGTGATGAAGTGAGGGTGAGTGGGACAGGATGACGGTGATGGAGTGAGTGTGAGGGGATGAGTCTGACGGTGATGGAGTGAGTGTGAGGGTGTCAGGGTGACGGTGACGGAGTGAGTATGAGGGGGTTTGGGTGACTGTGATGAAGCGAATGTGAGGGGTTGAGGGTGACGGAGTAGGAGTGAATGTGAGAGGGTCAGGGTGACACTGATGGAGTGAATGTGAGCGAGTCAGGGTGACGGTGACGGAGTGAGTGTGAGGGGTCAGTGTGACGCTGATGGAGGGAGTGTAATGGGGTCAGTGTGACGGTGATGGAGTGAGTGTGAGGGGGTCAGTGTGACTGTGATCACGTGGGTGTGAGGGGGTCAGTGTGAACGTGATGGAGAGAGTGTGACGGGGTCAGAGCGACGGCGATGGAGTGAGTGTGAGGGGGCCAGGGTGAGGGTGATGGAGTGATTGTGAGGGGCCAGGGTGAGGGTGATGGAGTGAGTGTGTGGGTGTCAGTGTGACGGTGATGAGTGAGTGTGTGGGGGTCAGAGTGACAGTGATTAGTGAGTGTCAGGGTGTCTGGGTGATGGTGATGGAGTGAGTGTGAGGGGGTCGTTTTGACAGTGATGGAGTGAGTGCGAGGGGGTCAGTGTGATGCCAATGGAGGGACTGTACTGGGGTCAGTGTGACGGTGATGGAGTGAGTGTGAGGGGGCCAGTGTGACTGTGATCACGTCAGTGAGAGGGGGTCAGTGTGACACTGCTGGAGTGAGTGTGAGGTGGTCAGGGCGTCGGAGATGGAGTGAGTGTGAGGGGGCCAGGTGAGGGTGAAGGAATGAGTGTGAGGGGGTCAATGTGACAGTGAAGTAGTGCATCTGAGGGGATCACTGTGAGGGTGATGGAGGGAGTATCATGGGGTCAGTGTGACGGCGAAGGAGTGAGTGTGAGGGGGTCAGGGGGTCAGTGTGACTGTGATCGCGTGAGTGGGAGGGGGTCAGAGTGACGGCGATGGAGTGAGTGTGAGGGGATCCGGTTGATGGTGATGGTGTGAGTGGGTCAGGGTGAGGGTGATGGAGTGAGTGTGAGGGGGTGAGGGAAAGGATAATGGTGTGAGTGTGAGGGTCTCAGTGAGATTGAGATAGAGTGAGTGTGAAAGGGTCAGGGTGACCGTGATGATGTGAGTGTGAGGGGATTAGTGTGACGGTAATGGAGTGACTGTGAGGGGATCAGGGTGAAGGTTTTGGAGTGAGTGTGAGGGGTCTGGCTGACGGAGATGGAGTGAGTGTGATGGGGTCAGGGTGAAGGTAAAGGAGTGAGTGTGAGTGGGTCAGGGTGACAGTGATTGAGTGAGTATGATGTGGTCAGGGTGACGGTGATGGAGCGAGTGTGATGGGGTCAGGCTGACGGTAATGGAGTGAGTGTGAGGGGATCAGGGTGAAGGTGGTGGAGTGAGTGTGAGGGGTTCAGTGTAACTGATTGCGTGAGTGTGAGGGGGTCAGTGTGACGGAGATGGAGTGAGTGTTAGAGTTTCCGGGTGATGGTGATGGTATGAGTGTGATTGGGTCAGGGTGAATGTGAAGGAGTGAGTGTGAGGGGGTCAGGGTAACATGATGGAGTGAGTGTGTTGTGGTCAGGGTGACGGTGATGAAGCGAGAGTGATGGGGTCAGGCTGACGGTAATGGAGTGAGTGTGAGGGGATCAGGGTGAGGTGGTGGAGTGAGTGTGAGGGGGTCAGTGTGACTGCAATTGCGTGAATGTGAGGGTGTCAGTGTGACGGAGAAGGAGTGAGTGTGAGAGGGTCCGGGTGATGGTGATGGTGTGAGTGTGATGGAGTCAGGGTGAAGGTGAAGGAGTGAGTGTGAGGGTGTCAGGGTGACATGATGGAGTGAGTGTGATGTGGTCAGGGTGACAGTGATGGAGCGAGTGTGATGGGGTCAGGCTGACGGTAATGGAGTGAGTGTGACGGGATCGGGATGAAGGTGATGGAGTGAGTGTGAGGGGGTCAGTTTCATGGTGATGGAGTGTGTATGAGGGAGTCAGGGAGACGGTGATGGAATGAGTGTGGGGGGCAGGGTGTCAGTGATGGAGTGAGTGTGAGGGAATCAGGCTGACGGTGACTGAGTGAGTGTGAGGGGTACAGTGCGCCTGGCATCGCGTGAGGTTGAGGGGGTCAGGGAGACGATGATGGAGTGAGTGTGAGGTTGTCAGGATGATGGTGATGGAGTGAGTGTGAGGGGATCAGTGTGAAGTTGATGGAGTGAGTGTGTGGGGGTCATGGTGACGGTGATGGAGTGAGTGTGAGGGGTGAGGGAAAGGATAATGCTGTGAGTGTGAGAGGTTCAGTGAGATTGAGATAGAGTGAGTGTGAGATGGTCAGGGTGACCGTGATGATGTGAGTGTGATGGGATAAGTGTGACGGTAATGGAGTGACTGTGAGGGGGTCTGGGTGACGGTGATGGAGTGAGTGTGATGGGGTCAGGGTGAAGGTGAAGGAGTGATTGTGAGGGGGTCAGGGTGACATGATGTAGTGGTGTGATGTGGTCAGGCAGACGGTGATGGAGCGAGTGTGATGGGGTCAGGCTGACGGTAAAGGAGTGATTGTGAGGGGATCAGGGTGAAGATGATGGAGTGAGTGTGAGGGGGTCAGTGTGACGGAATGGAGTGATTGTGACGGTGTCAGGGAGCCGGTGATGGAGTGAGTGTAATGGAATCAGGGCGATGTTGACCGAGTGAGTGAGGGTTTAGTGTGACTGGGATCGCGTGAGTGTGAGTGGGTCAGGGAGACGGTGATGGAGTGAGTGTGAGGGGATCAGGGTGACGGTAATGGAGTGAGTGTGTGGGGGCCTGGGTCACGGTGACGCTGATTGAGTGAGTATGACGGGCTCAGGGTGTCAGTGAAGCAGTGAGTGTGAGAGTGTCATGGTGACAGTGATGGAGTGAGTGTGATGTGATCAGGGTGTCTGTGATGGAGTGACTGTGTGGGGGTCAGGGTGACAGTGATGAGTCAGTGTGAGGGGATCAGAGTGACGGAGATAGAGTGAGTGTGAGGGGGTCAGGGTGACGGTGATGGAGTGTGTGAAGGGATGGGTGTGATGGTGATGGAGTGAGTGCAAGTGGATCAGGGTGACTGTGATGGAATAGTGTGAGGGGGTCAGGGTGACAGTAATGGAGTAAGTGTGAGAGGATGAGTGTGACGGTGATGGAGTGAGTGTGATTGGATCAGGTTGACTGTAATGGAGTGAGTGTGGGGAGATGAGTGTGACGGTGACGAAGTGAGAGTGAGTGGGACAGCGTGACGGTGATGGAGTGAGTGTGAGGGGAAGAGTGTGACGGTCATGGAGTGAGTGTGAGGGGGTCAGGGTGACGGTGACTGAGTGAGTGTGAGGGGGTCAGGGTGACGGTGATGGAGCGAATGTGAGGGGGTGAGGGTGACGGTGTAGGAGTGTGTGTGAGAGGGTCAGCGTGACACTGATGGAGTGAATGTGAGGGAGTCAGAGTGACGGTGATGGAGTTAGTGTGAGAGGGCCAGGGTGACGGTGATGGAGCGAATGTGAGGGGGTGAGGGTGACGGTGTAGGGGTGAGTGTGAGAGGGTCAGGGTGACACTGATGGAGTGAATGTGAGGGAGTCAGGGTGACGGTGATGGAGTGAGTGTATGTGGGGGTCAGGGTGATGGTGAAGGAGTGAGTGTGAGGGGGTCAGTGTGACACAGATGGAGTGAATGTGAGGGAGTCAGGGTGAAGTTGATGGAGCGAGTATGAGGTTATCAGGGTGACGGTGATGGAGTGAATGTGTGCGGTGGTCAGGGTGACGGTGAAGGAGTGAGTGTGAGGGGGTCAGGGTAATGGTGAAGGAGTGTTTGTGAGGGGGTCAGGGTGAGGATGATAGAAATGAGTGTTAGATGGTCAGGGTGAGGATGATGGAGTGAGTGTGAGGGGGTCAGGGTGAGGATGATGGACCGGGTGTGAGGCGATCTGGGTGACATTGATGGAGTGAGTGTGGGGGATGAGTGTGATGCTGATGGAGAGAGGGTGAGGGGATCAGTGTGATGTTGATGGAGTGAGTGTGAGGGGGTCAGGATGACGGTGACGGAGTGAGTATGAGGTGGTCAGGGTGACGATGATGGAGTGAGTGTGAGGGGGTCAGGGCGATAGTGATGGAGTGAATGTGAGGGAGTCAGGGTGATGGTGACGGAATGAGTGTGAGGGGGTTCGAGTGAGGGTGACGCAGTGAGTGTGAGGGGGTCAGGGTGAGGTTGACGGAGTGAGTGTGAGGGCTCATGCTGACGGTGATGGAGTGAGTGTGAGGGGACGAATGTGGTGTTCATGTCGTGAGGCTGAGTGGATCAGTGTGACGGTGGAGGAGTGAGTGTGAGGGGGTCAGTGTGAAGTTGATGGATTGAGTGTGAGGGGATCAGGGTGACACTGATGAAGTGAGTGTGAGGAGGTCAGGGTGACACTGATAGAGCGAATGTGAGGGAGTCAATGTAATGATGATGGAGTGAGTGTGAGGGCGTCATGGTGACGTTAATGGAGCGAGTGTGAGGTTATCAGGGTGACGGTGAAGGAGTGAGTGTGAGGGGGTCAGGATAATGGTGATGGGTTGAGTGTGAGGAACTCAAGGTGAGGGTGATGGAGTGAATGTGAGGGGGTCAGGGAGACAGTGATGGCGTGAGTGTGTGGGGTTAGTGAGACGGTGATGGATGCGTGTGAGTGGTATGTTTGATGGTGATGGCGTGAGTGTGAGGGTGTCATGGTGACAGTGATGGCGTGAGTGTGAGGGGGTCATGGTGACGTTGATGGAGCAAGTGTTCGGTGTTCAGGGTGACGGTGAAGGAGTGAGAATGAGGGGTTCGTGGTGACGGTCATGGGGTGAGTGTGAGGGTGTCAGGGTGACGGTGATGGAGTGAGTGTGAGTGGCCAGTGTGATGGCGATGGAGTGAGTGTGAGGAGGTCAGGGCGGTAGAGATGGAGTGAGTGTGATTGGATTAGGGTGACTGTAATGGAGTGAGTGTGAGGGGATCAGGGCGGTAGGGATGGAGTGAGTGTGGGGAGATGAGTGTGACGGTGATGGAGTGAGGGTGAGCGGGACAGGGTGACGGTGTTGGAGTGAGTGTGAGGGGATGAGTGTGATGGTGATGGAGTGAGTGTGAGGGGGTCAGGGTGACAGTGACGGAGTGAGTGTGAGGGGGTCAAGATGACGGTGATGGAACGAGTGTGAGGGGGTCAGTGTGATGGTGAAGGAGTGACTGTGAGGGGGTCAGGGTGACACTGATAGAGTGAATGTGAGGGAGTCAGGGTGACGGTGATGGAGTGAGAGTGAGGGGGCCAGGGTAACGGTGATGGAGTGAGTGTGAATGGGGGTCAGTGTGACGGTGACAGAGTGAGTGTGAGGTGGTCAGTGTGACGGAGGTGGAGTGAGTGTGAAGGAGTCAGGGTGACAGTGACATAGTGATTGTGAGGGGGTCAGGGTGATTGTGAAGGAGTGAGTGTGAGGGGGTCATGGTGACGTTGATGGAGCGAGTGTGAGGGGGACAGTGTGACAGTGAGGGAGTAAGTGTGAGGTTGTCAGGGTGACGGTGATGGAGTGAGTGTGAGGGGGTCAGTGTGACGGTGAGGGAGTGAGTATGAGGTTGTCAGGGTGACGGTGATACATTGAGTGTGAGTGGATCAGAGTGACCGTGAAGGAGTGAGTGTGAGGGTGTCAGGGTAATGGCGAAGGATTGTTTGTGAGGGGTCAGGGTGAGGATGATGGAGTGCGTGTGAGGGGGTCCGGGTGAGGATGATGGAGTGAGTGTGAGGGGGTCAGGGTGAGGATGATGGAGTGGTTGTGAGGTGGTCTGGGTGACAGTTATGGAGTGAGTGTGGGGGATGAGTGTGATGCTGATGGAGAGAGGGTGAGGTGATCAGTGTGATGTTGATGGAGTGAATGTGAGGGGGTCAGAATGATGGTGATGGAGTGAGTGTGTGGAGGTCAGGGTGACGGTGATGGAGTGAATGTGAGGGGGTCAGGGTGATGGTGATGGAGTGAGTGTGAGGAGGTCAGGGTGACACTTATGGAGTGAATGTGAGGAAGTCAGGGTGAGCGTGATGGAGTGAATGTGAGGGGATGAGTGTGATGTTGATGGAGTGAGGGTGAGTGGATCAGTGGGACGGTGGAGGAGTGAGTGTGAGTACACCAGTGTAACAGTGAAGGAATGAGTGTGAGGGGGTCAGGATGAAGGTGACCAAGTGATTGTGAGGGGTTAAGTGTGACTGTATTCGCGTGAGTGTGAGGTGGTCAGGAGGATTGTGATGTAGTGAGTGTGAGTGGGTCATGGTGACGGTAATCGAGTGAGTGTGTGGGGGTCAGGGTGACGGTAATGGAGTGAGTGTGAGGGGGTCAGGGTGACGGTGATGGAGGGAGTGTGAGGGGGTCAGTATGACGGAGATGGTGTGACTGTGAGGGGGTCAGGGTGACACTGATAGAGTGAATGTGAGGGAGTCAGGGTGACGGTGATGGAGTGAGAGTGAGGGGGCCAGGGTAACGGTGATGGAGTGAGTGTGAATGGGGGTCAGTGTGACGGTGACAGAGTGAGTGTGAGGTGGTCAGTGTGACGGAGGTGGAGTGAGTGTGAGGGAGTCAGGGTGACAGTGACATATTGATTGTGAGGTGGTCAGGGTGATTGTGATGTAGTGAGTGTGAGGGGGTCATGGTGACGTTGATGGAGCGAGTGTGAGGGGGACAGTGTGACAGTGAGGGAGTAAGTGTGAGGTTGTCAGGGTGACGGTGATGGAGTGAGTGTGAGGGGGTCAGTGTGACGGTGAGGGAGTGAGTATGAGGTTGTCAGGGTGACGGTGATACATTGAGTGTGAGTGGATCAGAGTGACCGTGAAGGAGTGAGTGTGAGGGTGTCAGGGTAATGGCGAAGGATTGTTTGTGAGGGGTCAGGGTGAGGATGATGGAGTGCGTGTGAGGGGGTCCGGGTGAGGATGATGGAGTGAGTGTGAGGGGGTCAGGGTGAGGATGATGGAGTGGTTGTGAGGTGGTCTGGGTGACAGTTATGGAGTGAGTGTGGGGGATGAGTGTGATGCTGATGGAGAGAGGGTGAGGTGATCAGTGTGATGTTGATGGAGTGAATGTGAGGGGGTCAGAATGATGGTGATGGAGTGAGTGTGTGGAGGTCAGGGTGACGGTGATGGAGTGAATGTGAGGGGGTCAGGGTGATGGTGATGGAGTGAGTGTGAGGAGGTCAGGGTGACACTTATGGAGTGAATGTGAGGAAGTCAGGGTGAGCGTGATGGAGTGAATGTGAGGGGATGAGTGTGATGTTGATGGAGTGAGGGTGAGTGGATCAGTGGGACGGTGGAGGAGTGAGTGTGAGTACGCCAGTGTAACAGTGAAGGAATGAGTGTGAGGGGGTCAGGATGAAGGTGACCAAGTGAGTGTGAGGGGTTAAGTGTGACTGTAATCGCGTGAGTGTGAGGTGGTCAGGAGGATTGTGATGGAGTGAGTGTGAGGAGGTCACGGTGACGGTGATGGAGTGAGTGTGAGGAGGTCATGGTGACGGTGAGGGAGTGAGTGTGAGGGGATCAGTGTGAAGTTGATGAAGTGAGGGTGAGGGGGTCACGGTGATAGTGATGGAATGAGTCTGAGGGGGCGAGGGCAGTGGGGATGGAGTGAGTGTGGGGAGATGAGTGTGACGGTGATGGAGAGAGTGTAAATGGATCACGGTGACTGTAATGGAATGATTGTGAAGGAGACAGGGTGAGTTTGATGGATTGAGTGTGAGGGAGTCAGGGTGACGGTGATGGAGTGAGTGTGACGGGGACAGGGTGAGGATGATGGAGTGTGTGTGAGGGGGTCAAGGTGAGGATGATGGAGTGTTTGTGAGGGGGTCAGGGTGACACTGATCCAGAGAGTGTGAGAAGGTCAGGGTGATACTGATGGAGTAAATGTGAGGGAGTCAGGGTGATGGTGATGGAGTGAATGTGAGGGGGTCAGGGTGACGGTGATGGCGTGAGTGTGTATGGTGGTCAGGGTGATGGTGACAGCGTGAGTGTGAGGGTGTCAGTGTGACGGAGAGGGAGTGAGTGTGAGGGAGTCAGGGTGACGGTGACGGAGTGAGTGTGAGGGAGTCAGCGTGATTGTAAAGGAGTGAGTGTGAGGGGGTCAAGGTTACACTGATGAAGTGAATGTGAGAGAGACAGGGTGATGGTGATGGAGCGAGTGTGAGGGGTTTATGGTTACTTTGATGGAGCGAGGGTGAGGGGGACAGTGTGAGAGTGAGGGAGTGAGTGGGAGGTTGTCAGGATGACGGTGATGGAGTGAGTGTGAGGGGGTCAGTGTGGCGGTGAAGGAGTGAGTGTGAGGGTGTCAGGGATATGGTGAAGGATTGTTTGTGAGGTTGTCAGGGTGAGGATGATGGAGTGACTGTGAGGTTGTCAGGGTGAGGATAATGGAGTGTGTGTGAGGGGGTCAGGGTGAGGATGATGGAGTGGGTGTGAGGGGGTCAGGGTGAGGATGATGGAGTGGGTGTGAGGCGGTCTGGGTGACAGTGATGGAGTGAGTGTGGGGAATGAGTGTGATGCTGATGGAGAGAGTGTGAGAGGATCAGTGTGATGTTGATGAAGTGAGTGTGAGGGGGTCAGGATGATGGTGACGGAGTGAGTGTGAGGAGGTCAGATTGATGGTGATGGAGTGAGTGTGAGGGGGTCAGCGTGACGATGATGGAGTGCGTGTGAGGAGGTCAGAGTGACACTGATGGAGTGAATGTGAGGGAGTCAGGGTGAGGGTGACGGAGTGAGTTTGAGTGAGTCAGGGTGACAGTGATGGAGTGAGTGTGAAGGGATGAGTGTGATGTCAATGGCGTGAGGGTGAGTGGATCAGTATGACGGTGGAGGAGTGAATGTGAATGCGTCAAGATGACAGTGAAGGAGTGAGTGTGAGGGGTTCAGCGTGACAGTAATCGCGTGAGTGTGAGGTGGTCAGGAGGACTGTGATGGAGTGAGTGTGAGGAGGTCACGGAGATGGTGATGGAGTGAGTGTGAGAGGGTCAGGGTGACATTGACCGAGTGAGTGTGAGGGGTTTAGTGTGATTGTAATCGCGTGAGTGTGAGGTGGTCGGGAGGAGTGTGATGGAGTGAGTGTGAGGAGGTCCCGGTGACGGTGATAGAGTGAGTGTGAGTGGATCAGTGTGAAGTTGATGGAGTAAGGTTAGGGGGTCACGGTGACAGTGATGGAATGAGTGTGAGGGGGTCAGGGCGGTGGGGATGGAGTGAGTGTGGGGAGATGAGTGTGACGGTGATGGAGAGAGTGTGAATGGATCAGGGTGACTGTAATGGAATGAGTGAGCGGGACAGGGTGAGGATGATGGATTGTGTGTGAGGGGGTCAGGGTGACGGTGATGGAGTGAGTGTGAGGGGGACAGGGTGAGGATGATGGGCAGTGTGTGAGGGGGTCAGGGTGAGGAACTTGGAGTGTTTGTGAGGGGGTTAGTGTGACACTGATGAAGTGAGTGTGAGAAGGTCAGGGTGACACTGATGGAGTGAATATGAGGGAGACAGGGTGATGGTGATGGAGTGAGTGTGAGGGGGTCCTGGCGACGGTGATAGAGCGAGTGTGTATGGGTGTCAGGGTGATCCTGATGGAGTGAGTGTGAGGGGATCAAGTTGACCGTGATGGCGTGAGTGTGAGGGGGTCATGGAGATGTTGATGGTGCGAGTGTGAGGGGGTCAGGGTGACACTGAGAGAGCGAATGTGAGGGAGTCAATGTGATGGTGATGGAGTGAGTGTTGGTTGGTCATGGTGACGCTGATGGGTTGAGTGTAAGCGGATCAAGATGACGGTGAAAGAGTGAGTGTAAGGGGGTCAGGGAGACAGTGATGGCGTGAGTGTGTGGAGGTAGTGAGACGGTGATGGAGTGTGTGTGAGTGGTCAGTGTGATGGTGATGGAGTGAGTGTGAGGGGGTCAGGGTGACCGTGATGGAGTGAGTGTGAGGGGGTCAGTGTCACGGTGATGGAGTCAGTGTGAGGAAATCAGGGTGGCGGTGACAGAGTGAGTGTGTGCGGGGTCAGGGAGCCAGTGATGGAGTGAGTGTGCGGGGGTCAGAGCCACTGTGATGGAGTGAGTGTGAGGGAATCAGGGTGACGGTGATGGAGTGAGTGTGAGGGGGTCAGGGTGACAGTGTTGGCATGAGTGTGAGGGGGTCATGGTGACGTTGATGGAGCGAATGTGAGGTGTTCAGGGTGACGGTAAAGGAGTGAATATGAGGGGATAATTGTGACGGTGATGGAATGAGCGTGAGGGAATCAGGGTGACAGTGATGGAGTGAGTGTGAGGGGGTCAGGGTGACAGTGATGGCATGAATGTGAGGGGATCATGGTGACGTTGATGGAGCGAGTGTGAGGTGTTCAGGGTGACGGTAAAGGAGTGAGTATGAGGGGATCATGGTGACAGTGAAGGAATGCGTTTGAGGGGGTCAAGGTGTCGGTGCTGGAGCGAGTGTGAGAGGGTCAGTATGATGGTGATTGATTGATTGTGAGGGGGTCAGGGTGATGGTGATGGAGTGAGTGTGTTGGGGTCAGGGTGACGGTGATGAAGGGAGGGGATCTTGAGGGATGGGATCTCTGGCTATTGAGCGAGTTCACGAGGTCAATTCCTGGGATGGCGGGATTACCTTAAACTGAAAGACTGGAGAGACTGGGCTTGTACACCCTTGAATTTAGAAGACTGAGAGGGGATATGATTTAGACATATAAGATTATTAAAGGATTGTACACTCTGGAGGCAGAAAACATGTTTCCGCTGATGGGTGATTGCCGCACCAGAGTACACAGCTTACAAATACGGGGTAGACCATTTAGGACAGAGATGAGGAGAAACCTCTTCACCCAGAGAGTGGTGGCTGTGTGGAATGCTCTGCCCCAGAGGGCAGTGGAGGCCCAGACTCTGGATTCATTTTAGAAAGAGTTAGATAGAGCCCTCAAGGATTGTGGAATCAAGGGTGATGGAGATAAAGCAGAAAAAGTATATTGATTAAGGATGATGAGCTATGATCATATTCAATGGTGGTGCAGGCTCGAAGGGCAGAATGGCCGACTCCTGCACCTACTGTCTATTGTCTATTATCAGAGTGACGGTGTTGGAGTGACTGTGAGGGGTTCAGGGAGACAATGGTGGAGTGAGTATGAGGGGATCAGGGTGACGGTGATGGAGTGAGTGTGAGGGGGTCAGGGAGACAGTGAAGGAGTGAGTGTGAGGGGGTAAGGATGACGGTGATGGAGTGAGTGTGTGGGGGTTAGGGAGACACCCTGACCCACTCATTCACTCCATCACCGTCATCCTGACCCCATCGCACTTACTCCATCACCGTCACCCTGACCCCCTCACCATCAATCAATCACCATCATACTGACCCTCTCACACTCGCTCCAGCACCGACACCTTGACCCGCTCACACTCATTCCTTCACTGTCAGCCTGACGCACTCATACTCACTCCTCCACCGTCAACCTGACCGCCTAACACTCGCTCCATCACCGTCACCATGATCCCCTCATACTCACTCCTTCACCATCACCCTGAACACCTCACACTCGCTCCATCAACGTCACCATGACCCCCTCACACTCATGCCATCACTATCATCCTGACCCCATCACACTCACTCCATCACCGTCACCCTGATTCCCTACACACTCACTCCATCGCAGTGTCCCTGACACTGTCACACTCACTCGGTCACCGCCACCCTGATTCCCTCACACTCACTCCATCAACGCGACACTGACCCCTCACACTCACTCAATCAATATCACCCTGACCCCCTCAAACTCACTTATTCACCGTCACCCTGACCCCCTCACACTCGCTCCATCACCGTCACCCTGACCCACTCACACTCACTCCTTCACTGTCACCCTAACCTGCACACACTTACTCCATCACCGTCACCCTGACGCCCTCATACTCACACCTCCAGCGTCAACCTGACCCCCAAACACTCGCTCCATCACCGTCACCATGACACCCTCACACTCACTCCATCACCATCACCATAATCCCCTCACACTCACTCCATCACCGTCACCCTGACCCCCTCACACTCACTCAATCACCATCACACTGACCACTCACATGCCCTCCATCACCGTCTCACTACCCCCACACACTCACGCCATCACTGTCTCCCTGACCCACTCACACTCACTCCATCACCGTCACCTTGATCCCCTCACACTCAACCCATCACCCTTACCCTGACACCCTCACACTCACTCCTTCACCGTCACCCTGAACACCTCACACACACTCCATCAACGTCACCATGACCCCCTCACACTCACTACATCACTATCACATTGACTCCCTCACATTCGCTCTATCAGTGTCACCCTGACCTCCTCACACTCACTTCGTCAGTGTAACCCTGACCCCTCACACTCGTACCATCAACGTCACCATGACCCCCTCACACTCATTACCATCACGATCACCTTGAGCCCCGCACACTCGCTCTATCACCGTCACCAGGATCACCTCACACTCACTCCATCACCATCACCATGATTCCCTCACATTCACTCCATCAGTGTCATCCTGACCTTCTCACACTCACTCCATCAGTGTCACCCTGACCCCCTCACAAACACTCCATCATCATCACAATGATCCCCTCACACACACTCAATCACCATGACATTGACCACTCACATGCCCTCCATCACCGTCTCACTACCCCCACACACTCACACCATCATCCTCACCCTGTCCCCCTCATACTCACTCGATCACACCACCCTGAACCCCTCACACTCACTCCATCATCCTCACCCTGTCCCACTCACACTCAATCCATCACAGTCACCCTGATCCATTCACACTCTCTCCATCATCGTCAAGCTCATCTCCCCACACTCACTCCATCCCCACCGCCCTGACCCCCTCACACTCATTCAATCACTGTCACCGGGACCCCCTCACTCTCACTCCATCAACTTCACACTGATCCCTTCACACTCAATCCATCAACTTCAAACTGACCCCTCACAATAACCCCATCACCGTCACCGTGACCTCCTCACACTCACTCCATCACAGTCCTCCTGACCACCTCACATTACAATCACACTGAACCCCTCACACTCACTCGGTCACTGTTACACTGACCCTCTCACACTCACTCCATCACCATCTGTGTGACCTCCTCACACTCACTCCATCACAGTCCTCCTGACCACCTCACACTCACATGATTACAGTCACGCTGAACCCCTCACACTCACTCGGTCACCGTCACCCTGACCTCCTCACACTCATATTTTCACTGTCACCCTGACGCACTCACACTCACTCGTCCACCGTCACATTGATCCAGTCACCCTCACGCCATCAACATCACACTCATCCCCACACACTCACTCCATCACTGTCACCCTGACCCCCTCACACTCACTCCGTCACCCTGACCCTGACTTCCTCACATTCACTCCATCATTGTCAACCTGACCTCCTCACACTCAGTCCATCACCGTCACCCTGACCACCTCATACTCACTCCAGCACCGTCAACCTGACCCCCTCACACTCACTCCGTCACCGTCATCCTGACCCCGCACACTCACTCCATCAACATCACACTGACCCCCTCACCCTCTCTCCATCAACATCACACTCTTGCCCCACACTCACTCCATCACTGTCACCCAGACCGCCTCACACCCACTCCATCATCCTCACCCTAATCCCCTCACACTCACTCCATCATCCTCACCCAGACACCCTCACAGTCACTCCATCATCCTCACCCTGACTCCCTCACAAACACTCCTTCACCATTACCCTGACCCCCTCACACTCACTCCTTCACCGTCACTCTGATCCACTCACACTCACTGCATCACCGTCACCCTGACCCCCTCACACTCACGCGATCCCCGTCACAATGAACCCTCACACTGACTCGGTCAACGTGACACTGATTCCATCACACTCACGACATCACCTTCTCCCTGACACCCTCACAATCACTCAATCTCCATCACACTGACCCCGTCACACTCAGCGTCACCGTGACCCTCACACACTCACTCCATCAACTTCACACTGATCCCCTCAAACTCAATCTATCACCATCATCCCGACAACCTCACACTCACTCCAAATCCGTCACCATGACCCACTCACACTCACTGCATCACTGTCACCCTGCCCCCTCACACTCAGTCATTACTGTCTCCCTGACCCCCTCCCACTCACGCGATCCCAGTCGCACTGGACCCCTCACACTCATTCAGTCACCGTTACCCTGATGTCCTCACACTCACTCCATCACCGTCTTCGTGACTCCCTCACACACACTCCATCACCATGTTCTGACTCCCTCACACTCACTCCATCACCTTCAGCCTGATCCCCTCACACTCACTCCATCACCTTCACCCTGACCCCATCACACTCACTCCATCACCTTCACCCTGATCCCCTCACAGTCACTCCATTACCGTCACACTTATCCCCTCACACTCACATCATCACGGTCACCCTGACCCTCTCACACTCACTCTATCTCAATCCCACTGAACCCCACACACTCACCCCATTATCCTTTCCCTCACACCCTCACACTCACTCCACCACCATCACCCGGACACTCTCATACTCACTCCATCTCCTTCACACTGACCCCCTCAAACTCACATGATCACAGTCACACTGACCCCCTCACACTCACTCCATCAACGTCACATTGACCCCATTATATTCCCTCCATCAGCATCACACTGATCCACACACTCTCACTCCATCACCGTCACTCTGACCCCCACACACTCACTCATCACCGTCAACCTGACCCCCACACACTCACTCCATCACCGTCACACTGACCCACTCACACTCACTCCATCACCGTCACCCTGACCCGCTCACACTCACTCCATCACCGTCACCCTGAGCCCCTCACACTCACTCCAGCGCCGTCAGCCTGATCCCCTCACCGTCACTCCTTCACCGCCAACCTGACCCCCTCACACTCACTCCATCTCTGTCACACTGACCCCCTCACACTCACTCCATCACCGTCACCCTGACCCCCTCACACTCACTCCATCGCCGTCAGCGTGACCCCCTCACACTTACTCATTCATCGTCCCCCTGACCCCCTCACACACACTCGATCACCGTCACTTTGACCCCCTCACCGTCACTCCTTCACCGCCAACCTGACCTCCTCACACTCACTTCATCTCTGTCACACTGACCCCCTCACACTCACTCCATCACCATCTCTCTGATCCCCTCACACTCATTCCATCAGCGTCACCCTGATTGCCACAAACTCACTTCATCACAGTCATCCTGACTCCCTCACACTCACTCCATCACGGTAATCCTGACCCCCTCACACTCAATCACTCACGGTCACCCTGGCCCTCTCACAGTCACACCTTCACCAACACTCTGACCCCCCTCACACTCACTACGTCACACAATGCCCCTCACAACTTCCACCGTCACTCTCACGCGGACACACTCCACCGGCATCACCCACACTGCCCCACATGACCCCCACCATCGTGCTCATACCAACTACCATCACACATACTGCCCCACACCACCCTCACCATCACGCTCACCCCCACACACTCCACCACCATCACACACACTGCCCCACACCACCCCATCATCATGCCCACCACCACACACTCCGCCACCCTCACACACACTGCCCCACACCACCCTCGCCATCACGCTCACCCCCACACACTCCACCACCATCACAAACACTGCCCCACACCACCCCATCATCATGCCCACCACCACACACTCCGCCACCCTCACACACACTGCCCCACACCACCCCTACCGTCACGCTCACCCCCACACTCTCCACCACCATCACACACACTGCCCCACACCACCCCATCATCATGCCTACCACCACACACTCCGCCACCCTCACACACACTGCCCCACACCACCCCCACCGTCACGCTCACCCCGACACACTCCACCACCATCACACACACTGCCCCACACCACATCCACCGTCATGCTCACTCGCACAGACTCCACCACCCTCACACACACTGCCCCACCCCCCCCCACCGTCACACTCATGCACACACACAAAACCACCCTCACACGCACTGCCCCACACCACCCCCACCGTCATGCTCACCCCCACACACTCCACTACCATCACACACACGGCCCCACACCACCCACGTCACACTCACCCACACACACTCCACCACCCTCACACACACTGCCCACACCACACCCACCATCACGTTCACACCCACACACTCCACCACCATCACACACACTACCCCACACCACCCCCACCATCACGCTCACACCCACACACTCCACCACCCTCACACACGCTGCCCCAAACCAACCCCACCGTCATGACCACACACTCCGCGACCCTCACACACACTGCCCCACACCACCCTCACCATCACACTCACCACTACACACTCCACCACCCTCACACACACTGCCCCACACCACCCTCACCATCACACTCACCACGACACACTGTCCCACACTCACACACATTGCCCCACACCACCCCCCGTCACACTCACCCGCACACACTCCACCACCCTCACACACTGCCCCATACCACCCCCACCGTCACGTTCACACCCACACACATTTGATCCCCTCACACACACTGCCCGACACCACCCTCACCATCACGCTCACCCCCACGCACTGCCCCAGACTCACTCACATTGCCCCACACCATCGCCACCGTCACACTCACCCGCACACTCTCACCACCCTCACACACTGCCCCACACCACCCTCGCCATCATACTCACCCACACACAATTCACAACCAACACACATGCCGCCACACACCATCCACACCGTCACGCTCACCCCCCCCAACACTCCACCACACTCACACATACTGCCCCACACCACCCTCACCGTCACGCTCACCACCACAAACTCCACCGCACTCACACACACTGCCCCACACCACCCTCACCATCACGCTCACCGCGACACATTCCACCACACTCACACACACTGCCCCACACAACCCCCACTGTCACCCTCACCCCCGCAACATCCCCTACCGTCATGTTCACTCCACTGCATAGTCGCACACCTTCACACACACTCCATCACACATAACCCCACTGTCATGCTCACTCATCCTGCACAAAGCCTCACCATCAGACTCACTCAACCACACTCTCCCCCACTGTATTGCTCACTCCCCCATACACAGTCCGACCTTGACTCTCAGACCCCGAGCACTGCCCCATCATCACGCTCACTCTCCCGCACACTCCCATTGTCCCATTCACTCCCCTGCACACGCCCCCATCATCACTCTCATTTCCCCACACTCTCAACCACCGTCACACTCTCTCCCCCACACATTCCCCCACCATCAGGCTCACTCCCTGGCACACTCCCCCAGCTTCACACTCATATGTCCACGCAGTCTCCCACCATCACACCCCTTGCACACGTTAAACTGAACTCGTGCCTGTGAACACCGACCCAGTTGATCGCCTCTAAACCGCCTTTAACACCATCCCCATTCTATTCCCTGAGTAACAGGCAGTATGTCCCACACAATGTGTTCTGTTTGTGATATCCTGTTGTACCAGTCTCAACCACAGCCGACGGTGCCACTTCACCTGTTACCCCTCTAGTAACGGCTGGAGTTCTCACACCCACTATGTCCCCGAGCAATGGCGTTTGATCCAAGCTCCATACTGTTGCCCTGGCAATGGTCTGATATGCCGTCCGAATCTCTGTTCCCTAACATCGGCCTTAAGATCGAAAACCCTCTTCTGTTCCCCCAGCACCGAAGGATTCGAGGAAGACAGTAACATTGAGAGGTTATGAACGCAAGATGGAGAGAGAGTTAATGAGATTGGGGAAGGCAAGGACAGTGGAATTGAGTGTGTAAATGGGAAAATGAGAGAGGAATAGCAGTGCAGTGCGAGAGTGGGAGGGCTATATGGAGGGAGAGGGACAAAGGGAGCAAGGTGAATTCTGCTGAGAGCCAAGTTGGAGTGGGATACCCAGAGGTGAAAGTAAGGACAGAAAGAGTTAAACCCAGCTCCTGAGCTCAGAGCGCTGTGCCCTCCTCTTCCCTGAGGACCAGTACTTGGGGCTGAGTCTGTCTCTCTCCAGCTCAGCTTCTCCAACACAAAGACACAAAACAACACTATTCACTCTGCTGCTCGGCACGCTTTAATAATCATTTTTTTGTTGTTTACAAATGGGAGTGATGGATACAGTCAGTGGATGGTGCCTTTTCTCACTGGCCCTTGAGTTTTGAGAAACATTGTAATGTTTCCCTGTAACCCCCCTGGGGGATAAGGATAGACAAACCAGCGCCACCCTCAGTCTGTTACCATAGCAACAGGCTGCTCCGTCGCCGAAACTTTGAACTAAAATGAGAAAATCCCGGATGGATTGATTAATGAGGGAATTTGATGGATGGATGGATTTGGGTGAAGGGATATTTCAGCACATTCTTCAGATGCTGCCTGAACTTAGTCTGGGTCACGGCGTAAATCGCGGTGTTTGTGCAGCAACTGAGGAGCTGCAGCATGAAGCCCAATTCCTGCACAAAGGCATTGAGAGACAGACGGGTATCCACAATCCACGACATCCGGTACCATACAGAAAACAGCATGAACGTTGACCATAACAGGATGAAATTGGTTGAGATCACAAACAGTAAAATGATGGATTTTTTTCGGTTTCTCATTTCAGTGTCAGACTGAGCGTCCCCATTGGTGTGAGCGCGGAGTCTCCTGCGGGCTCTGCTGGCCACTAAAATATGTCTGACGGTGAGAACATTGAGCAGCAGAATCAGGAGAAATGGGACTCCTGGAGTTAGAATGTGGTGGAGGAACTCGATTGTGGCCCAAACACTGGAGAGTAGAACAGCGTCTGTTACATCACAAAACCAAGGGAGGTTCCGAAGCCAATACCGAGCCGTGAACATAAAATACCAGGAAATGTTCTTTAAACAGCTCAGCACAGTCACTGCTCCCAGAACCACAGCCGCCGTTTTCTCACTGCAATATTTACTTTTCAGCTTCTGGCAACAAATGGCCACAAACCGATCAAAGGTGAAAGTGACGGTGAACCAGACAGAGCAGTCAGTGGCTGCATAAATCAGGATGGCATGGATATTACACACCGGGACGGAGTCCCTTAGGAAATAAAACTGTTCCCGATAAACAATGGGCATGTGTCTCAGGATCAGGTCGAGGATAATGACCAGGAGATCCGCCGCTGCCATTGCCCCCAGGTAACGTCTGACACATGGAGACAATCCACAATCTTTATAAAGCAGGACGTAGATGGTCACTACGTTAACTGTGAGGAAGGAAAACAAACCCATTATCCATCTGCCTGGAGGCAAAGGGACCCGTTTGACTGGGGACCCATTGAGATTTTCAAATGTGTCCCTGTATTCAGGGATTTATTAAAATAATTGGAACTGGAATAACAAATGAGAAGGTCGTAATTACTGACAATAATGTGGCATAAACCACAAGAAACCCTCCCTCCCCAAACACACAGAGACACATCCATAAGGACAGATGGTTTCTAGAACATTCCCACTCAATCGATCAGTCGAGAGCATTCACAGGTCACTCCTTCCCAGTTCCTAATACGGAGGGTGGGAACGTTGCTGTCCTGAAGGATTCTCTCCCAGTTTCCTGAAGACAAACGGAGTTTGGGAATTTCTGTATTTTGGTCTCAATTGTGGTCGATCCTGTGTCGTGAAGAAATGTAAATGCAGTGAAAATGTATTCACCCCTTTAACTGCCTGAGGGGCCTTCGGAATAGTGTCTTATTCTCCCTGGAACATAATCTCTTCCCTCGGGATCTCATCGTTTGTTCAATTCACTGACGTCCGGCCGTTCACAAACAATGTCAGGGACAGAATGTTCCGGGGAATATCAGGTATAGAATGTTTGGAACAGAGCGTTCGGGGAACCCCTTGACCTGTCCATTACCTTTCCCCCCTATCCACCCGACCAACATGATGTCCTGTGGCTGGGCACACTGTAACATTAATGGGGTGAGAGACGGGGGGTGCAATCACATGAATGGTAACTAAAGGCATTGCCAGACCAGCTGAAATGGTTAGATATACCACATTCTCAATCCACCTCAGAGAACCAGCCCAGACACCATCAACCCAGTGGAGATATCTGTTCACCGTGGAACACTGTGTAGACCCGGCCAGTGTACTGCTCAGTACCACACAGTAATCTGTCCAGATTCATCCATTGCACTGGTCAATGCAACGCAGCAATCTGTCCAGAGTGGAACACTGCACCAATCAGTTTAGGGCATTGATCTATAAACACGGACGAGATATCTGTACAACACCGGAAGCTGCACAGATCACAGCAGTGCATTGATTTCTAAACACGGACTAGACATCTGTCCAGCGCAGTGAGAAGTGCAGACCACAGCAGTGCATTGATTTATAAAGCCAGACTAATTATCTGTCCAGCACGGGGAGCTGTGCAGACCACAGCAGTGCATTAATCGATAACCACCGACTAGATATCTGTGCAGCACGGGGAGCTGTGCAGACCACAGCAGTGCATTGATCTATAACCCCAGACTAGATATCTGTCCAGCACAGGAAGCTGTGCAGACCACAGCAGTGCATTGATCTATAACCCCGGACGAGATATCTGTCGAGCACGGGGAGCTGTGCAGACCACAGCAGTGCATTGATCTATAACCCCGGACTAGATATCTGTCCAGCACGGGGAGCTGTGCAGATAACAGCAGTGCATTGATCTATAACCCCGGACTAGATATCTGTGCAGCATGCGGAGCTGTGCAGACCATAGCAGTGCATTGATCTATAACCCCGGACTAGATATCTGTTCAGAACGGGGAGTTGTGCAGACCACAGCAGTGCATTCATCTATAACCACGGACTAGATATCTGTCCAGCACGGGCAGCTGTGCAGACCACAGCAGTGCAATGATCTTTTACCCCGGACTAGATATCTGTGCAGCATGGGGAGCTGTGCAGACCACCGCAGTGCATTGATCTATAACCCCAGACTAGATATCTGTCCAGCACGGGGAGCTGTGCAGACCACAACAGTGCATTGATCTATAACCCCGGACGAGATATCTGTCCAGCACGGGGAGCTGTGCAGACCACAGCAGTGCATTCATCTATAACCACGGACCAGATATCTTTCCAGCACGGGCAGCTGTGCAGACCACAGCAGTGCATTCATCTATAACACCGGACTAGATATCTGTGCAGCATGGGGAGCTGTGCAGACCACAGCAGTGCATTGATCTATAACCCGGACTAGATATCTGTCCAGCACGGGCAGCTGTGCAGACCACAGCAGTGCATTGATCTATAACCACGGACTAGACATCTGTCCAGCACGGGCAGCTGTGCAGCCCACAGCAGTGCATTCATCTATAACCACGGACTAGATATCTGTCCAGCACGGGCAGCTGTGCAGACCACAGCAGTGCATTGATCTATAACCGCCGACTAGATATCTGTGCAGCATGGGGAGCTGTGCAGACCACAGCAGTGCATTGATCTATAACCCCGGACTAGATATCTGTCCAGCACGGGGAGCTGTGCAGATAACAGCAGTGCATTGATCTATAACCCCGGACTAAATATCTGTCCAGCACGGCCAGCTGTGCAGACCACAGCAGTGCATTGATCTATAACCCCGGACTAAATATCTGTTCGCAACGGGGAGCTGTGCAGACCACAGCAGTGCATTCATCTATAACTCCGCACAAGATATCTGTCCAGCACGGGGAGCTGTGCAGACCGCAGCAGTGCATTGATCGATAACCCCGGACTAGATATCTGTCCAGCACGGGGAGAAGTGCAGACCACAGCAGTGCATTGATCTATAACCCCGGACTAGATATCTGTCCAGCACGGGGAGAAGTGCAGACCACAGCAGTGCATTGATCGATAACCCCGGACTAGATATCTGTCCAGCACGGGGAGAAGTGCAGACCACAGCAGTGCATTGATCTATAACCCCGGACTAGATATCTGTCCAGTACGGGCAGCTGTGCAGATCACAGCAGGGCACTAATGTGAAAATTGAAACAAATATCTATCCAGCATAAGGAGCTACACAGACTATATCATTGCATTATCTATAAACCTGAACCAGTTAGTCTGACCTGCACAGCGACCTGTGCAGTGATCAATCGTCAATTAATTTGTAAACCGGGAACAGTTACCCTCCCAGCATGTAGGTCTGTGTACCCCACCCCAGTGCATTAATGTAAACCAGGAGCAATTACGCTCCCAGCATGTAGTCCTGTGTACATCACCCCAGTGCATTGATCTGTAAACCTGGAGCAGTTACCCTTCCAGCTTGGAGGACTGTGTCCGTCACCCCAGTGCATTGCTCAGTAACACTGTGTTAGATCCCTGCCCAGTGTGGGGAAAATTGCAGCCCGGGCTGGGAGTGACAGGATGTGCAGTTCCCATCCATTTACAGCTCCATATCTCCATTGTGCCATAACAAGGGGGTGCTGTGGGTGTGAACATCACTGCCAGAGAGAGATGGCGGGGGAATCAGTTTAAATATCACCACATGGGAGGGGTTTGGGAAATAGACAGAGAGGGGGAGACTGAGAGACAGTGTCATGGAACGATGTGTTCCCAGGTTTCAGAATGCTGAAATGTAGACACGACGATAACATCCTGTAACATGAGCCAGTCTTCCCAGGAAAGATGGGAAAAAGGGATATTCGTGTGAGATCAGATGAGCATTTGTTCTGCATAATTGTAACTGGAATTAGTTTCCACAGAATCTATGTAAGGAGCTGCCCTGCACAGTTTACCCCGACCATGGCAGATAAGTGGCAATTACACCACAATTTGTTGACGGGGCACGGACGTCCTGGTGGATGGGCTATTATCGGGGGGGGGGGCATTCTCTTTCCAGAGGGAGCCACACCACCAGACCCACCGAGCATGGTCTGAGCTCCCCACCCAGGTCAGTGCAGTATGTGTGGTCTGAAGAAATGCCCAGCAATACAGGACAAGCATCAATAACCTTCCCAGCTCTGTCAGGATAAGGGTCACCATATTGTCTCTGCTCCCTCACACTCACTGTACATCTGTTATAGCATCCACCCCCAAATAAGGCTCATGATCCACCACTCTCACTGCTGCATGTAGCACCTTCCCCTTTCCATCTCTGTCTCTGTCTCTCTTTCCTTCCCTCCACTTTACCCCCTCCCACATTAATAACACTGCATGGATACAACACTGTGGACTGACTCCCACCTGACACCTCACCATGACCATGTCCCCCACCTACACCATCACTAACAACAGGGCCACCCACTCCCATCCTCCCTCTCTCCCTCCCTTTCTCCCATTCCAGGAGAAACAGCCTGGAATAGGACAGAAAGGGCCACGCCGGGTGGTGGAATGCCCGATATCCTTTCCCTCACCCCCCTCCCCCCGCCATGTGGGGAGGACCTTGGACGAGCTGGAGAGGACCGGGAGACCTCGTGTGGAGATTCTGAAACATCCACGTCCCACCGACCGAGTAAGGAGCAATGTTCAGTGAAGGGCAATTCTCACTTTAAACCCACTGGCAGCTCCGTTTCCCCCTGTCACAACTTAGAAGCTGTGGCCCTGATGCCATCTCCCTTTTGTGTCGAGCTGGTACAAATGGAATCCCCACGGTCTCGGTGGGCAGGAGGGTGGGCTCACAACACATCATCACCACCACTTCCCAGGAAGGGACCACGGAGACTCCCTCCTACACCTCCCCCTGTAAACAGCTCAGATACTGAAACTAATCTGTGATAGTTACTGCTCTCCCCACTTGTCCTGACATCTTCAACAATCAGTGCTCATATACACGCAGCGCTCTCTGCTCCTGCACCCCCTTTATTTGGCACCGCCTGTTTTAAACTGTATTTCATTGTCTTTCCTACCAAAGTGTATCACCTCAAACTGCTCTGCACTGATCCCCATCTGCCATAAACCTGAACACTATATCAACATGTGATTGTCCTGTTAGAGTTCCGCAATGTCCTCCACAAAATTTACAATTCTTCCAGGTTCTGTGTCATCTACAAACGCTGAGATTGTTTTGGCATCACATTCCCCATGAAACAACTGAAATCCTGCCCCACTCACGAGTGTGAGCAAGTTAAATACTGCTATATTCCCAATACCGCTATGTTTAATTTAAATTACCAGATGAGCTTCATGCCGTGTCCTCACCATCCCCGTGTGTGTATCTGTGTATCTCTGTGTGGGGCAGGTCTGGCAGTCTCTGTGGGGCTTAAGGTAATGCAATGCCCTCCTCTGCTGGCCTCCACACGCCACTGCACAGGCATTTTCAGAGGGTGAAAACCAACAGGAATTCATTCAGAGAGGGGGAGGGAGAGGGTAGCTGCTCACAGTACCATCCAAACGAATGTCTTATCCATGTACTGATCTAAATGTCCCTTAACCATTGTAACTGTCCCTGCTTTCACCACTTCTCTGGAGGTTCATTCCACATCCAATCCAGCTTCTGTCTAAAATAATTACCTCTCATGACTTTTGTCAATCTTTTTTCTCGCATCTTAAAATATCCCTCAGTTTTGAATCCCCACCTCGAGGGTAAAGACATCAGCCCTTCAGCTTATCTGTACCCCTCATTATTTTGTAAATTTCTGTGAAGTTACCCCTTAATCTCATCCTTTCCAGTGAAAAATGTCCCAGCCTACCCAACCTCTCCTTATCGATCACTCTCTACATTCCCAGCAACATCCAGATTAATCTCTTCTGAACCCTCTCCAGCTTAATAATATCATGGTCAATAACATTAAAGTGAAAAGTCAATGTATTTTATCAGTGTAGGGGGAACCAAAACTAGAGGGCATAGTTTTCAGGTGAGAGGGAAACATTGAAAAGTGACCTAAAGCGCAGCCTTTTCACATAGAGGGTGGTATGCCTATGCAATGAGCAGGCAGGGAGACCAGACTGGACACAGTATTCCAGAAGACGTCTCGCCAATATCCTGTACAACCACAGCATGACGTCCCAATTCCGATACTCAAAGGTCTGACCAATGAAGACAACTGTGTTAAGCACCTTCTTAACCACACTATCTGTATGAGATGCAAATTTTAAATGACTATACTTGATGGCCTAGGTCTCTGTTCTAAAACACTCCCAAAGGCCTTACTTTTAATTGTATAGGTCCTGTTCTTGTTTGATTTACCAAATCCAATACCTCGCATTAATCCAAACTAAACTCCACTTGCCACTGTTCAACCCAGTAAGTGATATTACCACCTACTTACCTTCCCCGTTTAATTTTAAAATTCCTTCCCCTCTGCAGGATGCCTTGATTCCGGCTTGTGTTTTCACAAAGACCCTGAGCTTGGGTTGCCTTGTGTTGTTAGGGGGATGAGGGACTGATTGTAGACACAGGCAGTGGGGAGGAGAGGCTGGACAGTAATCAGTTGCCTTGTATCATTTCATGGTTTGAGGAAGAGGGCAGTCACACATGAGAGGTGGGTAACACTGATCCGTATTTTGGGGCCAGATATTATGGTCTTTCTCTGTCTCTGTCTGTTCAAGACCCTTCATTGTGCAGAGTGTGTCTGCAGGTTTTCTTTCCCTAATATTTCAGAGTACAGATAATAGCGATTAAAGATGGTCATAGTTAATTTCGATGGCACAGCACGTGTACTCAACATTCTACAGTTAAGACAAATACCTTGCATTTGTTTAACAACACAAAGTGTTTTGTGTAGTTCAATAATGGTAACCTGATTATAATAAATCCACACAAAACTGAACGCTGTTACATAAAATATGACCGAAAATTTGAGTATGGTAGTGTAGTGGGTACTGTCCCTGCCTCTGAGCCAGAGCTCTGCATTTTATTCCAGTACCTGAACTTGTGTGGTAGTGTTCCTCGCTCTGAACTAGAAGGTCTGGATTCAAGTCCTGCCTGTTGAAGAGGTATGTCACATCATGTCATAACAGGCTGATGAACAAACACACAGAAGAATAATGTTACAGCTTTATGGGTTTTGCCGAGTGATGCTCGTGAGCCTCCCTCCAGTCACAAAGGTCTAGGTGTAAATCCCACAGAAGTCTCTCATGATAAATCTGAACAAACTGATTAAAATGGATTGAGAATTGTGACCTGATGGAGAAGGAAGAGGTGTCAGTATTGAATTTCAGAATTTAGGCCCAGGATGACTGAAAGTACAGGTATTCGTGTTGATTGGAGTCACATTTCGCAGCAGTAGCGCTTCATAAAATCAGAATGGTCATGGATACGGAGAGTAATCAGGGTTTTTCCTCAGGTTAGGGGCGTCTAAAACTAGAGGGCATTGGTTAAAAGTGAGAGGGGCAAGCTTTTGAAGAGGCCTAAGGAGCACCATTTCACGCAGAGGGTGGTGTACGTCTGGAATGACCTGCCAGCGGAAGTGATGGAGGCTGGTACAACTACAGCATGTAAAATGCATGTGGATGCTGACAGACCTGCCGAGCTTTTCCATCAATTTCTGTATTTATTACAAAATGCATTCATTTTAACATAGGTATTCTGAATTCTTTAAACATTTTAGTTTTTAATGACGCAGCAACATATATCTTCAAAGTGACCGAGACCATTTTCTGCTAAGGGTATGACTCTGTGTGTGACAGTAGCAATGGTGCACCTACATGGAACAGGGAATGTGATGGAGACATAGTTTGGACAATGTACAAGGGACCTCACATGGTCGAGTTTGGGAAAGGATGATATTACTGTACGATTCAACTCAGAGAGGCAGAAAATGTAATCTTCCTGAGAAGGAATGGCCTATTGCACTCTCTCTCCTTCATTGTTCCTCATCACAGCAATGTGTGCGAGCTAAAAAACAAAACTCTACAGTCATCGTTACCATTCTTATTTTTATAGAATCCCTGCAGTGTGGAAAAATGCTCTTTGGCCCAATAACTCCATACCAACCTTCCAAAGAGTAATCTTTCCAACCCGTTCCCCTATATTTACCCCTGACGAATGCACCTAACCTAGAAATCCCTGAACACTATGGACTATTTAGCATGGCCAAACCACCTAACCTGCACAGCTTTGGACTGTGGGAGGAAACTGGAACACCCATTAGAAGCTCACACAGACAAGGAGTGAATGTACAAACTCCACACAGATATTAGCCCAAGTTTAGAATCAAACCCAGATCCCTGATGCTATGAGGCAGCGGTGATAATCATTGAGCAACCGTGCTACTCTTTGGGTGATCACTGATCAGAATCTATTGGAATCTCCTCCCTGCCTAATGATCAGGGAATTCAGCCAAATCCAACTGTTCCAGGATGAAATCCCATTGCTAGCATATCTTCAGAATTAGAATAACTTTTGGGCAATCTGTCAGTTTTTACTTTTGTCGTGAGTTACACTAAGATATATACAAAGTTCTTTCAAGTTAAAATTGCAGAGATTCTGTTTATCGTTTTGTGTGTGTGTGTGTGTGTGTGTGTGTGTGTGTGTGTGTGTGTGTGTGTGTGTGTGTGTGTGTGTGTGTGTGTGTCTCAGTGTTTTAAACAGAGAAATATTGATTATATATTTGCAATACCCAAACAGTTTGCCATTCATCTTTCCATCATTGTTTGAGTAAAATTGCTCTGGATCATAAATGTGCTATTTTAGCAGATTAACGAAACTAGCAAACCAGCCTGACTAGTTCCTTAAACTGACCCTGACCCAGTCTGAGACCGATATGATCGGCCATGTCACCAACCTGGTTATATTTAACATTTGTTGTGAGCAGTGGAGGAGTGGGACTAGAACAGGAAACAGTGACCCAAAAAGCCGGGGAACTATAGACCCGTGAGCCTGATGTCAGTGGTGGGTAAGTTGTTAGAGGTGATTCTGAGGGATAGGATTTACATACATTTGGGAAGGTAAGGGCTGATCGGGGTAGGCAACATGTCTTTCTGCATGGGAAATCATGTCTCATTAATTTTATTGAGTTTTATGAAGAGGTGACAAAGAAGATTGATGAAGGCAGTTTGGTAGACATTGTCCACATGGACCTCAGCAAGGTGTTCATAACATTCCGATTGTTAGGCAGATGAATAAGGTTTGGTCACATGGGATACAGAGGAAGCTCGTCATAATTGTCTTGAAAGAAGTGGCGTATTTTTCAGACTGGAGGCTTGTGAGCAGCACTGTGCTGTAAGAATCGGTACTGAGTTCACTGCATTTCATCATTTATGTCAGGGATCTGGATGTGACTATCGGGGTCATAGTTCGTAAGGTTACAGATGACATCAGAAAGGTGGTGTAGTAGATTATTTCAGAGTATAACAAGACCACAATTAAATGGGACAATGGTGCAAGGAGTGACAGATGACGTTTAATTTAGATAAACACGAGGTTTTGCATTTTGGGAAGACAAATCAGGGCAGAAATTATACACTGAATGGTAAGGTCCTGGGGAGTGTTGTAGAACAAAGGGACCGAGGGCTGCAGGTACATTGTTCCTTGAAAGTGGAGTTGCAGGTAGTCAGTGTGGCGCAGAACACATTTGGCACATTTGCCTTAATCAGTCAGAGCATTGAATATAGGAGTTGCATCTGTACAGGATGTTGGTGCGGCCACTTTAAGAATACTGCATACAACTTGTTGGCCTGCAGAAAAGATTGACACGGATGTTCCAGGACTGGAGGGTTTAAGCTTTCGGGAGAAGTTGATTAGGTTGAGGTGTTTCCCCCTGGAGTGTCAGAGGCAGAAGGGTGGCATTATAGTGGTATATAAAACCGTCAGGGGCATATACATTCCGAACAGGTACTTTCTGTTTCCCAGGGAATGAGAGCCCAGAACAAGAGGGCATAGGTTGAAGGCGAGAGGGCGAATGCTTTAGAAGGGACCTTAGGGAAAATGTTTCACACAGAGAGTGGTGTGTGTACAGAAAGTGCTGTCAGAGGAAGTGCTGAAGGCGGTTACAATCGCACATTTAAAAAATATCTGAGAGAAGGGATATTGGCCAAATGCTGGCAAATGGGACTGAATCAGATTTGATAACTGATCGGAGTGAACAGATTGGACTACCGGGTCTGTTTCCGTTCTGCATGACTCTGATTCTATAAGAGGCATGACGAAAAATTCTAAAATAACCTTTCAAGTCAAATTCTCTTCACTGCAAGTTTATCGTACCCCTATGTTCACATTGATTGAAAGCTGCTTCAGTTAAATATTTGACAGGGAAGTGAGTCACGGATAATGGGATACAAACAGGAAAATGGGGCTGAGTCCACAACCCGATCAGCCACTATCTTAGTGCCTGGTGGAGAAGGCTCAAAGTATTTAATGACCCATTCCTGCTCCTCAGTCCCATGTTCCTGTGTTCCATTCTGCACACCAAACCTGTTAGGCAGGAGCAGTGGGAGGCTACTTGCTACTATAAACTGGTGCACAGAAATAAAGGAGATCATTCAGCCCTTCAAGACTATCACACACGGTTTGAGGTGATTTGGGAAATGCAATTCGAAAGCCCAGGCTGGGTATGAAAGAGGCCCCACGTCTCTCTTTACAGAACTTCTCCTGTCTGCAACTTGTGCTTCATTTGTTGGTCTTGTTGTAGACCCAAATTCACTGTAAATACAGCCCACATACCTCACCCATCAATGGCTCACAAAATCCTCTGGTCTCCCTGACTGCAACATTCAATAACAGAACATTCATGAAAATAACACCCACTAACTTTCCAAGAACAGAATGTGTGAATATTAGAAACAGGGGCAGGTCATTCACTCCCCAAGCCTGCCTTGCCCTTCACGAAGATCATGACTGATCTGTTCTTGGTCTCAAATCCTCTTTTATACCCAATTTTTCATAGCCCTCAACTCTGTGACTGGTCAATATCCATCGACCTCCTCTTCAAATACTTTCAGTCATCTCGCTCCCCGAACACTCTTGAGAAGAGAAATCCTGACATTCAATACCACCTGTTTGAAGAAAGCACTCCCTGCTCCTATATCATGGCTTATTCATATGAACAAAAGAAGTTGACACAAGGGTTCAGGTAAAAATGACTGGCTCTGATATCAAGGCAGTGGTTAACTCCTGCTGGTATCAAGGAGCTTAACAAAACTGGACTTCATGGCAATCAGAGTAACCTCTCCAGTATTTGGAGTCAAACATGGCACAAAGGAAAATGTTCATCATCTCCGTCCTGGGTCACCTCTGTGAGAGATCCTCAAGGTAGCTTCCTCTTCATAAACATCTTCAGCTGCTTTATCAATGTCTCCCCTCCCCCACCTTCCCCACCATAAGATCAGAAGTGGGGATGGTCACTGAAGATTCTACAATGTTCAGAATGCTTTGACCCCGTCAGCTCCTGAACTGACCTGTGTCCATGTGCAGCAAGACCCAGACTCCTTTGAGGCATGTGCTGTTAAAGTGTCTGTAACATTCATGTAACAGCACTGCCTGGCACTGCGCATTGCCACAGTAAAATAAGAGTTCATTCAGCACCTCACGCCGGTTTTACAGGAATATTAGAAAGCCATTCAGCCCATTGATATTATTGGAGAAGAACAGAGAATGCCCATTCAGTGCCTCCAGCCTATTACTCAGCAAGAGAATGAGTCTAGTGGGATGGAACACACCACAGCCCCTCGAAAATATTTGAAGGCAGCAGCCTAGGCTCTGATATTTTCCCACAAACTTTGAATTCTAATGTTTTCTCATTTTAAAGGAAATGTAAAATGTCTGTTCCAGATGCAATGTGACAGGTCAAACTACTCGGTGTGAAGCAAAACACCATCTACTTAAACATGAAAGATACGATGAAACCAAAGAAAGAGGAATCTAGAATAACTTAAATCTATTGGACAAGTTAACAGAATAATGTACCTTCGAACTATTACGAATGAACTGTTCCTATATACGAAAATCCCATAAGCACAACCCTTGGCAAAAAGGAATATTCGGACACAGATTGTCACAAACATTTCTCCAATCCAGGAATAAAAAACAGCATCAAGAGAAAATTCAGAAAGAGTAGCAGACAGGAGACATTCACTTAAGCTTCCAACACTGTGGAGACGCCAATAGTTTCTGATGTTACTGAAAAACCAATTCCCAGAGATCCTAATCTGTGAGAGCTGGCCACACCCATTCAGGCTGCATTAAAATGAACCCAAGGCCTCCCTAGCTGTTTACCCAAGTGGTCTGAACTAGCCAGCTTGGTAACGATTATTCAATCTCTCTCTGAAATGAAACCAGGACAAAATAACCTCTTGAAGCTACAGCATCATCGCACTTTCAGCACATCGAGCTATCAACAGGAACCAGGGGTAACCCAAACAGACCCATGGCCCTGTCCAATCGGACGAGGAAGAAGCCAGTCAGTCCCTTGAGTCACTTAAACAGCAATAAGATGAGGCTATTCAGCCCCTTGAGTCACTTCCACAGTAACAAGGGGAGGCTATTCAGCCCATCGAGGCACTTATACAGGAAGAGGAGGAGGCCATTCCCGCCTCAACGCACTTACACAGTGACAGAATGAGGTAATTGATGCTACTTCCTGATGAATGGCTCATGACTGAAACGTCGATTCTCCTGCTCCTCGGATGCTGCCTGACCTGCTGTATTTTTCGAGCAATCCACTCTCTACTCTGATCTCCAGCATGGGCAGTCCTCACAGTCTCCTAATTGATGTTCTAACATGATGAATAAGTGGAGCAGAGGCTGCACAGACAGACTGTTCCGCGTTGTTCCTCCTGGCTCCATTGCTTATGATACACATGTGGGACTTTAACGTGGTTATCACGCTGTGAGGATTGAAGCCCTATGCCTTGTGTGAAGTCTCAATAAGACATCTTCCATCTCCGAGAAGCCAGCCTGGTGTTCTCTATGGAGAGCAGAAGCTGGTGGGAATGGCTACGTGTTTCAGAAGGAAGGTATTGTGGCTACTGAACATGGCGTTCAGTACTGGAAAGTCAGTTAAGGCACATAAACAATTAACAAAGCCAAGTTAGATTGATGAATGGACTCTCTAAGTTCAAATCATGCTGCTCTTGTTCATGTTGATCATGTCTAGTGCACGTCCTGTGCAGTATAACCTGTGTGCCTTACTCTGTCTAAGTCTATTTCCACCCTATGATCTGCCTGACAATGCTGATATTCATCTGTCTTAACTGCTCATCAATAAAGTGTTTCCCTGTACTGAGGTACACGTGACAATAAATCAGATCAATTAATCCTGGGTAAAGTATGGAATTTCTCACCCTATCAATGTCTCTTTTGGAAATAAGTGATCGCTGCCACTCCTCATGATTTAGCATTGTCATTTCTTCGTCTCACACAGCTCCACAGACTAAACCACAACGTCTTCACTCTATCCTCATGTTACCATCACCTATGTCTGGGGGAAGGAGATCATTCCTTATAAGGGAGATCAAATTGGTAGAGAGTGCCCCAAATACTCTCTCAGCAAGGCTCTACAACAGCAGAAAGATGACTTGACTTATGTACTCGAATCATCTTACAATGAAGGACAGCATACCATTAACTGCATCCATTACTCATACAGGGCTTGATTCGGACCGGTCAGCATAGACTTGTGAGTGGGATAAAATGCTTCCCAAATTTGTTCGAGTCCTTTGATGTAGTGATCAAGAAAGTTGACGAGGGCAGAGTGTTAGACGTAGTCTCAATGGATTTCAGTAAGGCCTTTGATAAGGTTCCACACGGCAGGCTGCTCTGGAAGGTTCCATCACGTGGAATGCTGGGGAAACTGGCCAACGGGATACACAGTTGACTTGATGGTGGGAAGCAGAGGGTTTAGTGGAAGGATTCTTGTCAGACTGGAGGCTGAGTCCATTGCTGTTTGTTATCCATGATTGGGTTGAGAATGTACCAGGCATGATTAGTAAGTTTGCAGGTGACACTAAAATAAGTGGTAGCGTGATCAGTGAGGAATTTTATCAGAAATTGCAGCATAACCTTAATCAAGTGGGGAAGTGGGCCATAAAATGGCAAATGGAAATTAATGTAGATGTCTGAGGTCTTGCATTTTGGAAACTCAAATTAAGGTAGGAGTTTCATAGTTAATGGGAGAGTCTTATGAGGTGTATTGGGAAGAGAGACCTTGGCTTTCAGGTGCATGGTTCTCTGAGAGTGGAGTCACAGGTAGACAGGGCAGTGAAGAAGGCTGTTGGCACACTGGCCTTCATCAGGCAGGACATTGAGTATAGATGTTGGGAATTTATGTTGCAGTTACACAGGACTTTGGTAAGGCCGCACTTGGAGTATTGTGTTCAGTTTTTTGTCACGTTGTTTTAAGGAGGATGTTATGAAATGAGGAAGAGTGCAGACGAAATTTACGAAGACGTTGCCAGGACCCAATGGTCTGAGGTATAGGGAGAGATTTGACAAGGTAGGATCTTTTATTTAGAGTGCAGGAGTTTGAGGGTGGGGGGGACCTTATAGAGGTGTATACGATCGTGTAGGTTTATGGATAGCGTGAATGATCTCAGTCTTTTTCCAAGGTTTAGAAAATCGAGGACGAGAGGGGATCAGTTCAAGATTAGAGCAGAAGGAATAAAAGGGAACCTGAGGGGCCACTTCTTTAGACTGAGGGTTGGTACGTGGATGAGCTGCCAGCAGATGTGGTTGCGGGGAGGAGGGGGTTGTGTGCATTAACAACATTTCAAAAGCATTTGGATAAATATGTGGATAGGAAAGGACTAAAAGGATATGGGCCAACTGCAGGGAAATGGGGTTAGCATGGATGGACATTTACAAGGTGGGGTCGAACCCCTTTGTTAATTAAACCCAAACACCCAGAAAAGCTTGCCTCACTTCGTAATCTGTTAAAATATGAGCGACACAGATCTCCTAAATTCCACTATTTAAAAAAAAAGAACAAGTTAGTTTCTTAACTTTAATAGTGAACACTAAACAACAACTATTCGCAAACACAAGCCCCTCTTTTCTTAGTTACTTACTATCTGACTCCAACTCCGTAAAAATATACTGTTCCAACAACCCACATATTAAGTATTACAATCTCAAGACCACACAGTCTCTATCTTCCCCGCTGTGTACACTCCTTCAGCTGCTGATCTCCCTGGGCCATGCTTGTTTTTTTAACTGCAAGTAAGTTTTACATGAACATGTGTCTTTGATAGAGAGTGTATGAGATGGTTAGTTAGCACTTCTGCTCTACAGCAGTTCCACTGCGGGTGGATGGCAGCAGCTCTCCCTCTAATGTTCAAAATGCTGGAATTATATACTTCCCATGATACAATAATTCTCATAATGTGATTGCATTCCAGTTTTCCAAACAATAATATTGAATTCCGTTGGCTTCTGGTATTCTGAGCGGTATTTAAAATTGTTGGTTATATTTGAATTGGTGTCAAAACAGCCATTTCTTACCTATTTGTTACATGTGGAACAGCCTGACCTTTAGCTGGCATCGATGGCTGTACTTTCTATTCAGCGATACCCGTTCTGTCTTAAAGTGATCAGACATGCTTTCAGCTTCATAACACCTTCCCCCTTCAGAAAAAAAATGAACCATCAGAATGAAAAGATAACTTCATTTATTTTCCTTTAATTCTTAATCTCATTATTATGAAATACAATAGTATTAATCTCTGTTATGCCATTCATACTAATTCTGCACAGATATATAACACTGGAATAAGTCAAATCTTATCTACGCTTAGTCCTTTAAATCCTCGATAACACATCTGCTATCACATATTTAGGACCCACAGCAGATACATTGTGTAAATTTAAAGTCGGTAAGATAAGACTCCAATGAACTAGTCTCATATTCTCGTCTTTAAATATTCCAGAAAATGCGAGAGGATTGTTGTTGTCCACAACCATCTCCGACAATTTGTTTGTCATATCAACATTAAAATACTGCCAGGCCAGTACGAATCATTCTTTTGCAATAATGGAGGTTTGTATTTTTTTCTGGTGGATATTGAGTTTTTTCGACAAGTAGCCAATGGGCCATTCAATTCCATCATCATCTTACTATATCAATACATCGCCGACAACTATACCCCAGCATCAAACACAATTTTAAAAGGGTTTCAGAATATTTGGTGTAGCTAAACCTGATGCGGTGATTAATCCCGCTTTAAAATCCTCAAATGCCTCCTGGCATTGTTCTGTCCACCACAATTCTGTATTCTTCTTTCATAAATCCATCAGTGGTGCCAATACGCTGCTGAAGTTTGCAACAAACTTCCAATAGAATCCACTCAGTCCCAAAAATCGAAGCACCTTTTTCTTCGAAAATGATCGTGGAAATTCCTCAAAGTCCTTCGTCTTTGTGTTCCATAGGGTCAACCTTCCATTTCCAATGTAATGTCCCAAGAACGTCCCCTCTGCCTTCGCGAATTCTGTTTTCTTTAAGTTTATTACCAAGTTTGCTTCTTGTAATCGTCCAACATGCTCTGCCAACTGTATCATGTGAGCTTTCAATCACTTGCTAAAGATCACTACATCATACAGATAAACTGTGAAACTTGAAAGGTTTCAGGAAAGATTTACAAATATGTTGCCAGGGTTGGAGGATTTGAGCTATAGAGAGAGGCTGATCAGGCTGGGGATGTTTTCCCTGGAGCGTCGGATGCTGAGTGGTGACATTTTAGAGGTTTACAAAATTATGAGTAGCATGGATAGGGTAAAGAGGTAAAGTCTTTTCCCTGGGGTCGGGATGTCCAGAACTAGAGGCCATAGGTTTAGGGTAAGAGGAGAAAGATATAAAAGAGACCTACGGGGCAATTGTTTCACACAGAAGGTGGTACGTGTATGGAATGCGCTGTCAGAGGATGTGGGGGAGGCTGATTGAAGTGCAACATTTAAGAAGCATTTGGATGGGCAAATGAATAGGAAGAGTTTGGAGGGTTGTGAGCTGGGTGCTGGCAGGTGGGACTAGATTGGTTTGGGATATGTGATCGGCAAGGATGGGTCTTACCGAAGGGTATGGTTCCATGCTTTACATCTCCTTGACTGTATGATTCTATGACTTATATTAATCTCTATTTTTTTTTTGGTGCACCATTCTGGTGAGAAAGTCCAAAAGAATATTCTCCATGATGAGCTTACAAAGTCCCAACAGACCCGGGAAGTTTTCAGACATCCAACACCACAGAATATTTTTCCTAGCACAGCACGTAAGATATATTTTTATCCCATGTGCATCTGCGTAAGGCACTCTGGGCATCCCCAGGAAAAGAGAAAACGGGTCCAGCTCCAATTCGGTCCCCAAGCCCCACTCTACCACACCGAACACAGTGCTCCAATCTATATGAAGCCTGCAGCAGGACCACATGCAATGAGCAAGAGTGCCTGTAGTCATTCTGCATTTAGGACATGCTGCAGATAATCCCACTTTGAATTTTGAGAGAAAACCTGGTGTCAGATAGACCCTATGAAGAATTTTCAACTGCATGGAGTGGGTCCTATTACAGATCAAAATCCTTCGAGCATTTTCACAAATATCCTCCCATGTCTCCGGAGAGATCTAAACCCCCAACTCTCTCGCACAGACGTTATGAAGCTGCACAGTCTTGTCTGAGGGGACACTATTCAACTAATGATAAAGGTTGCTGACAGAGAGTGTAATTCTTAGCAGTAAGAACCCACTTCTCTATATCGGATCTATAAGTCTCTGTTAAAAGTATTTTTTTAATCAAATCTCTAATCTGGAAAAAAAAAACAGAAGAAGTCTCTACGAGGAAGCCCATACTTACAAGTTATTTGACCAAATTATATCATTGTTTTTCCCTCAAGTAACACGTGGTGGCTCAGTGGTTTACACTGCTGACTCACCGCAACAGGGTCACAGGTTTGGTTCCAGCCTTGGGTGACTGGCTGTGTGGAGTTAGTATATTCTCAACTGTGTCTGCATAGGTTTCTTCCCACAGTCACAAAGATGTGGAGGTTAGATGAATTGCCCATTGCTAAATTGTTCATAGTGTTCTAGGATCTGTAATTTCAGACATCAGTCAGGATAAATATAGGATGGTAGGGGAATGAGTCTGGATGGGTTACACTTCAGAGTATCGAAGTGGACTTGTTGGGCTGAAGGACCGTTTCCACACTGTAGGGATTCTACTAATTCTATATCACCCAAGCAAGGTACTCCCCTGGCTGCCCACAGTTTAAACTTGGAATCCATTATCCCCGGTTGACAACCCGGTATACCAATTACAGGGATAAGAAACGTGGTTTTGGCTGTATTGCCCTCAATCTGACGCATTGTTCTTCATGCTTTAACAGTATTGATCATCATTAGTTTATGACAACACTCCATAAACGTTGTCAATTTATCTAAGAACAACAGACTAATAAGGGTTCACTTTGTCTGAGAGGGCTCAAAGTCTAGCCATATTGATGCCGAGATCTTAGCGGCCCAGGCACTCAAATACGATGAAAATAACAACTGAATTGATTGCTTTTAATCTGGGAGATCAACTCCCCACAATCTGAGGGGCTGTTGCAATTTTGTTAGCTTGATAAAGAATCGCTTATGGTGCAAACTAAAAGAGAGAAACCAGCCATTTCTTTTCTAAAATTTTTTTTAGATTACTTACAGTGTGGGAAAAGGGCCTTCAGCCCAACGATACCACTCCGACCCGCCAAAGCACAACCCACCCAGACCCATTCCCCTACATTTACCCCTTCACCCAACACGACGGGCAAATTAGCATGGCCAATTCACCGAACCTGCACATTTTTGGACTGTGGGAGGAAACCGGAGCACCCGGAGGAAACCTACGCAGACACGGGCAGAATGTGCAAACTCCATGCAGCCAGTCGCCTGAGGCGGGAAGTGGCGCCGGGTCACTGGCGCTGTGAGGCAGCTGTGCTAACCACTGTGCCACCGTGCCGCCCACATGCCTCATCTGTCTGGGAAACATAAAGTAATGCATTCACACGGGGTGTAGGAAATGAGGAAGGACATTCATTTTAATAATAGCTATCTGACCTAGCCAGGATATTGGAAATGCCTCCCATCTTTGAAGGTCTTGTTTAATTTTGTCAAACAAATGGACATAGCTCACTTTAAAGAAATGTTCAAAGGCAGATGTAATGAATATACTGAAATAGGGAAACCACCCCCGCGACCATTTAAAAGGAAACCAGGATTTGGCCTCGGTATGAGGTGTATCCCTAAGATTTCCCATAGGCACGGCCTCCAATTTTGTAAAATTAATCTTATCGTCAGGAAAGGCAACAAACGAATTAATGCATTGCATCACATGAACTACCGAAATTGCAGTATTTGACAAAAACATAAGACCCTCATCTGCATACAATGTAATCTCACGCGACTTCTATCCCACTTCTGGGGCAGATATGTTGGCATCCCTACGGATGGCCTCCGCCAGTGGTTCAATCACCAACGTAAACAACAATGGCGAAAGGTGTCAACCATGTCGGCTGCCTGGAGAAATATTAATATTACTGGTTGGCACACCATTAGTGAGAACCGCAGTCAGAAGATTGCGGTAAAGGACCGTCACCAACTTGATAAAAACTTTGCATATACCAAACCGTTCTAATGTACAGATGAGATCCGGCCACTCAACCCAATCAAATGTCTTCTCTCATCAAAAGAGATCAATTGTTGATCTGGACAGATTGTTGTTGACACTCTTGGATCATATTGAGTAAATTCTGAACATTTTGGAATATCTGCGGCCCTTTATAAAGCATGTTTGGTCCTCTTTGGTAACGGAAGACAGCAAAGTTTCCACCTTAATGCATGGATCTCAGACAGGATTTTGAAACCAACATTTAAAAGTGAGATTGGAGGGTAAGAAGCATAACCTTCCAGGGTCTTGATTTCTTCAGCATCAGCATTTTGATTTCTTCAGCATTTCTTCAGCACATCTTAAGGGTGGAGGGAGCGGTTCGTGACTGTATGAGTGACGTAACATGTTAAACATCAGCCCTGACAATAGGTTAATAAATTATTTATAGCTTTCACTCGGAAATCCGTCAGGAACGTGCACCTTTACATTCCGAAGCTGTTTCACACTCTCATGCGCTGACAATGGCGCATTAAGGACAACACTTCTTCAGGGGTTACTCCTGGAAAATCCAGGTTCTTGAAAAATGATTCCATCTCAATCTATCTTAATCCAAAATGTTCAGTCTAAAATAATTCGGAGAAAAATATCGGACAGGAGGCATTAATATTTTGGAATTGAAGGGAAGGATCCCAGTACCTTCCCTAACTGAGGTAACGGCTTGAGAGTGGCGCTCGTTTTCCTGGAAAGATAGACTAAATACCTGCCTGGCTTATCACCATGTTCAAACAGCCTTTGTTTTGCAAAAGTAAGTTCCTTCTTGGCTGCATGTGTGTGCGTGGAATTCACTGTAGACTGAAGCATTGTGATCGTCTGTAGCTTAGCCACTGAGGGTCTACCACAGTATGCCCTCTCGACTGCACTCAGCTGTGCCTCAAACCAGCGTTCCTGCTCCCCCTTCTGCTACATCCTAAGGATTAATTATTCTCTTGGCATAAGCCTTAGCAATTTCCCATAGAGTGGATGAGTTACTGGTTGAATATGAATTAATGGCTGACAAAGATCTGAAATCATTACAGTGGGCGGCACGGTGGCACAAAGGTTAGCAGGAAAGTAGTTTTAAGTGTGTATACTTCAATGCAAGAAGTATAAGAAATAAGGTAGGTGAACTTACAGCGTGGGTTGGTACCTGGGACTTCGATGTTGTGGCTATTACGGAGACATGGGTAGAACAGGGACAGGATTGGCTGTTGCAGGTTCCAGGGTTTAAATGTTTTAGTAGGGTCAGAGGTGGGGGTAAAAGAGGGGGAGGTGTAGATTGTCAAAGATAGTATTACAGCTGTGGAAAGGACGATGGATGAAGACTCGCCATCTGAGGTAGTTTGGGCTGAGGTAAGGAATAGGAAAGGTGAGCTCACCCTGTTAGGAGTTTTTTACAGGCCTCCTAACAGTCCAAGAAACGTAGAAGAAAGGATTGCGAGGATGATTCGAGAGAAGAGTGAAAATAATAGGGTGGTTGTTATGGGGGACTTTAACTTTCCTGATATTGATTGGGAAAGCTGTAGCTCAAGTTAGTTAGATGGGTCAGTGTTTGTCCAATGTGTGCAGGAGGGTTTCCTGACACAATATGTAGATAGGCCAACAAGTGGTGAGGCTTTACTGGATTTGGTTCTGGGTAATGAATCAGGCCAGGTGTTAGAATTAGAGGTAGGTGAGCACTTTGGGGACAGTGACCGCAATTCGATGACTTTTACTATGGTGATGGAGAGGGATAAGTGTGCACTACAGGGCAAGAGTTATAGCTGGGGGCACGGAAATTATGATGCTCTGAGGCATGACTTAGGATGCGTGGCCTGGAAAAGTAAGCTTCAAGGCAAGGGTGTAATCGATATGTGGAGCTTGTTCAAGGAGCAACTATTGAGTGTCCTTGATAAGTATGTACCCGTCAGGCAGGGAGGAAAGGGTCGTGTGAGGGAGCCGTGGTTTAATAAGGAATTGGAATCCCTTGTTAAATGGAAGAGGGCGGCCTATGTAAAGATGAGGCGTGAAGGTTCAATTGGGGCGATTGAGAGTTATAAGGTAGCCAGGAAGGACCTGAAGAGAGAGCTAAGAGCAGCAAGGAGGGGACATGAAAGGTCCTTAGTTGGTAGGATTAGGGAAAGCCCTAAGGCTTTCTATAGGTATGTCAGGAATAAAAGAATGACTAGGGTAGGAATAGATCCAGTCAAGGATAGTAGTGGGAAGTTGCGTGTGGAGGCTGAAGAGATTGGGGAGACACTGAATGAATACTTTTCGTCAGTATTCAATCAGGAACAGGACATTGTTGTCAATGTGAGTACTGTGGCACAATTAAGTAGAATGGATCGCTTTGAGGTATGTAGAGAAGAGGTGTTGGAAATTCTGGAAAGGGTGAAAATAGATAAGTCCTTTGGGCCTGATGGCATTTATCCTCTGATTCTCTGGGAAGCAAGGGAGGAGATTGCAGAGCCATTGGCCTTGATTTTTATGTCCTCGTTGTCTACAGGATTAGTGCCAGAAGATTGGAGGCTAGCAAATGTGGTTCCCTTGTTCAAGAAGGGGAGTAGGGACAACCCTAGTAAATATAGGCCGGTGAGTCTCACTTCTGTTGTGGGCAAAATCTTAGAGAGAATTGTAAGGGATAGGATTTATGAACATCTAGATAGGAATAATGTGATCAAGGATAGTCAGCATGGTTTTGTGAAGGGCAGGTCGTGCCTCACAAACCTCATTGGATTCTTTGAGAAGGTGACTAAGGAGGTGGACGAGGGGAAAGCAGTAGATGTGGTGTATATGGATTTAAGTAAGGCGTTTGATAAGGTTCCCCATGGTAGACTACTGCAAAAAATACGGAGGTATGGCATTGAGGGTGAGTTGGAGGTTTGGATTAGGAGTTGGCTGGCTGGAAGAAGACAGAGGGTAGTAGTTGATGGCAAAGGTTCATCTTGGAGTGCCGTCACTAGCAGTGTTCCGCAAGGATCTGTTTTGGGACCATTGCTGTTTGTCATTGTTATAAATGACCTGGAGGAGGGGTTAGAGGGTTGGGTGAGCAAGTTTGCGGATGATACGAAAGTCGGAGGAGTTGTAGACAGTGAGGAAGGATGTGGCGGGTTACAGCGGGATATAGAGAAGCTGCACAACTGGGCAGAAAGGTGGCAAATGGAATTCAATGTAGCTAAGTGTGAGGTGATTCACTTTGGTAAGAGTAATAAAACGATGGGGTACTGGGCTAACGGTCGGATACTTGGTAGTGTGAATGAGCAGAGGGATCTTGGTGTCCATGTACACAAATCTTTGAAAGTTGCCACCCAGGTAAATAGTGCGGTGAAGAAGGCATATGGCGTACTGGCTTTTATTGGTAGAAGAATTGAGTTCCGGAGTACTGAGGTCATGTTGCAGTTGTATAAGACTCTGGTGCGGCCGCATCTGGAGTATTGTGTGCAGTTCTGGTCGCCATACTATAGGAAGGATGTGGAGGCACTGGAACGGATGCAGAGGAGGTTTACTAGGATGTTGCCTGGTATCATAGAAATATCGTATGAGGAAAGGCTGAGGCACTTGGGGTTGTTTTCATTGGAGAAAAGAAGGTTTAGGGGTGACTTGATAGAGGTGTACAAGATGATTAGGGGTTTAGATAGGATCGACAGTGAGAATCTTTTTCCACGTATGGAGTCAGCTATTACAATGGGGTATAGCTTTAAATTAAGGGGGGGGGGGTAGGTATAGGACAGATGTTAGGGGTAGGTTCTTTACTCAGCGAGTCGTGAGTTCATGGAATGCCCTGCCAGTAGCAGTGGTGGACTCTCCCTCATTATGAGCATTTAAGCGGCCATTGGATAGGCATATGGAGGATAGTGGGCTAGTGTAGGTTAGGTGGGCTTGGATCGGCGCAACATTGAGGGCTGAAGGGCCTGTAATGCGCTGTATTCTTCTATGTTCTATGTTCTATGCAGACCCAGGTTCAATTCCCGTCTCAGTTGACTGACTGTGTGGAGTTTATGCATTCTGCGTGGGTTTCGTCCGGGTGCTCCAGTTTCCTCCCACAGTCCAAAAATGTGCAGGTTAGGTGAATTGGCCATGCTAAATTGCCCGTAGTGTTAGGTGTCGGGGAATGGGTCTGGGTGGGTTGCGTGTCGGAGTTGACTTGTTGGGCCGAATGGCCTGTTTTTGCACTGTAAGCAATCTAATCTAAATACTCAATGAACTAACCAGTCTTCACAATAAAGGGATGCATTTGCCAATGTCTCGGACCTGCTATATTGCTCTTAATCAATGAGTATACTGCTGCATGGTCAGAAATGGTAATATTCTCAATTGTGTCGGATGCCACCGAATCTATGATTGTTGCAGGGATGGGGACAATATCAACCCTCGTGTGGTATTTCTGCCGGTTAAAGTAGAAAATAAAATCCCTACTTGTGATGTGGATCTGCCTCCAGTAATCCACCACCTCTAGTTCTGCACACAAATCCATTAATTGCTTACATTATAACGAGGGTAGTGGAGCACCTTTGGACATTCTGTCCACCGTGGGGTCCATAAGACAGTTGAAATTTTCTACAATTATGTGTCACGATGCAAGATATCTGAATTTGGAAACTGCATTTACCAGGTTTGTAAGAGGGTGCGCCGGGGAATCAATAAACATTCAAAAATACTGTATTATTTACCTTAGTTCAAGGCTTTGGAGATTATGAGCCTACCGTGAGAGTCAAATGCAAACTAGTAGGTTAAATGGAAGATTCGTTTTATCCATTATAGCTTCTCCCCTCCTCGTAATATTAAAAGAGGAGAAATAAACCCGATCTAACCCGCCCTGCTGTAATGTCAATGTTCCTTGTCATCAAGGTGCATCTCCTGCAATAGGACAACATACACCCTCTCTTTTTAAGACTAAAAAGTACATTTCTCCTCTTTCCTGGCCACTGGCACCCCTTAAGGTTCCAGGTCGACCATTTGAGCACATCATTACCCAGAACACACTGTAGCAACATTTGAATTTGAGAGAGAAAGAACTCGAATTACTGATCATTAATAAACAAAGTCTCACAGAGCTTAAAAACTACACAAACTAAGACTACTACAACTATCAACTCTCAAAACATTCCAAAACTAAACATTTTAAGTAAATGGCTGGGATGGAGTGGGTTAAGGAAGCACTTTGCCCGTGCTGTGATGCAGAGCCCAACAAGGCAGACATTCCCGATCACCACCATCTTGGATTTCCCCTTAACATTTTATCGATATTATCATTTCATTTTGCATTATATTCCTGGATGTGCTGGAGCAGTGTGATTTTCTACCAGTGTCAGCATTTCCCCAACACTTCACATTCCTGCCATTTCCCGATAATCCTTGACTCCATTATTATTTATGAACCTTCTGTCTGTGACTCAAACATATTCAATATCTCTGCCTCCAATGCTCTGCAAGGAAGAGACTTCCAAATATTCTCACCACTGACAAAACAAAAATTAACCTGATCTGTGGGTGAGATTATTTTTGTCTCCTTACCTGAGAAATGATATAATTAAATTGGAAGCAGTTCGGAGATGTTTCACTACATGTATTCGAGGGATGAGGGTCTTATATTATGAAGGCTTTAGCAGGTTACTCTTGGAAGCAGATGTGATCTTATTGAAACATACAAAACCTAGAGGAGAGTGATCAGATAGATCCCCACTGGGTGTTTGTATCGTCCAAACTTCTTGTTGTTTTTATGGAATCTCTACATTCGGTCCATCAAGTCCACATCGACCCTCGGAACAGTGTCCCCCCCGGACCTGTCCCCTACTCTATCCATGTAACCCTGCATTTGCCATGACTAACCTATCTAACCTGCACATCCCTGGGCACTATGGGCAATTTAGCATGGCCAATCCGCTCTAAGCTGCATATCTTTGGACTGTGGGTGGAAACTGGAACACTGGGAGGAAGCCCACACAGACATGGGGAGAATATTCAAACTCCACATAGAGAGTGGCCCGAGGTTGGAATTGAACGCAGCTCCTTGGTGATGGGAGGTAGCAGTGCTAACCACAGATCCACCATGCGCATCCATTCGTTCTGTTAGTTACTTGTGGCTGACTAAAGAAATCTGCCTGACTTGTTCCTGTCACTGAACCTGACTCAGTCTGAGACCTTTATCATCGTCCATATCACCAACCTGGTTACATTAAAACTTTGGTGTGAGCAATGGAAGAATGGGACGAGAAAAGGAAACAGTGACATCCTCCAACCTCCGTCAGAGCAGGAATTAGTAGAAATTCACAAAGTGGGATTTCAGTCAAGTGGGAATTCTCATTCCCAGAACTTTGGGATGGTTGGATCTTTATATTATATCGAAGCTGGCTTTGTCTGATTTTCCATGGATAGGTGAATCAGGGATAATGGTGCATGGAAAGAAACGTGCAGCTGGGATCACAATGAGATGAGCCATGACGTTATTTACTGGTGGAGTAGTGTGAAAGGGCTGAATGGCCCAATTGTGTCCCTCAGCCCTATGTTCTGATGTTCCATTCAGGCCTCGGACATGCTAAACAGTGGCAGATCAAGGCCATTCCAATAGTTAGGTGTAGTTTTGTAAATGTACTTGGAAAATCCAGGCTGGATCAGGAAGTGACCACCACGCCAACCCCCAGTCTCTGTCTCCAGGCTTTTCCTCTCTGTAACTTTTGCTCCAGATGTGAGTCATGTTGCAGACCCAGATACGCTGGGAATACAGCCACATACCCCACCCATGGTTAAAATATCAAATCCTCTGCTCTCCCTGAATGCGACATTGTACAACACGATTTCCAGCAAAATAACCCGTTACTTTCCAAAAGCATAACATGTGAAATTAATAAATAGGAACAGGTCAATCGGCCCCTCAAGCTAACCCTGTCATTTAATAAGAACATGGCTGATCTACTCCAGGGCTCAACTCCACTCTCTTGCCGACTCTTTGTATCTCTCCACACCTCTCTGGGTCAGGGAATCCCAGACATTCACTACCTTCGGAGAGAAGCCATGACTCTGCATCTCAGATTGAAATCGATGTTCCTTATTCGGTATCTATATCCTCGAGTTCGACACTTTGCACAAGAATGGGAACAACTTCTCAACATCTACCTTCCCCAACCCCTTCTGTGTCTTGTAGGTTTCAGCAGGATCACTCCTAATTCATTTAAACCCCAATGAATTATCGCCTCACCATCTTAGAGATTCTCAATAACTCAACCATTTCATCCTAGGAAACTGCCTCATGTACCAACCGAAGTACTTGCTGCATCAGCATGCTGACTTTATGTTTCATACACAGGAACACTCCAATGCCTTCACTGCTCCTTTTCTGGAAGTTCTCCCCATTAAATAACAGCCTGCCGTTTGATTCTCAGTGTCATCCACAAACTCGGATGTATATTGCACTCAGCTCCCTCCTTCAAGCTGTCAGCATAGATTGTAAATAACTGATGCCATCAGACTGATATTTGTGGTACTCCAGCAGATACACCTTTACCATAAAGATCCATTAATCCCGAATCTCCGATTTCTGTGTTAACCAATCATCATCCCATGTTAATACAGTATCCGATGTCCTGGAGCTTCTGTTTTGTGTAAGAACATTTGTTTTGTAATACCTTGTGGAAAATCTCTGGAAAGCCTCGTGTCTACCGGATCCCCTTTATCAAGTCCACTTCTTACATTTACAGGCATCTCCAGAAAAACTTTGCTTGATTTTACAGGGCAAAATATCATTTCCTTTTCACAAAACCACACTGACTCTGCGTGAAGCTTTTATAAATGTCCATGTTTGCCAGGTTTTCCAAACTATACTAATCCTATCTGTTTTCATTAAGTCCATGTGCCTCTAAATGTTTCCAATTAATATGTTTGCCCAAATGAGTTTTAAATGTTGTAGCTGTCCTTGCATCTCCCACTCTTCCTCTGGAAGTTCATTCCATACCCGCCTCCCCCACACTCTGCATAAAAACGCTGCCCTTTAGTCCCTTTTAAATCTACCCTCTTTCACCTTAAACCTATTCCCTCCATGTTTGGATTCCCCTATCCTGTGGAAAAGACCTTGGCTATTCACCCTATCCGTACCTCTCATGATTTTATAAGTTTCTATAATGTCACTCCTCAACATCCTACACTCCATCTGATACTAACTTCAAGAACAAGGGTTGAAAGATAAGCACTGCAAAATTGAAACAATATTAAAAATGACAGGTAACCAACACTCAGCCCAAACGTCATACTGGAATTTGTTTTTCTCCATATTACAATACTAAGGCAGCATGAAACGCTTACTAGTGCCAATAAGAAGTCAAGCACCTGAATTCCTTGTCTAAAGGGGGTGATGATCACTACAGTGAAAACGTATTTTTTTGGCAGATTTATATAATACCACATGGTCAACATTCTCCCTCCTGGCCTCCGTATGACTTTGTGTGGTTGTGTCGTTTTTATCTTGCATTCAATAGAGAGAACCCCTTTCCCCATTCACACCTTAACTTCGACCCGTTATACAGAATCTTCTCGTTTACCACTGCTAAAAGCCCGTTTTTCTTTTGCCACACCCTCTTTTCTCTGTCACCCATCCTCCACCTCAGGCAAGGGACTAAAAGACCATTTTGCAATTGTATTCAGTTTTGAGGAATTGTCACACTGACTGGAAACGCTAACTCTGTTTCTCTTTCTCTGCAGATGTTGACAGACCTGCTAAGTTTCTCCAGAAATGAATAGGCACAGAACGATTTTTCTATTAAATAAATAATTATGGATACTGGAAATAAAAATTTTAAAAAATCTCTATAGAAGGTTCACTGGACCTGAAAGTTTAACTCTGCATTCATTCCAGAAAATTCTGCAACATCTTTAGCAATTTCTTCAGCAATTTCTGTTTTTAAACAATTTCCAACGACATATTGTCAAAGATGCCCAAACATCCTGTCCAACATGAAGCGCCGTACACTGGGAACTGAACAGTAACGCATGGTGACAAGTTCCTTGACTCTGAAACTCCATAAGGCTGGCATCACTGATACTGCCGAGCTCTGAATCATGGTCAGGGAGAAAAACAGAAGGAAACATATTCACATCAAATACAGAAGATGACATTACTGAAAGGAAAAGATTCAGATTAGTACCTTAAATGAATATTGTTTATGTAACAAATTGGAGGCGTGACACCAAGGAAAGACTTCCAGCAGAATGAGAATATGAAAATTGAAGTATTTCCGCATCAGAAACCAGAGTCGATCACTGAGTACAGGGCTGATGGATGAATGAGTCTCGGTGTGGACTGGGGGCAGTCAGTAGAATTGAATTGTAGATATTGCAGCTAAAACTTGGTTATCATCTGATGCTATAGATTTCAATGACAACCTGTAAGTTTTCCCCCAGGATAGTCCATCCGTCTACAATTTCCATCAAGCCGATCCATGGGTCAGTGATGGGTGTGGATGAACATGGTCGGCTCGGAATCATGTGCAGCTAAACCTGATGACAACCCATTAAACCTACCGCACTTAACTGGTTACACTACAAACAGCAGGACTAACAATTGATACAGAGAGAGAGATGATCCCAAGACTAACAAATCAGATCAAAGGTCTGTCGTCCTGTCAAATCCATGCATAAAAGTCGATAGACCATTAAACAACTTACGGGAGAAGAGGGCTCCACAAATATCTCCATCCTAAATGATGGAACAGCCCTGTGCATCCATGTAAAAGATGCAGTATCTGCACCATCCTCAGCCAGAAGTGTTGAGTCGATTACCCACTTCACCCTCACTATTATACCCTCAGAATCACAGATGCCCGTCTTCAACCAATTCAATTCACTGCACGTGGCATGAAGCAACAGCTGGACACTGTAGATACGACAAAAGCATTTGGCCCTGACACCATTCCTACAATAGGACTGAGGACTTTTGCTTCACAACAAGCCATGTACCTGTGGAAGCGGTTTCATTCCAGCTCCAACTCTGACAACTCCCTGGTAATGTAGGTACTCAACTATGTCCCATCCCCTAAGAAGGGAATGATTACAATCAGACCAATTACCACGTCCTCGGTCCCATCAGGATAGTCAAATTGGTTGGGGTTATTTATGATATAGCTGTCAAACAGCACAGAAATAGTCGGTTCAGTGTGGTTTCCGATAGGCCCCCATGTGGAGATGCTGCTGTTGTGGAATTTTCATTGGATTGCTAATCCAGACCAGGCTAACTCTCTGGCAACTGGTGCAAGTTAAAAACAATTAATAAAATATCGAGATCTAATATCTGGTGTCAGTAATAGTGATCTTGTGTTCAATGTCGTTCATAGACGTCGATCTCCTTCCCCAGTGTACTTTCAGGAAGTGAATCTCCCGTGTTTTCCTGGTCTGGTCTAAAAGTGACTCCAGACACACAGAGATGTGATACACTCTTCAATGGTCTCTGAAACGGCCAAGCAAGGCACACAATTGTATCAAACTGCTCCGAGGTCTTAAAGGATAAACCCGGAGAGAACACCCGACACCAGCCTCGTTTTCAGAAAAGGGAACTGGAAACACAATCCTGTCGACCTTGCAGAGACCTCCTTCCTAACAGCTGAGATCTTGTGACAACATTTACAGAGCTTTCCCACACACTGCACACAAGCATCGGGAAAGGAATACGTCATACAACACATTGAGCTTTCTCTATTCTAGTTAATGGCCGAACATCTCCTCAACGCAGTTTTCCCCATACAATATTCATATCCCTGAATATGTTTAAACATTGTGAACCATAAAATGAGAACTGCTGTAGTCCAGTCAGCCCATCAGTTTTGCGTCTCCATTCTATGTACAGGCAGTTCACCAATAACGCGTGTTGATTAAATACAATTTGGCTGCAATGCAATTCATGAACCTTTTTCTATAAAGTGAACTGGCGTTCACTGTGACGCGATTCCTTGGCTGGCACCAGCTGAACAGCAAGCCCAGCCTCAGAAATCCTCTGTCTACAAAAGGTACAATCAATGTGTTCAGCAAAAAACAGGAATGCAATCGGCTCTGCAGGCCTTGAAACTGAGCCGGAAACTGGGAATTATAGTCTATATTTCGAAAGAACTTTATTTCAAACTGTGGGAGAATCTTGGGGAGAACTGGAAGTCGGCAAGGGCATCACATGGTCAGTCAGACCCCGCGCGCTTTCTGGTGAAGATTGTGGTGAAAGGTACGGTGCACCAGTGAGTGACTGTAGTGTGAAAGCGTTACATTTACAGCACTGTTCCATTACAACATGTCATTTGAAAATGTATTTAGAATGTTCTATTGCGTGTTAGATCAAATTTAATTTTTGGTTTTTACTGATATTTTTGGGAGTTCGCCACTTACCCTCTTTTTTCCACAGACCCCATTATTCATATTGCACGATTTTCTACAACACAGTGTTGCACAGGAACACAGTTACTGTGTTATTGGAGAACAACCTGGAATAATAGCTGATCATCTAACTTCACACCATACTCCTGCTCTCTCCTATCCCTTTAGGTTCCAGAAATCCTTATTTATATTCAGCCCCTTGACTCCAACAGCCTGATCTGGGAGAGAGAAGCCCTGGTTTGCCAGTCTCTGAGTGCAGGCATTTATTCTCATCTCAATGCAAAGTGGCCTGTCTGTACCTAATATTGTGGCCCCTTGTTTTCGACGTCCCAGCCAGGCGATTTACCATCCCTGCTTCTAATCTGTCTCGCCCTGTCAGAGAGTTATATATTTCACTGAGATTTCCACTCATTTTCCTAAAGCCCATGGAATATAGGTCCAGTTGCCCTAAACTCTGCTCCCACAACAAGTCTGTCATCCCAGAGATCAGTCTGGTCATCCTTTGGTGCTCTCCCTCAAGGTCAGGTTTGTCGTCTATTAGGAAAAGAGACCAAAACTGCACACAATACTGCACAATTTTCGAGATGGGGTCTCACCAAGGCCCTGTACAGCTGCAGTAAGGTACATTTACTCCTGTACTGAAATCCCCCTGAAATGAAGGCGAATACAGTATTTATCTTCTTTCCTGCTTTCTACTCCTGCAATATTGCTTTCAGTGACTGGTATACAGAGAGATCCAGATTCCTTTCAAAGTTACAGTCCCCCACTTGCTGGGCTATATACAATTGTCAGCGTTTCAATGCAATTCCCAGTACTGACTTCTGGCTTCAGAACTCACTGCCCTACTTGGACTCTGAGGACTACACAGAAATAAACAAAAATGCAGCTTAAGTTCATTTATAGTGCAACATTTTTCAAACACTCAATTTTCAAGTGATAGGCTGCCATTCTATTGTTCCCATCAAAGTACACAACATCTTATCTCTCCCATTGCTCTCCATCTGCCACGTATTTACCCAGTCACTCCACTTGTCTCAATCACCTTGGAACCTTTTTACATCCTCCTCATCCACTCACAAGCTGACATCGTTTAGTGCTGTTTGCAGACTTGGGAATATTGCATTTGCGCCCCTCACCCAAAGATATGATGTGTATTGGGAATAGCTGGAGCCCCAGACACGACACTTACAGAATCCTCCAAGCCTTCCATTTAAAAATAAAACATTGTTTTATTCCTACTCACTGTTTCCTGCCAGCTCTCCCATTCTAAATCAATGACCATATATTAGCTCGATTCCCATAGGATTCGAATTTGCACAATAGGCTTGGGGCTTTATCAAAAATCTTTCTGATAATCAACTCGCATTTCCCTGTTATCCGCCATAAACTCGTCTCTGCCGATTGCAAATTTCCACATTTGACTATTTTTTTTTCTTTTGAAATATAGATTATAGATTTTTGCCGTCTTTGTGTTCCTGTTTGTTTGCATGCATGTTCGCTTTTTGATTTCCTGATCAGTTTCATGGCCCTCCTTTTCTGGATTGCAATTTTCTGAGAATTCTTAGGATTCCACAATGTCTGGAATTCTTCTGAAGTCACTTCCTGTGATTAATATATTCTTTAATTTGTTATGTTTATCATCATTAAGTCACTTACTCACTCTTTGGTGTTGTCACCTGAAATAAGTACACATGTCTTTCAGACTAGGCAGTATTTCTATTAATCTCCTGGTCCTGACCAGATATATTCAGAACACTGCAAGAGGACAGAAAAGTAATAGTGAGGGCCCTGGTTGGTACTTTTGTATCATCGGTAGCCAACGGGTGAGGTCCCGGAGGACTGGAGGGTAGCGAATGCTGTGCCCTTATTCAAGAAGAGATACAAAGAAAAACCTGGGAACTATAGACCAGTACACCTGATATCTCTGGTAGGTAGGTTTCTTGAGAAGATTCTGAGAGAGACGATATACATGCATTTGGAAAGGCAGGGTGTGATTATGAGCAGTCAGCACGGCTTTGTGCATGGGGGATCATGGCTCAAACATTTGTTTGAGCAGTGAAATGACCAGTAACTTTGACAAGGGCATGGTGATGTACGTAGTGTATATGGATTTCAGTAAAGCCTTCAGTAAGGTTCCACATGGTAGGCTGCTCTGGAAGTTTAGATCATATGGAATTGTGGGGGAGCTGGCAAATCAGATCCAAAATTTGCTTGATGGTAGGAAACATAGAGTAATAGTGGAAGCATGCTTGTCGGACTGAAGGCCTGTGATGAGTGGAATGCCTCAGGAGTCGGTTCTGGGACTATTGCTGTTTGTTTTATGCATGTATATTGTATATATACTTACAGATAAGTGTCAGTTCTTGCATTTTAGAAAGTTAAATCAAGGTTAGGAGTTTCATGGTGAATGATAGGGTCTTAAGGAGTGTATTGAAACAAAGGGACCTTGGCATTCAGGTTCAAGTTCTCTGACAGTGGAGTCACAGGTAGATAGGGCAGTGAAAAAGGCATTTGGCATTCTGGCCTTCATCAGTCAGAGTAATGAGTATCGAAATTAGGGAGTTACGTTGTAGTCATATGCTGGTGAGGCACTACTGGTAGTGTTATGTTCAGTGTTGTTCACTTTGCTACAGGAAGAATGTTATTAAACAGGAAATAGTGCAGAAGAAATTTACAAGGATGTTGCCCAGACTCAATGGTCTGAGATATAGTGAGAGGTTGGGCAAGCTAGGAGTTTTTACTTTAGAGTGTATGAGACTGAGGGGGATATGATAGAAGTGTATAGGATCATGGGAAGCATGGATAGAGCGAACACACTCAGTCTTTTTTCCACAGGATTGAGCAACCCACGAACTAGAGGGCATCAATTTAAGATCCGAGGCGAAAGAGTAAAAGGGAACCTGAGGGGCAATTTCTTTTACACACAGGGTGGTATGCACATGGAATGAGCTGCCAGCAGAAGTGGTTGAGGAAGGTATATTCACAAAAATTAAAATGCATTTGGACAAATACATGCATAAGAAAGAATAATAAGGATACGGGGCAAGGACAGGGTAATGGGGTTAATGTGAATGGACATTATGTTTGGAATGGACCAGTTTGGGCTGAAGGGCCTTTCTCCGTGCTGTCGGACTCTATAACTCTCACAATCATTGCTTCTCCCATTGAATGTTATATTATACTTTCCCAACTCAATGGATTGTACTAGACCCTCTAGCCTCCGGGCTTCCATGTTCTTTGACCAGAATGTTCAACCATTCGATATTGTATTCAGACGCCATGTAAAAATGCAGCATATTGATGTCACTATTCCTCAAAAGCTGCTTCAAAGCAAGGTTATTAATTAGTCCTCCTGACAACGCAACGCCAAATCCGAAATAACCTGCTCTCTAGTTTGGTTCACAACGTACTGTTCACTTACCCAATACACGGTTACGGAAGTTTTTCTTCACAGTATTAGTAGTCACTGCAGTTTCGGTGCAATTTGAGACCATCCATTATTACTGCAGCACCCACGATTATTTGTTACTCATTCACAGGATGAGGGCGTCGCTGGATAACCAGTATTTATTGCCAATACCAGAGGGCAGTTAAAAGTCAGCAGCATTGCCTTGAGTCTGGAGTCACATTCAGGCCACACCAGGTAAGGACAGCAGTATCTTTCCCTCAGGGACATCTGTGAACCATATGAGTTTTCCAACAATCGACAATGGATTCCTGGTCATCATAAACCCTTAATTCCAGATACATATTGAATTCAAATTCCACCATCTGCCATGGCAGGATTTGAATTCATGTCCCCAAAGCATATTGCCTGGGTCTCTGGGTTAATAGCCCAGCGATAATGTCACTGTGTCATTGCTCCCGCTTGCATACCTAATTTCCAGAGCATATGTTATAAAGTAATTACCTGACAGATTTAGTTTTGATATATAACACACTAATGTTTGTTTCATCTTGCTATTTGTAAGATCCACCCGAACTGATTCTGTGGGAAGCGAGGGAAAGGGTCTGTGGCGTTATTAGCGACAGACTTGGGCAAGACGTTCAGGGAGACTCACCTCAACGCTGAGATGATCTGAAGAATTGGTCAGCAATACAGGTCAAGCATCAATATTCTTTCCCCCAACTTTGCCTGGATAAGTGTCACCATATTCTCTCTTCTCTCTCACACTCACTGTATATATGTTGTAGCACCTACCTCCGAACAAAGCTCACACTCCAAATAAGGCTCAAGCACGACCACACTCACTGTTGAATTCAGCACTTTCCCTCTCACACTTTTTCTGTCACTGACGCAATAGCCCCCCACACTAATACCACTGCATGGACACAACACTGTGGTCAGACTCCATCCGGACACCTCACCCTTCCCCCTTCCCCTATACCAGCATTAGCAGCAGGGACACCCACTCCCACCCTCTCTCCAAATCTCCTCTTCTCGCATTCCAGGGGAAACATCCTGGAATAGGACATAAAAGGCCAAGCCGGGTGTTAGAGTGCCCGATATCCGTTCCCTCACCCTCTACCTCGACATGTGGGGAGGATCCTGGAAAGAGCCAGAGAGGACCAGGACACCTTGTGTGGAGATTCTGAAACATCGACGTCCCACCAACCAAGTAAGCAGCAATGTTCAGTAAAGAGCAATTCTCAATTTAAACTCGCTGGCTTTTCCAATCTCATCTCTCTCACTTTTCAGGCTTAGTTAAAAGCATTAATGAAATATTAAAAATATAAATGATGTTTATTCTCCTCAGTAAAAATTTAAAAAAATAAAAAAATAAACGATATCACTTCATTATGAAAAATCTAAAACATGACTTCATTCTAAATTATGGGGAATCCTCGTAAATACTCGATATCATTTCTCTCATTAAATCTTCTTACGAGTGTTTGTATTCTAGCATCTGTTTCTTTAATTTCAACGGAATATCGTGCCCTGCTATCAGATGCTCATATTAAATGTCCCTTCCCCTCTGAACTTTTCGTAAACTGTCAATATATTTACAAATAACTGGATGTTCCACATCAAGTTCGCATTGTCATCTCCTGTGGGCAGCTTCTACATTATTGTTTGTTTTGTCCTCATTGTTTAAAGTTCTTTCATATAAATTCCACATTCCAACTGGAAAAAGCCGTGGACGGAGACCATTTCCTCTGTGTAATCTTCTACCTCCATAGTTATCCTCGAACCAGTCCAGCAGCGGTTGCAATTCATCTGGAAGCGCATCAGACAAATGTTCAATAGCTTCATGAATGTTTTCAATCTGAAGAAATGCAAGACCAATTATCATTTTAGCTCTGAAAGAAAACTCTGAGTCAATGTTATACTTACTCAAGTGTCTTTTTAACATTTTTACTGAAGGGAATACACATTATTTTTATTTTTATTGCTTTGATTAATGCTTTTATCGAAGCCTGAAAAGGAATAAATATGAGCTGCGCTGAAATAGTTCTGCCCTAAATGGGTCTGCGGCAAAATGGGCTGCACCAAACAGGCCGCACCAAACAGAATGAAATATTCAGTAAATTACACAGCACAGGGGGACGCCATATAACCATCCCAGGCTGTTATGCAGAAGCAGGGACGCCCTGGGTAGTTGTCAGGAAATACAGAGTAGAGATCATTACTCATGTTGTGTTTGGAAAGCTGTAACGAGTGGAATTCTTCAGGGATCTGTGTGAGGTCCTCAACAAAATACAATCGAAACTAAAGAACCGGATGAGGGAGATGGGGCGCAGTTTGATCATGCACCAGGATAGTCATTCAATAAGATGTGAAATGGAGACAGAGCGTCGCAATGGGATACAGACAGGGGACGGCAGAGCGTCTGCAATGGGATACAGACAGGGGGGGGTGGGGGGCAGGGCGTCTGAAATGGAATACAGACAGGGGAAAGACAGATCGCCTGCAATTGGATACAGACAGTGGAGGGAAGACTGCCTGCAGTGGGATAGAGAGAGGGGAGGGCAGAGCGTCTGCAAAGGGATACAGACAGGGGACGGCAGAGCGTCTGCAATGGGGTACAGACGGGGGAGGGCAGAGCGTCTGCAATGGGATACAGACAGTGGAGGGAAGACTGACTGCAGTGGGATACAGACGGGGGAGGGCAGAGCGTCTGCAATGGAATACAGACAAGGGAGGTCAGAGCGTCTGCAATGGGATACAGACAGGGGGAGGGAAGGGCGTCTGCGTTGGGAGACTGACTGGGGAGGGAAAAGCGCCTGCAATTAGATACAGACAGCGGAGGGCAGAGCGAGAGCAGTGCGTCTACTGTGGGATACAGACAGGGGAAGGGCAGTGTGTCTGCAATAGGAGACAGATAGGGGGAGGTATGAACCTCTGCAATGGGATACAGACAGGGGAAGGGCAGAGCGTCTGCAATGGGATACAGACAGAGGGAGCGAAGAGCGTCTGCAATGGGATACTGATGGGTGAGTGCAGAGCGTCTGCTATTGGATCCAGACGGGGAGGCAGAGCATCAGCAATGGGATACAGATGGAGGAGGGCAGTGCTTCTGCAATGGGATACAGGCAGAGGGAGTGCAGAACGTCTGCAATGGGACACAGACTGGGGAGGGCACAGCAACAAGCAATGGCACACAGACAGAGGATGGCTATGAGCAAAGCTTCAGCAGAAAAAAAAACCAGTATAATATTTATGTGATGGAAATTTTCTGTTTTGTGGAAAAGACGAAAGATCAGAAATTTATTTAAATGCAAGGAGAATGCGGAAGTCAGTGTTACAGGGGGATTTGTGTGTCTTAGTACATGAATCACATCAAATTAATCTGAAGATGTAGCAAGTGATTTGGAATATAAGTGTGATCCTGTTTCGTGCAAGGGTGTTGGGTATGATCTTAGCGATGTTTTCTGCATCAGTGTAGGGCATTGCTGAGATTACATCTGTTGTATTACGTGTAGTTATAACTGCCTAAACTGAAAAAAAAAAACAAAATTGCTTTCGAAACGTCTCAAAGATGTTTCTCTTTACGCATTCTTGGGATGAAGGCATTACCTTATGAAGAATTAACAGTTCGGCCTGAGAATGAGGGATATTTTATTGACCATATAAGATCTTGAAAAGAGTGTAGTTGGTGAATACCGGATTGATATTTCTTCTTGTGTGGGAGAATAAAACTGGGGAAATACTTTGAGAATAAGTCAGGTTCAAAGGAAAGGTCATTGGACCGAAAGATTGAACTATGAATTCTGTACGTACATACTGACAGACAAGCTGAGCTTTTCCAGCAATTACTGTATATGTTTAAGAATATTCATTTTAACACAGATATTGTGAAGACATGAAACGCTTATTTTTACATTATGCAAGCACATATTAACACATCTTCAAAACAAGTATGGCCATTTATTGTTAACGCACTGACCTGGAGTCGAGAATGTGATGGATTCATATAGTTCGGACAATGTTCAAGAAGAGCTCACAGAGTCCAGTGTGGGACTGATAACGTTATTGATTTAACTTACAGATGGAAAATGTAGCCTATCTGTGGATAAACATTCTATTGCTCCCTTTCTGTTTCACGATCGCTCATCACAGCAATGTGTGGGAGTGAAAAAAAGCCCAGTCGTCTTTCCCACTAATGGAGGATTCCTGATGAGGATTCATTGGAATCTCCCCATTATCTGAAGCAAAACAATTCAGCCAAAGTCAACTGTTTCATGAAGAAATCCCATTGTCAGAAGGCTGTGCAAGCAGAATAACAACAGAAGTAATTATCCGACTCGATAGTGAGGGGAACAGACAGGAGATTCTGTGGCTGCAAATGGGAATCCGGACTGGTGTGTAGCCTCCCACATGCCCAGGGTCCAAAATGTCTCAGAGCGGCTGCAGAACGTTCTCACCCAGGGTTGTGGGGGGTGGGGCGTCGGAGTGGGCGGGAAGCAGACAGAAGTCATTGTGCACATTGGTACAAAGGACAGAGTGACACGGGTAGAAATAGTGATGCAGAGTGCTTGTAGAGAGCTCGGGAAAAGGATAAAAGACAGAGGTAATATCCAGTTTACTTCCAGTTCTCTGTGCTAGTGAGGGTAAGAATAGGATTATATGGCAGATGAAGGGGTGGCTGATGAATTGGTGCAGGGGGCAGAGATTTTTGGAATACTGGGATCGTTTGTGGGGCAAGGTGACGTGTTCAGGAAGGACGGGTTGTACCTGAGGTGGAAGGGGGCCAATATGCTGGCACGCAGGTTTACAACTGCTGCAAGGGAGGGTTTCAACTAGATTGGCTGGGGTTGGGGACTGGTGGGATCCTCAACAGCAGGGAGGCATGTGCGAGGCTGGAAAGAGATACAGTAATCAAAAACAGTAAAATGAAGAGACAGGTCAGGCTAGTCAACGACAGGGAGCAAGGAATGCCTGTTGGATTAAATTGCAACTGTTTCAATGCAAGATGGCTGACAGGCAAGGCCGATGAACTCAGGGCATGGATCGGTGCGTGGGACTGGGATATTATTGCCATTACTGAAACATGACTAAGGGAGGGATAGCACCGGCAGCTTAATGTACCAGGGTACAGGTGCTTTATGCGGGACAGAGACGGTGGAAGGAGGGGACGGGGAGTTTCATTTTTGATTAAGGCGAGTATCACAGCAGTAATCAGTGATAAAATAACACTTGGATAATCCTGAGAGAATTAATCTGGGGAGCTAATAATTAAGAAGGGAATGGTGATAAATTTGGATTCTACTATAGACCCCCAAACAGTAAACGAGGAATTAGGGGAACAAAACTATGCAGACAGACTGGGGAGACTTGCAGGGCCAATAGGATTGCATTAGTAGGAGATTTTAATTTTCCTAACATAGACTGGGAATGACAGAGAATTAAGGACTGAGATGGGGTGTATTTATTAAGTGTGTTCAGAATAGTTTCCTCAAGCAGTAAGTAGAGGGTGCAACTCGGGAAGGGACGAAACTTGACCTACTCTAAGATCTAGGGCAGGGCAGGTGACTGAGGTGACAGTGGGGGAGCCTTCTGGGACCCGTGAACATAGTTCTATTATTTTTTAAATAGTTACGGAGAAGGACAAAACTGCTCCACATGTTTAAGTTCAAACTTGGGGCAGGGCGAATTTTGATGGAATTAGACAGGAGCTTGTAGGGGTTGGTTGGAGGAGTTTGTTTGCAGGCGAAGGGACCTCCTGCAAGTGGGAGGACTTTAAAAGTGAAATGTCTACAGTTCAAGGTCTATATGTTCCTGTGGGGGTAAAAGGCAAGGTTGGTAGGAAGGGGGAACCTCGGATGTCAGGAGATATTGAGGCTTTGACCAGCAAAAAGGAGGCGTGGCTCAGGTCTAGGCAGCTGGGACCGAGGGAATACCTGCAGGTGTACAGCAGATACAGTAGTTTACTGAAGAAGGAAATCAGGAGGGTGAAAAGGGGGCACAAGATAGCTTTGGCCGAGAAGATTACGGTGAATCCAAAGAGGTTCATAAGTATATTAAAGTAAAAAGAATAGCTAAATGAGAATATGTCCCCTCAAAGTCCAAAATGGACATGCATGTCTGGAACCGTAGGAGATTTGCGAGATTCTCAATGAATATTTCTCATCTGTTTTTACCGTGGAGAAATACATGAAACTTGGGAGGTTAAGAAAAGTCGTAGTGTTATCTTGGGATGAGTCAATATCACGGGAGAGGACCTGTTGGATGCATTAGAATGTATGAAGGTGGATAAATCTCCTGGTCCTAAACAGATGCATCCAAGAACAGTGCAAGACGCTGCAGAAGAAACTACGGGGACCCAGGTTGATATTTTTGCATCATCGTTCGCTACAGTTTAGGTTCCAGAATATTGGAGATTAGCAATTGTGCCATTATTCAAGAAGGTAAGCAAAGAAAAACCTGGGATCGATAGACCAGGAAGTCTAACATCTGTGGTACGTAGGTTACTTGAGAAGACTCTGAGGGATGTGTCTGTGTGTGTGTCTGTCTGTGTGTCTGTCTGTCTGTGTGTGTGTCTGTCTGTGTGTGTGTGTGTTTCTCAGTATTTTTCAAAGGGAAATATCACTGTACATATTTGCAATATCCTCTCGCCATTCCTCTTTCCATCATAGTTTGTTTTCGTCATAGACACGTTGTTTTAGTAGATTAAAGAAATCTGCCTGACTTGTTCCTAAAACTGACCCTGACACACTCTGAGAACTATATCATTGGCCATAGCACCAACATAGTTATAATTGTTCTTTTGTGGGCAGTGGAGGAGTGGGGCTAGAAAAGGGAGCAGTGAGCCAAAACAACACAGGGAATTATCGACTCAATCAGCCAACGTCAGAGACGAGGAGTTCCTTGGAGGGGATTCTGAGGGATAGAATTTGCATGTATTTAGAAAGACAAGGAATGATTAGGGATAGTCAATATGGATTTGTGTGATGGAAATCATGTCTAATTAATGTGATTGAGTATTATGAAGAGGTGACAAAGAGGATTGAAGACAAAGAAAGAAGATTGAACACTGTGGTGTACAATTTTTACACAGACTTCAGCAAGGCATTTAATAAGGTTCCCCATCGTAGACAGATTACTAAAATTAGGTTATATGTAATCGAGGAAAAGCTAAACAATTGAATACAAAATTGGATTGAAGGTAATGGATTGTTTTCCAGACTGAAGACCTGTGGCCAGCGGTGTTCTGAAAAAATCAATGCTGAGCTCACTGCTTTTCGTCACGAACATAACAACTTTGATGTGATTATCGGAGGCATGGTTAGTAAGTTTACAGATAACATGACCAAATTGGTTCAGTGGACAGTGAAGAAGATTATCTCAGAATATAACGGGATCCTTGACCATCAATGAGCCAAGGACTGGCAGATGGAGTTTAGTTTAGATATTTGTGACGTTTTACATTTTGGTAAGTTAAAGCGGGGTAGTGCCCTGGGGAATGTTGCTTAACAAAGAGAACTACGGGTGAAGATTCATTGTTCCTCGTAAGTGGAGTTTAGGTCGGTAGCGTAGTGAGGAACGTGGTTGACATGCTTGCCTTAATCGGTCAGAACATTGAGAATAGGAGTTGGAGTAGCATGTTGCGCTTGTACAGGACGTAGGTGAGGCCACTTTAAGAAAACTGTATACATATCAGTTGACTCTGTTTCAGGATGGATGTTGTTAAGCTTGAACGGGTGCAGAAAAGATTTACAAGGATTTTCTGGAACCTGAGGGTTTGAGCTACATGGAGATGATGAACAGGTTGAGGCTTTTCCCCCTGGACTGCCAGAGGCTGAATGGTGACATGACAGAGGATTAATAAAGTCCTGAGAGGCATGGATAGTCTGAATGGGCAAGATTTTTTTTCCCGGTGTAGGGGCGTCCAGAACTAGACGGCATAGGGTGAAGGTGACAGGGCAAAGACTTAGAAGGAACCTGAGGGGAACCCTTTCCATACAGAGGCTGGTGGGTTTACTGTCAGAGGAAGTGGTGAAAGCGGGTACAAGTACACGTTTAAAATGTAACTGGATAGGTACATAAATAGGAATAGATCATGGGATGTGGGCCAAATGCTGACAAGTGGGACGAGATCGGATTCAGATGCCAGATTGGCATGGACAAATTGGACAAAAGGATTTGTTTCCACGCTGTATGATTCTCTTATTTTTACAGCGGGATGAGGAAGAATTCTGAAAGGGCCATTCGAATTCTCTTCGCCGGAAGTTTGTGGTGCCTCCCTGATTACAAGTATTCACAGCTGAGTTAGTTAAAGATTAGACAGACAGGTGTGTCACGGAAAATGGGACACAGACGGGACGATGAGGCTGAGACCACAATCTGATCAGCCACAATCTTAATGCCTGGTGGAGAAGGCTCAAATTCTCTAATGAGACACTACTGCTCCTCAGTCCCATGTTTCTGTGTCCCATTCAACGCCTCTAACCTGCTAGACAGGAGCAGTTCGAGTCCACTTATTGTTATAGCATGGTGCACAGAACTAGAGGAAACAATCGGCCCCTCAAGACTGTCCTACTCGGTTTGGGAGATATAGAAAATGTAATTGGAAGACCCAGGCTGGATATGGAAGAGGTTGGTCATTTCTCTTTACAGGGCTTCCCCTCTCTGTATCTTGTGCTTCATTTGTTGATGATGTTGTAGAGCCAGGTTCACTGTGAATACAGTCCCCAAATATCACCCAGTGATGACTCACAAAATCCACGGGTCTCCCTGATTGCAACATTCCATAAAAGACCTTCCAGGAAAGTAACACCAACTAACATTCCAATAACAGAACGGGAGAACATCAGAAACAGGGGCAGGTCATTCCCATCCCAAGCCTGCCTTGCCCTTCACTAAGATCAAGGCTGACCTGCTCCAAGTCTCAAATCTTCCTCAATGTCCAAGTCTTCTTGAGCACTTCCATAGAACACAGAACAAAGAACAGCACTGATGTGGAGATGTCGGTGTTCGACTGGGGTGTACAAAGTTAGAAATCACATATCACCAGGTTATAGTCCAACAGGTTTAATTGGAAGTACACTAGATTTTGTAACATCTCTCCTTCATCAGGTGATAGTGGAGGGCTCGATCGTAACACAGAATTTACAACAAACATTTACAGTGTAATGTAACTGAAATTATATATGGAAAAATTGATTGTCTGTGAAGCCTTTCACCTGTTAGAATACCATGATAGTTTTACTTCTTTCATGTGTAAATCACAAAAACCTAATTTTTTAAAAAAGTTGCATTCTCAGGTGAGCTGTGAACAATGGTGATAGCTAGACAAAATGTTGAAGGTGTTGGCCCCCTGTGTTCTCTGACTATGCCATGATATTTAGATTGATTCTAAGCTAAAAAGAGAGATAACGGAGTTTTACATGAATTCATGCAGTTTTTGAGCTCAGAGTTCTACAAGAATGCATGCAGTTAGGACCTTCAGCCCTCGACATTGCACCCTTTATCCTACTCTAAGATCAGACTAACCTACATGCTTCCGTTCACTTTGTTCCATGTGCCTATCCAGGAGTCTCAAGTTTCTCTCACGTATTTGATGCTACTACCACCGCTGGCAGTGCATTCGAGACAACCACCACTCTCTGTGTAAAGAATCTACCTCTGATATCTCCCCTAAAACTTCCACCAATTACCTTAAAATTATGCCACCTAATGATAGACATTTCTGCCATGGGAAAATGTCTCTGACTATTCACTCTCTCTCTGCCTCTCATCAACTTGTACACCTCCATCAAGTCACCACTCATCTATTTTTCCTCCAATGAAAAAAGCCCTCGCTCCCTCACGATTTCTTCGTCAGACCTGCCCGCCAGTCCAGGCAACATCCTGTTAAATCTCCTCTTTACACTGTCGAAAGCTTCTTATCCTTCCTATAATGAGGAGACCAGAACTGAGCACAATATTCCCTGTGCGGTCCGAGTAGGGCTCTATCGAGCTGCAGCATAACCTCGCGGCTCTTAAACTCAATCCTCCTGCAACTGAAAGCCAACACAACAGACGCCTTCTTAACAACCCGATCAACTTGGGTGGCAACTTTGAGGGATCTGTGGACACGGACACCAGGATCCCTCTGTTTCTCCACACTGCCAAGAAACCTGCCTTTAACCATGTATTCTGCATTCACAGTCGAGCTTGCAAGTTTGAACTCCATGTGCCACTTCTCAGCCCAGCGCTGCATCCTGTCGATGTCCCATTGCAAACTACAATAGCCCTCCACATTCTGTACCATTCCAACAACCTTTGTGTCATCGGCAAATTTACTAGCCCACTCTTCAATACCCATATCCAAGTCATTTTTGAAAATAACAAAGAGCAGAGGTCACTGAACTGATCCCAGCGGGACACCACTGGTCCTTTTCAGTGGTCTAGCACTCCTACCTCTCTGCACAAGAGAATTCCTGATATTCACTACCCTCTCATTGAAGAAAACGTTCTCTGCTTCTGCACCATGACCTATTGATATGAACAAAAGAGGTAACACAGGGGCTCAGGTAAGAGAGACTGACCCTGAACTCAAGGCAGCATTTGACGCAGGATGACATCAAGGAGCCTGAACAAAATCACACATTAATGAGAATTAATTATGACCTCTACACTGTTTGGAGTCATTCACGGCACAAGGGAAGATGATTATCATTGGTGGGCATCAATCATCTTAGCCGTGGGACACATCTGCAGGAGATCCTCAGCGTAGCATCCTCAGCCCCGGGCATCTCCAGTTTGTCATCATAGAATCCCTACAGTGTGGAAGGAGGATATTCAGCCCATTGAGTCCAAACTGAGCAGAGTAGATTCCCTACAATGTGGAAACAGGTACTTCGGCCCAACCAGTCCACACCGACCCTCCGAAGAGTAACCCACCCAAACACATTTCCGTCTGACTAATGCGCCTAACATAATGGACAATTTAGTATGGCCAATTCCTCTGGCGTGCACATCTTGGGACTGTGGGAGGAAACCGGACCACCCGGAGGAAACTCATGCAGACAAATGAGGAATGTGCAAACTCCACACAGATAGTTGCCCAAGGCTCGAATCGAACCTGGGACCCTGGTGCTGTGAGGCAGCAGTGTTAGCTACTGAGCCACCGTGCCAGCAGAAGATTGGGCATTCACTGAAGTTTACAAACTTTTCAGGACAAGTTGTCCCTCTTCAGCTCTTGAAACAGTCTGTGACCATGTGCAACAAGACCTGGACAACATTCAAGATCGTGCTGTTAAAGTCTGGGTAACGTGTATGTAACAGCACAGTACATTTCCACAGTGAAATGACGAGTTCATTCAGCACCTCAATCTGGTTTCACAAGAATGTGGTGAAGCTATTCATCCCATCAAAACTACTGGGCAAAAAGAGGGATAGACCATTCAGTCCCTCCTACCTGTAACGTACATGGGAACAGAAAGAACCATTTCACACCCGGAGTCACTTACAAAGGAGGAGGAAGAGGTAATTCAGCTTGTCAAGCCACTAACGCAGGAACAGGAAAATGTCAGAGATGCTCCAACATGACAAACAAATGGAGCAAGGGCTACATAGACAGACTGCTCCAAATTGATCCACATGGCTTAATTACTCATGGTACAGATGTGTTACTTTAACATGGTTTTCTGGTAATCGGAATGAAGCCAACATTTTTTAGCCATTCTCCAAGTTATCTTCCATCTCCAAGAAGGCAGTCCCATGGTCTCCGTGGATGTCAGAAACCGGTGGGGAATAACTAACTGTTTCAGAATGAAGGCATGTTGGCTGCTGACAGGGTTGTGTACAAAGTGACATTCAATGCAGTGTCACACAGTAACTGCGCATTCAAGTGTTCAGAGTTCATTCAGAGTCTGTACCTCTCTGACAATCGACATGGGGGCTCTGCAGATGCATGTAAACTGTCGTGAATCAAACACTTCATGAAAAGAATGAACTTTTCACCCTATTCAGCTTCTGTCCATACCCATCAAGCTTCAGCTTCTTATTCTCGCACAGAGCTTGAGATTAAACGCATAGTTACTGCAGTCTCACCTCATGGTAACATCATGCCAGTGTTTACTCTGGTCAAACTACTTTGCACTCTCTTAGTGACAAAGGGATCGTTTTTATAAAGCAGACCAAATCTTTACACAATGCACCAAATACTCTCTCAACAAAACACGATCAGTGGGAACGATATTCTAACGTTTGTACTTCAATCATTTTGCATGAAGAGCCAAATATCATTTACTTCCTGTCCCCGTATGATTTCTGTCAGTGACGTATGACCAAGGACATCCAGGTCCTTTTCAACAAAAGCACTCGCCAACCTATGCACCATTTAATAAATATAAATGTACATGATGATATTTGTTGTTCACATCTAAATCATTTTTATACCCATTGAACAGCTATTGTCCAAACACTGATCCTGCTGCCACCTATTAATCATTCAGTCCAGTGAAAAACAGTATTCTTCTCGTTTCTCCATTGCCCAATTTTTAAAACATGTGGTATATATTCCACCCCTACCTACCCATGGACTCGAACGTTCCCCAATCACCTGTATTCAAACATGTCAAGCGTCTTCTAAAGATACAAATACTCCATTCCCATTGGTTCTCAACTGTCGATGTCACAACGGATAGTGTCCACAAACAGGTTTATCAAAGTCCATTTCCCTTTCCTGAATCTAGGCCGAATATACCAATCATATCATTATTCTCCAAGTATCTAGTTGTCACGTTCCTTATATAACGTTCCAATATTTTTTCTCACAGCTGATATCAAGCTATTTAGTTTTCTGTTTTCCCTCTCCATCCTTTTTTTAAATATTTAAGTTTACAATAGTTGTTTTCCAGTCTGCAGATTTTTTTTTCCAGAATCTAACTAGCTTTGAAGAATAATCAGTAATTCTTTCACTAGCTCTGTTCTCATCTGAATCACTCTGGGATGTAGCTCATCAGATGCAGCAACTTATGAAACTTCAATTCAATTAAATTTCCAATAACATACGCTTCAATTCAAATAGATTTCCAATAACATACGTTTTAGTAATTCTGATTTCCTGCAGTTTCCATTTTTACTAATCACTCTGTTCCCTAATATTTCTGGAAGTTAGTTTCTGTACCTTCCCCTGTGGAGATGGAACCAACGCATTCCTCTCAGCAGGCAGCTGGTTTATGATCGCTTGTGAATAAATTGGAGGACTGCACTTCAGAGATGGTGGATATCTTACCCACTGATGCCTGCAAAGTTCCAGAATCAATCCAATTTAATTCATCGTGAGTGTCAGCTCAGTCCTGTCCCTGGTGTGAGACGATAGGTTATACTGAAGGAGGGGATACAGCTCAATGGCCACCTCAATTTTGAGACAAGCTGGTTTTAATTTTTACACCAGAATGGGTGCAGCTTAGACAAATCGCCCTGGAAATCCCAGAGAGTATAGTACAGTGCTCTGCTCCTCCCAGTTTACACAGCTTCCCTTCTTTGGTCTCAGCTCCATTTGTTTACAATGGACCCAGCCACACTGTAAATGCAGTGTTCAGAGTGGAGTCTCCAGACTCTCCGGGCTCCCTGAATGAACCCAGTAGCTGACATCACAATCCTGAGAACACCATCCACAGAGCCTCCACTGACTTTCTAGATGACAGCAGCAAGTCAATTCCCCACAACCATAGTCCATCCATTCAATGTTGAAAATGCCTCGGTCTCCTCGGTTTCCCTTCCTGGCTGAGAAAGCTCTTACATCTCCACACAGTCGCACAGTAACAGTTCCTCTCTCTAGAGAAAAAGTTGACAATGGAACATTACGTTTCTCTCTATCTCAGCGACTTTAAGTATTGCTGATGGAGTTCATCACAACACTCCGAGACGAGAGCTAGAGGAACATAACTCACAGTAAGCAGGGACATCCCATAATAAATATGATATTCAGGAATATGTGAAAAGGGGTATTGTTAGAATAACTTCCCATTCTGTTTTCCTTCCAGTCCATCATCAGCAATCATTTTGCTTGCTTTTCCTCTCTCTCTCTCTCTGTCTCTCTCTCTCTCTCTCTTGCTGGACATCATCCACTCAACACAAACCCCCCGCTCACCCTTCCAGCCATCCTTGATATAATAATATTTTTTGCCAGTTGCATTCAGTTTTGATAGGTCCACCGAACTCGAAACGCTATTTGTGTTTCTTCCAACAGACTGCCAGACCTGCTGAGATTCTCCAACATTCTTTCAGAAGGTGGAGAATTTTATTTCAGATCGCCAGCATCCACATTTCCTTGGTTATTTCACCTTTAATGTTGTTGTTTCGCGGGATGCCAGCATCACTGGCAAGGGCAGCATTTGTTGTCCATCCTACCTGCCCTTGACTACGCGGCCATTTGTCAAGGCAATATGGAGACAACCATATTGTTGTGGATCTGAGGTGACACTTAGTTCAGACAGGGCAAACATGTTAGGTTTCTTTACCAAAGTTTATTAATAAAATAAGAAAATAAATCCTGATGGTTTATGGTTGCCATGAGTGAAATTAGGTTTCATTCCAATTTTTGTCATTGGAATTTAAATGTAGTCATCGACTGTGGTAGGATTTCACACAATGCTTTTAGAGTCATAACCCGTGCCTCTGAGTTACACAGCCAGTGACATTATTACTCTGTTTAAGAGTCCCTCTTGTGAAGTAACCGTAGAGACAAGAACAAGCTTGTGGTCAAACTATTTGTAACTGGAAGAGAGGTCAGAAGAGAACTGGAGCCATAAAATCTGTTGTTAACGAAGGGGTAGGTGATGGCGAAGTCAGCAACAGAACTCAGGCAGAGCTGGAAATTGTGGATATTATGAAGGTGGATGTCAGCAGGTTTGATGACAGAGAGAATATGGAGACAAAAAACAGTTCACAGTAAAAAGGGACTCAACGTTCTGAACAGTCTTGTTCCTTCTCTGATGTTTATGAGTGAGTAGTTTGGAAATGCATGAGAAGGAAGTGGCGTTTGTGACTGAAAGTTTATGTTTTTGTTAAACATAATCAACCAGAATAGCAATAACATTCAGCATCATTTATAGAATTGACAGAGATACGAGGAACACCAATAGCGAGGATGGGATAGTACCCAGTTTGAATAATCATCAGTACGGCTTCTATCCGCAACTGTAATCGTGGCCAATCCTGAGAAAGCCAGTAAAGTCTCCAGGATAAACTCCTGTCCATTGTTGGAACATTCCAGTCTAATGTTCTCAGATTCTGATCCATTGTTGGAAGGTTCCAATCTAATATTCTCAAATTCAAATCCATTGTTGGAACATTCTAATGTTCTCAGATTCCGATCTCTCTCTCTTTCTCTGTAGCTGCTGATCCCAATCTTGTTGAGGTTGACTCTGCGCCGAATACTATGGCATAACAAGTTGAAAGAAGTCCCTAATTATGGAAGAGGGAAATACTCCAGTAAACCAATTAGGTCCAGGAAGACTGATATTAATCACAGTCACTGAACAAACAGCTCCAGTTAACCCATTTCACGGCAACTCTGATATATCACAATAATACTTGGTGTGGGTGGGATTTTGATATCACTGATTATTGGTCTAATGGCATATCTCCAGTTGTAAACATATAGGTGAGGGAGCGAGATAATTCTTTCTCTTCACAAGCTCGATGATTCTGCTGTGTTTTGGCAGCGTAGGAATTGCTGGGCTCCCGAGGCCGTCTGTGTCTGATCACCAGGCCTGCTGCATCTTTTAATTTTATTGATTTATGCTTATCTTTGACTTTTGTCTGTCCAGCATTTAACGGCTAAGGTGGTTTAGGATTTTTTGAGAGACACCTACAGAGCCATAGACGATGTAGATTCCGTCCATTCCTTGTGTTCTTGCAGCCACGGCCTGGTCCGGTGAAGTGATAGTCAAACTCTCACAGAACCAGGATTCTTAGTTTTACCTTTCGGTAGTTGGAACAGTTACTGTACAGCTATTAAGTAAACTATTATTCTGCTAAGTTTTCCAACAGAATTAAGTTATTGCAAATTCCTCTTCCTTTTGATGTCTTTTATCGACAGTATTCGAATAAATTGTGTTTTGCTTAATGTCGAATGTTTTGACCAAGTAAATTCTATCTTAAACATATCACCTCACATTTACCAGCAGAATGGACCGAGCCAGAGGAGTGATAATCATGTCAGGAATTATATCGGATACTGAATCCACCTCTCAGATCCAGCCCGGAGACGTATTAGCTCCTTCAGCATGAAACACTGAGTAGACCAGGCTGGTGTACTGCTCAGCAATCTGTCCAGGATCGAACACTGTTTGGAACTCACCAGTTCACTACTTATCGGTCCAACAGTGCACTGATCTATGAACTTGGACTAGATAATCTTTTCAGCACAGGGCGTTGTGCAGAACACACAAAGGCATTGTTCTATACACACGGACTGGATATCTGTGCAGCATGGGGAGCTGTGCAGTGAATAGCAGTGAATTTATCTATTAATCTGGAGCAGTTACCTTCCCAGCATACACAGCTGTGTACACCAATCACTGCATTGCTGAGTAACACTGTGTTAGATCACTGCCCAGCGTGGGGAAACTTGCAGCTCATGCTACAAGTGACAGGATGTGCAGCTCCTCCATTTACAGCTCCATATCAACATTGTGGCATGACACAGGAGTGCTTTGGATGTGAAACTCTCTGCCAGAGAGAGATGGCGGGGAAATTAGTTTTAATACCAACAAATGGGAGGAGCTTAGTTAAAAGCGAGGGGGAGATTGAGAGAGAATTTCACAAAAGGATCTTATGATAGGTTTAAAAATTGTGAAATGAAAACATTTCGATAGCATCTTGCAATATAGGTCACTGTTTCCAGGAATGATGGGTGAGCATGATATTGGTGTAAGTTAAGATGATGGAGAGTTTTGGATAAGCATTTGTCCTGCAGCTTTGCAACTGGGAGTAGGATGAGCAGAGTCTTCGACTCATTGGGCGAAATCTAACAATAATTTGTTTCAGTGCCATTTTCATTGAGTGCGACAGAAGGAATGTCTGCACGAGGCAGAGCTAATATTGGTGGACTTACTAGGTGCTTTGAGGAACAGTCACAGAACCCGAAAGATTAACTCTGCTTTCACTCCACAGATGCTGTCAGACTTGTCAGTGTCTTCAGCAATTTCTGGTTTTGAACAAGTTCCAAACATGTATGTCAAAGCTGCTCACACGCCCTGTCCAACATGGAGCGCCATACACCGGGAATTGAGTGATAATGCAAGATATACAAATTCATTTGCTCTGAAACTACATAAGGCTGTCATCACCGACACTACAGAGCTCTTAATCATGGTCATGGAGAGAAACAGGGAAACACAGTCGCTTTCAACAGAGGGGAAGAGATTCAGGTGAAAACGTTAAATGCTTTTGAAGAATGCGACAAATTGGAGTCATGACATCATGAAGATACCCAAACAGGATGAGAATTTTTTAAAAAAGGAAGCGTTCCCACATCAGAAACCTGTATAGGGCACTGTGTACAGGGGAGAAGGGTGACTGGGTCCCCATGAGAATGAGGACAGGCAGCAGAATTGTATTGCAGATATTGCAGCTCAAACTGGGCATTCATGTGATGCTGGAAATCATAGCAGCTGTAGTATCAGCAGCAGGAGTTGAATTATATTCAACCACAATATAATCTCTCAGTCTACCATTGCCATGAAGCCGATCTTCGCTTCAGTGATGAGTGTGGGTGAACATGCCATGGTCAGAACCGTGTGTACCTAAACCTGATGACAACCCATTCAAGCTACCGCACTTACTGCTTACATTAACAAACAGCAGAACTAATACCTGATAGAGAGGGAGCAATGACCCCAAGACTGTGACCACTTCTTTTAAAACCAGCTGTGAATTACTGCTGATCTGTCTACTCTTACTCTTACCTGTTCGAAAAATCCTTGTTCCTTTTGTTAGAGACGGTTCAAGAACTTCCCTCCTATTAACATTTTGTTTGCATCATTGAAATACTTACTGTGCCTTCCCCTGTGAGGAATGATGCAAAACATGTGTGTAAATTATCTGTCGGTTCCCTGTAGCCAATTCTTCAGTCACACCCGCCAATTATCCTCAGTATACTTTCCTAATTAATTTCACCTAAGATCACACACTCATCTTAAACTTTTTTTTATATGCTCGGAAAAGCTCGTGCTGCTTGTTTTTGTATTTCTTGCCAATTTACCGCATCATGTCTTTTCTCCCCTTTTCCTCGGTTTCTAGACTCATACAGTCATATAGCGCACAAACAGACCCTTTGGTCCAACTTATCCATGCTGACCAGGTTTTCCAAACTAAACTAGTCCCATCTGATTGCATTTTGTCCATATGCCTCTTAACTTTTCGCATTCATATGTTTGTCCTAATGAGTTGTAAATGTTGTAGCTGTACTTGCATCTCCCACTCTTCCTCTGACAATTCATTCCACATACACACATCACCCTCTGCGTGAAAACATTGACCCTTCGTCCATTTCAAATCTTCCCTCTTTCACCTTAAACCTATGCCTTCTATGATTGAACTCCCCCATCCCGTGGGAAAGGCCTTGGCTGGTCACTCTATGCATACATCTCATGATCTTATAAACTTCTACAATATCATCCCTCAACCTCCTACGCCCTATCTGTCACTAACTTTATGAACAAGCATTTAAAGATAAGCACTGCAAATTTGAAACAGTATTCAAATGGCAGGTAAATGACACTCAGCCCAAGCTTCATACTGTGATTTGTTTTTTTTCTCCATGTTATAATACGAAGGCAGCAGGAAACTGTGACGAGCACCAATAAGAAGTCATACACCTGAATTGCTCTACAGTGAAAGCGCATCACTGGCCTGAACCATGTAAGAAGGGGAATTCTTGTACCACACGGTCAGCGTGCAGTTGCCTTTAGCAGAGTGAGATGAAGGCTGAGTACACCTTTTGAAATTTGGATCACAGTGTGAATTCAGTGCAAAGTGGGAGAGGTGTTTTCAATAAGGTTTACTCAAAGAAGGAAACTTTCCGGAGTGAGATGTGTGGGAGGTGTAAAACAGGATGAATGGAGAGGCCGAGCCACACTGAGACCAAAGACTAAGTGGCAACACTAAACCTAGCTTGATGTTACTGAAGAGTAGGTAGACTTGATCAAGGAGATTCAGGTGAAGTGATGAGGGACCATAATGTAAGAGAATGTACTCTATAATTTGAGAGGGAGAACGTGGAATCACGAAAGGGACACAAGCAGGGAAGAGGATGGAGCAGCAATGGCAGCAGTTTCTGGGGGAAATTCAGGAAGCACAGCTGAAATTCATGCCTAACATCTGCTTCTGGTCCCTGAAATAAACTTCCTAAATCTGGACCTCCACTAATGCTCATCAATGGTATCCTTGAGAGCCTTTGTCAACCATGGGTGCTTCATCTTCTTATCGAGTTCATCTTTTTAAACAGAAACAATAATTACTGAGCGGTTTGGGACATCTGTTTGAATGTCTGCTCACGTGTACTCACTGTCCTTCCTCTGGGTCTATTTTCACATTCCGCTTTCGACCAGATGTGAGGCAGAAATCCTCAAATTAGATGCCTGTTTCTTTTCAATCATTCAGGGGGAACTTTTGCCTGTGGCTGAACACATGATCAGCGGAGGCTGACTCCACTCTCCAAGTTTCTGCATCTCTGTTGCTTCTGTTTGATGATGCCACATTCCTGTGAACTGCTTCTAACGTGACCTCATTTTCCTTCAAACCAGAAATCCCCGAACTCTGGTGGACAGGGCTTTCAGCTATGACTGTCCCATCTCCCACGGTGTTGCCCTCAATCCGTCCCCTCCATCCCAGAACAATGATAGATCCTTCCTTGTCCACACTTCCTCCTGCACGAGAATCCACATTCACATAATCATCTTACGCCATTTCCACCATCTCCAGCAGGACAGCATCATCAAACACATCTTCCCCTCCCACCCACTGTCAGTATTTCACAGCGACCGTTCCCTCTATGTCAACGTCCATCACCCCGAACGTTTCCCCACTCCCCATCGCACCATCCCGGGCAATTACAGAAGCTGCAACACTTGTCCAATAATCTCATCCCTCCTCACTCTCCAAGGCCCCAAACATAGCTTCCAGGAGAAGCAGCATTTCACTTGTAAACTTTCAATCTGATCTCCTGTCATTGCTGCTCATAATGCAGTCTCTTTATATTGGCGGGACCAAATTGAGATTGCTTTGAGGAACACACCCACTCTGTCTGTAGAAATAACTCTAACCTTCTCATTGCTTCCCATTTCAATAATTTACCTTGCTCTCATGCTAACATTTCAGCCCTGGGCTGCTGCAATGTTCCAAGGCAGCACAACCGAATCTCGAGTAACAACTCACTTTACATTTTCCTACGTTACAGCCTTTAGGAGTTAATGTACAATTTCATAATTTCATAGTCTGACCCCATTATAACTGTTCTCCAATTTCCGTACAATCTCTCTCCTGGCCTCCCGATGACCTTGTGTGGTTGTATCTTCTTTATCTTTCACTGAATAGAGAGAACCCCTTTTCCCCATTCACATCTTAATTTAAAGCTATTTAACATGATCTTCTCGTTCACCACTACTAAAAGCATGTTTATATTTTGCCATACCCTCTTTTATCCGTCAACCCACTCCTCACATCTGTCAAGGGATTATAAAGCTCATTTTCCAATCCTTTCTGAAGAAGTGTCATACTGGACTTGAAAGGCTAACTCTATTACTCTGTCTCTGCAGATGATGCCAGACCTGTTGAGTTTCTCTAGAAATGAATAGGCTCACAACAACTTTTCAATTAAACAAATAACTATGGATACTGGAAATGAAAATGCGAAAATTGCTGGAGAAAATGGGAGCTTTGTAGAAAGGTCACTGGTCCAGAAAGATTAACTCTGCTTTCACTCCACAAAATGCTGCCAGACCTGCTGAGTTTCGTCAGAAATTTCTGTTTTTGAACAAGTTCCATAGACGTGTGTTAAAGCTGCTCAAACGCTCTGTCTCACATGGAATGCACTGGGAAGTGACCGATAATGCAAGGTGCACAAATTCCTTGATCTGAAACTGCATAAGGCTGGCATCTCGGACACTGCAGAGCTCTTAATCATGCTCGGGGAGAGAAAAAGAGGGGAACACATTCACATCAAACACAGAACATGGCATTGGGGGAATGGAAAAGATTCAGATGCATATGTTAAGGGGTTTAAGTAAAGGAACAAATTGGAGGCGCGACATCAGGCAGAGACCCTCAGCAGAATCAGAATAGGAACATGGAAGTGTTACCACATCAGAAACCAAGCTAAGACAGTGAGGACAGGGCTGATGTGTGAATGGGTCTTGGTGTGAACTGGGAGATAGTCAGTAGAATTGAATTGAACATATTGGAGCTCAAAGTGGGCAGTCATGTGGTGCGGTAGAATCACAGCAGCAGCAGAATTGTATTCAACTACAATCTGTAACATTTTCCCCAGGATAATCCCTCATCCTACCATTACCATCAAACTGATCTATGGGTCAGCGAGGAGTGCGGGTGAACATGATAGGGTTCGAAACCATGTGTACCTAAACCTGATGACAACCCATTTAAGCTACCGCACTTGACTGGTTGCATTCGCAACAGCAGGACTAACATCTGATACAGAGGGCGAAATGATCCCAAGACTAACAGATCATATCGAAGTTGTGCAGTGCTGCCACATCGAGACATAAATGTCGATGGACTATTAAACAACTCACTGGAGGAGAGGACTCCATAAATATCGCCATCCTAAATAACGGGACAGCCCTGTACATTAGTGTAAAAGACATGGTTGTACTATTTGCAACGTCCTTAGCAGAAGTGTTGAGTTGATGATCCACCTCACCCTCATCGTGCTGCCCGCAGAATCACAGATGCCAGTCTTTAATAGATCTGATTCACTGTTTGTGACATGAAGAAACAGCTGAACACAGTAGATACGACAAAGGCAATGGGCCCCGACACCATTACTGCAATAGGACTGAAGACTTGTGCTGCACAACAAGCCGTGTCTCTGGGGAAGCTGTTTGATTCCAGCTCCAACTCTGACATCTCCCTGGCAATGTGGAAAACAATTCAGCTATGTCCAATCCCATAACAAGGGAATAACCGCAGTCTGACCATTTACCACGCCTTGAGTCCCATTGCAATGGTCGCATTGGTGGGAGTTCTTTCTGGCTGATCTGTCAAGCAGCACAGAAATAACCTGCTCCGTGTGTTTCAGATAGGTCCCCATGTGGAGATGGTGCTGTTGTGGAAATATCACTGGATTACTAATCCAGACCAAGCTAATTCTCTGGCAGGCGGTGGAAGTTATAATTAATAAAATATCAAGACGTAAAACCTGGAGTCATTAACAGTGACCTTGAAGCCAATGTCGATTATAAACACTAATTTCCTTCCTCAATATACTTTCAGGAATTGAATCTCGGGTGCTTTCCTGGTCTGGCCTAAAAGTGAATCCAGATACACAGATATGTGGAAAACTCTTCAATGGTCTCAGAAACTGCCAAGCAAGACTCTCTATTGTATCAAACTGCTCCGAAGCCTTAAAGGATAAAGCTGTACAGATCACCCGGCACCAGCCTCAGTAGTGGAACGGGAAACACTATCCTATTGACCCTGCAGAGAGCTCCTTCCTAACATCTGAGAGCTGGTGGCAATATTTACAGAGTTTTCCCACATACTGCACAGAAACTTCGGGAAAGGAGTAGGTCATTCAACACACTGAGCATCCCCCATTCTAGTTCATGGTGAAAATCTCCTCAATTCAGTTTTCAACACACATATCCTTTAGCATGTTTAATCATCGGAACACATAAAATATGAACTACTTTTTACCAGGATGTTGCCTGGTATGGTAGAAAGATCGTATGAGGAAAGGCTGAGGCACTTGGGGTTGTTTTCATTGGAGAAAAGAAGGTTTGGGGTGACTTGATAGAGGTGTATAAGATGATTAGGGGTTTAGATAGGGTCGATAGTGAGAATCTTTTTCCACGTATGGAGTCAGCTATTACAAGGGGGCATAGCTTTAAATTAAGGGGGGTAGGTATAGGACAGATGTTAGGGGTAGGTTCTTTACTCAGCGAGTCGTGAGTTAATGGAATGCCCTGCCAGTAGCAGTGGTGGACTCTCCCTCATTATGGGCATTTAAGCGGGCATTGGATAGGCATATGGAGGATAGTGGTCTCGTGTAGGTTAGGTGGGCTTGGATCGGCGCAACATCGAGGGCCGAAGGGCCTGTACTGTGCTGTATTCTTCTATGTTCTATGTTCTATATACTGTATTCGCTTTGGTCCATACATTTTTATCCTCCATTCAATATACAGGCAGTTATCCAATAAGGTGTGTTTATTAAACGCAATTTCGCTGCAACACAATTAGTGAATTGTGCCCCTTTCTTTATAAAACGAGCTCCCGTTCACTGTTATGGGAGTCTGTCTCTGGCACCAGCTGAACAGCAAATCCCAACCTCAGGAGCCCTCTGTCTGCCAAATGCACCCTCAGTGTGTTCAGATAAAGCAGGAATGTAATCTGCTCTGCAAGCCTTGAAACTGAGCCTGAATGCGGGATTTGTAGACTTTATTTCAAACCGGGAGTGGAATATTTTGGAGAGAACTGTAATTCCGCATCACGTGGTCAGTCAACCCGCGCGATTTCTGGTGAAGACCTTGGTGAAAGGTACAAGGCTGTAGTCAGTGACTGTAGTGTTAACGTGTGGCATTTACTGCACTAACTCATTACAATATACGGTTTAAAAATTTATGTAGCCTGTGCTATTGTTTGCGTTAGGCCGACTATTATTTTTGTTTTGATTTTTACTTGTAATTTGGGGGTTTGCACCGAAGCCTTTTTTTTTCCATTAGCCCCATTATTTATATTGCACCGTTTTCTATAATACGGTATTCCACAGGAACACAGCTGCCACAGTATTGGATAACTACCTGTAATTATTGCTGATTCTATATCTCCACACCAAACCCCTGCACTCTCCCCATCCCTTCTGTGTCTTGAAATCCTTATTTATATTCAGTACCTTAGCTTTCACAGCCTGATCAGGGAAATAATTCCCCAAATTCACCAGTCTCTGAGTGCAGACATTTAGTTTCGTCTCAACGCACTTTGGCCTGGCTGTACCCAACACTGTGAGCCCGTGTTTTGGACATCCCACTCAGGGGAATTATCATCCCTGCTTCCAACCTGTCTCGCCATGTCAGAGTTTTATATAGTTCACCCATTTTCCTAAACCTCATGGAATACAGGCTCAGTCGCCCCAAACTCTGCCACAACAAGCCTGTCATCCCAGAGATCAGTCTGGTCATCCTTCGCTGCTCTCCCTCAATGTCACGTTTGTCCTTTATTAGGTAAGGAGACCGAAACTGCACTCAATACTGCACAATGTTCAAGATGGGGTCTCACCAAGGGCCTGTACAGCTGCAGTAAGACGCCCTTACTCCTGGACTCAAATCATCCTGAAATGAAGGTCAGCACACCATTCATTTTCAACAAAATTGTGCATTCCCGTGACAGCTGAGTCTGCTCTCACCTGAGTGGGAACCTTACAACAAGCTGGTAAAGTGTGGCTGCTGCTGTGCAGGGTCTTAGTGAGATCACGTCTGGAGTAATGTGCACAGATTTAATCTCCTCACTAAGAAAGGGTATTGGTATTAACTCAGATATTATTCCCTCAACTGATTTCTGCAATGAAGGTGTTAATCATAGAATCCCTACAGTGTGGAAGCAGACCATTTGACCCATCGACTCCACGCTGATCCTCCGAAGGCCATCCCATACAAACCCCATTCTCCAACCCCCTTCCCAACCCAATCTCTGCAACCTAGCATTTTCCATGGCTAATGCACCTAACTGGCACATCTGGGGACTGTGGGAGGAAACTGCAGTACACGACAGACACCCTTGCAAGCACAAGGAAAATGCGCAAACTCCACACAAAAGTGACGCGAGACTGAAATTGAACCCAGTTCTCTGGTGCTGGGAGGCAGCAGTGCCAACCACTGAGCTACCCACTGTGGGCAACGCAACCTGCCTGCACAATTCAACACTCGAAATGTAGCATAACAGCAGGGAGATTCCATAAGTCCCCAAACTTGTCAGTGTGCAACAGGATGAGGACAATGATATCTTGAGTGGCTTGGTCAGGAACAGGCGCAGGACATGCAAGGCATCGAAGCTATAATGTAGGATCACCAGGAGGACATTCAGCCCATCGTGTCTGTAAAGCAGGAACACAATGAGTCCAATCAGCCACCCATGCATCTTACACAGCAATTGGAGCCGATCTTTTACAGCGTTGTGCCTATTTCACAGGAATTGAAACGGACTGTCGAGGTTATGGAAAGGGAAGAACTTAGAATAACCAACTTCAATCGGGAATGAAAAGTTATGAGCAAACGATTGAAGACAAATTGTTTGAATCGGTTATTAAGGAATTAACAACAGGAGACTTGGAAAGTCAAACCACAACCCATCAAAGTCGACATGATTGTATTAAGGATAAATCATTGTTGAATTATTTTCCGATTTTTTTTAAATTAAAACGTGTGACAAACAAGTTGAATAACGGGGATCTGAAAGATGTATTATATCTAGACTTCAAGAAGGCAATGCTTGACGAAAGATTAGTATGCAAGTCAAGAGCACATGAGTTAGGACAATTTATTTGCTTGGAGAGAAATTTGCCTAACCAATAAAAAAAAACATGATATGGAGGTGCTAGCTTTGGACTGGGTTGAGTCAGGTCAATGATCATATGGCATCAGGTTATAGTCTGACGGGTTAATTTGAAAACACAAACTTTCATTGTCCTTGCTACTTTGTCAGAAGTTAGAGAGAAAAGACCTTAGGCACAAAATTTATAAGGAAAAGATGAAAGGCTTGTACAACACATGCATATGAATTGAACACATCTAAGATGGTTGCTAAATCTTTAATCGGTTAGAATGGAGACGCAGATATTGACTGATGAATATGCAAATCCAAGAGTTCCTTTCAAGTCCTGCCTGGAGATACCTTCAAGTATTATCGATGTAAAGGAGGTGACCCCTCCAGTCAGACATCGTATTTTAGGCATGTTTGGAGTCTGTATGTGTCTTCACCTGGAATCAGACTAGGTTTATTTCCAAAGTAGGAGTTAATAAAATATCGTATTGACAGACTGTCTACAAATTGTATTTTTTTGAGAAAATATAATGCATCTGGAAATACAAATCGGCAAATGAAAATTCATCTTACAGATTAGATGTGTGTGTGTGTGTGTATGTGTGTGTGCGTGTGTGTGTGTGTGTGTATGTGTGTGTATGTGTGTGTGTGTGTTTGCACGCATGTGCTTGTGTGTGATTAAAAATAAGGTGGAGTGTCTGTGGGAAGGAGAGAGAGTGTGTGTGCGTTTGTGAGAGAGTGAGGGGGAGTATGTGTGTCTTTGGGAGGGAGAGAGAGGGTATGCGTGCGTGTGAGAGAGGGGAGAGTGTGTATGCATGTGAGAGAGGGGGAATGTGTTTGTGTGCGAGAAGTATAGGGTGAATTTGCATGGGTGTACTTAAAGGGGAGAGCGAAAGGATGTGTGTCTCCTCGTTAAAACACAGGCAGGTTTGGCAGATCCCTTTCCCCATAAACACTCTGTGGTTTCAGAGCTCCCCCTCTCTGCAGCCTCTGCTCCATTTGTTGTTCATGTTGCAGACCCAGATGCTGGAACTACAGTCCCCATGCTCCATCCAGAGTTGGTTCATCAAATCCTTAGGTTTCCCTGAATGTCTAAGGCAGCTCACAGCACAACCTCCAGCAAACCATCTCCATCACCTCCACTAACCTTTCCATGACAGGAGGCAGCAGGATGCCCCTCGGCTCCTGTTCCTTGACAATAATACTCGAGGGGTTTCCTCATGTTATGGTCTACACAATCAACTGAGAGGGACAAACACAGGCCTTAAGAGGTCAGGCACAGACCAAATTTGAAAGACGTGTCTCAAAGCTGCTGGAACCCCCTTTCCAACTTGGAGCAACAGCCCGCCACATACCATTTCATTTTTTCTAAGCTTCACAATGCTAGCACTCGATACACTCGGGAGTGAAAAAACAACACCAGGGAAAGATACAGAAAAACAAACAATTAATTAACTGATAACATGTTGTGAAAATATGGATAAGGAGACAGGGGAGTGAGAGTAACTGGAGAAGTGAGACAATGGTGGGTCCAATCACAAGAATGGGACCATTCAATAAAATTACTGCCAAATCAGTTGAAATGGTTAGTTACATCAAATTGTGAATCTGCCTCACAGAACCATCCAAAACACCATAAACTAGGACAAGGGACTAGCCAGAATGGAGAGCTGTGCAGACCATGCTAGTGGACTACTCTATAAACTGGACTACCTGCCCAGCATGGGAACCATTGCAAACCTTTGCCAGTATATTGCTCCTATACTTGCACTACAGAAATGTCTTGCACGGGAAGATGAGTAACCCATGCAGTGACAGTAAATGGACTCCCACAAATGTATGGCTCTGTATCTCCACTGCTGAAGTATAAGATAAGAGATTGTGTGTGTGTGTGTGTGTGTGTGTGTGTGTGTGTGTGTGTGTGTGTGTGTGTGTGTGTGTGTGTGTGTGTGTGTGTGTGTGTGTGTGTGTGTGTGTTGGTAGCAATAGATATGAAAATTATTATTTGAGAGAGAATAGACATAGAGGAAATCAGTTTAAATGTGAACAACTGACAGGGTTTTGTGTCATTAACCGAGGGAGATTGAGGACCGTGTTATAGACAGAGGTGACGATGTCCTTGTGAATATTAAAGTAAAGGCATTGCCAGACCCAACAACAATATAAAGCAATCCGTACAGGAATGATGAGATTTTGGTCTGCCTTTAGATACAAGCCATGGAATACCGACTCAAATTTGGTTAAGCAACAGCAGATTATTGGCTTTATTAAGATTGTGTTTCATAGCTGAAGGTTCAAACAGCAGATGGGATGAACCAGTGAAGTATATTCTGCAGCTGTCAATAGTTAAAATTAGGAATGGTCAGGATATAGTGTCAGTAATCAGCTTGTGGCCAAAGGGATCACCGTAGTTGTGACTCGTCTGTTTCAGCCTCAGTTATTGGCCAGATATGAGATGGAGTCAGAGGAAGGAAATGGAGTTTGCATCCAGAACAGAAGACAGTGACCTCCAAGCTCTCAATATTTAAATAGCAAGGGCAGTGATGCAATGCATCCTGGTTCATACCTGAAAGTGAGTAGGTCAACCAACAAGGCCCAGTGCCAGAACAAAAGAAGGAGAGAAAGAATGAACAGGTTCACTGTTGTTTGTTGTGGTTTGGACCGTGAATACTTACAGAGTAGAGTAAATGAAAAGAACAGTAATACGGTCGCACATGGTTAATGCAAATAATATATCGACAGTGAAACTTACCAGGGGCACCAACAATAGCCAGGATAGGATAATAAAAACATTGAATAATGTAAAGTGCATATCTGATCCGCGATGATAACGGCCACCAATAATATGTAGAAAAAATCCAAACATAATGGGATAAACCCCTGTCCATTGTTGGAACATTCCTGTCCATTGCTCTCAGATTCTGATCCATTGTTGTAACATTCCAGTCTAATGTTCTCAGTTTCTGATCTCTCCCTCTCTCTGGAGCAGCCGACCCCTGTTAGTGCTATCGGTGATGCTCCCGCCCATACTATGGGATAACATATTGAATCGAGCTCTTTTATCGTTACAAGATGGAAACTCTCCACTGGGATAATTAGATTCCATGGAGACTGACATTAGTCACAGTCACCAAACAAATAGGTTCAGTTAACCAGTTCCTTACATCATTTTACATAACACAATAAACGGGTACATTTACTAGGTTTGGATGGAAAGAATGAGAGTTGCTAAGGGATAGATCATAAATCTTTCAATCTTTTTAATCTGTCTTCCCTATATATGGGAGTATTGTCGGAACACTGCACTGTTGTATATGATTCACCCTGTAAATGAAAGGAGACAGGAATAAAATAACAGACGAGCTGCATAAAATGTTTGGTGGAGGCGTTTCTCGAAACCTTTGTGTAATGCTGCTCCAAGTTTGAAATTCCCTGTTATCAAGTCCTTTCTTCACCTTGTGACATCATTCAGAGCATTGAAACTGCTGCTCAGGAACAGGGAGAAACAGGAGGTAGTCACTCAACTGCTCGAGACAGGGACAGAGGAACAGGAGGCAGTCTTTCAACTATTCGATACTGGGACACAGGCACAGGAGGAGTCACTCAACTGCTCGAGACTACCATACAGGGAAATCTGGAGGCTAGTGAGGCCCAGATGTCTATTCCCCAGGAACAGGAGGAGGTGACTCTCTACCCACCACTGTAAGACACTGGGAGAGAAGAGTATTTGCCTTGGTACTAACAGAAATATCTGAATAAGTTGCATGAACGAGTCATTCAATCCTGCTCCAACATTCTTCAAAACCATGACTGATCTGATTGTAAGACCCTCATTCCATTTTACGGAGACTCTCCTCTCTGCAGCCTCTGCTCCATTTGTTGGTCATGTTGCAGATCCAGATGCTGTAACTACAGTCACCATTGTTTCATCCAGAGTTGGGTCACCAAAGCCTCTGGTCTTCCTGAATTTCCACAGCAGCTTAAAACACAGCCTCCAGAAAACCATCCCCAGCATTTCCACGAATGTACAAAAACTAGAGTTAAGTCAGATGTCAGTCAAAGGCAAATGAGAAGCCTGGTCTGAATCACTAATAGTTGTGAGGATTTCTCATGTTACTGAGCACATGAGCAGCAGAGAGTGATTAACACAGGCGTAAAATGAATAGGCACAGAACAAGTTACAAAGGTGTGCCTCGAAACTGCTAAAACCCCACTCTCCAACGTGGAGCACAGGGCAGGATACTGGGAAGTCAAAGAAAACGCAAGCAATGCTTTTTGACCACTGTTTCTAAACTTCTTAGTGTTGGAAGCTGATGCTCTTGGGTGAGCAACATTCAAGGGCAGGAAAAGATATAGGACAGTTATTCACATTAAAACTGGACAATTAAAACTGGATGGCTGGGAAGCAGTTTAAACATCCACAGGGATTTGGGAAATAGCCAGAGGGAGAGAGACTCTGAGTAAGTGTTACGGAAGGATGTGTTTGCAGGTTTCAGAATGCTGAAATGAAGACATTTCGATCATATCTAGCAACATAGGTTAGTATGTCCGGGAATGATGAATTAATACGGTATTGGTGCAAGGTCAGATAGAGTCAGAGTCTCGGAGATGTACAACACAGAATAAGACGCTTCAGTCTAACTCGTCCATGCTGATGGGATATCCCAAATTAAACTAATCGCATTTGGCCAATGTCGATGTAAACCCTTCCTCTTCATGTACCCATCCCAATATCATTAGACGTTATAATTGTAAAAGCCTCCAACACCTCCTCTGGCAGCTCATTCCACACATGCACCACCCTCTGTGGGAAAAATGTGCTCATTAGATCATTTTAAAATCTTTTCCCTCTCATCGGAAATCCATGCCCTCTAGTTTTGGGGAAAAAAGACCTTGGCTATACACCCTATACATGCTCCTCACCCTGCAGGAATAAAATAACCCAATCATCAAAGTTTGTGAGAACCCAATCTACTCACACTCTCCTAATAGCTCCAATCCTGGCAACATCCTTGTAAATCTTAACTGACTCTCTTCAATTTTCACAATATATTTCCAAAAGGAGGCAGACCAGAATTGAATTCAGGACTCCAAAAGTGGCCAAAGTAATGTGCTGTACAGCAGCAACATGACCACCCAATTCATATAGTCAAAGCACTGGCCAATAAAGGCAAGCATACCAAATGCCTTCTTCACAATCCTATCTACCTGCGATTCTTCTTTCAAGAAACTATGAACCTGCATTCCAAGGTCGCTTTGTTCAGCAACAACCCCCAGGACGTTAGCATGAAGTGGACATGTCCTGCCCTGATTTGCATTTCCAAAATGCAGCACCTCCCATTGATTTACATTAAAAACCATCTGCCAATTGTCAGTCCATCTGCCCATCTGATCAAGATTCCATTGTACTCTGAGGTAAACCTTCTTTTTTCTACACTACAACATCATTTTTGGTTTCATCTGCAAACGTAGCAACTATTGCTGCAATGATCACATCCAAATGATTTATGTGAATAGTGAAATGCAGTGGAGCCAGCACTAACCCTTGTAGCACACCAATGGTCACAACCCTCCTTTTCGAAAAGCAATCCTTCACCACCACCTTCTGTCTCCTGCCTTCGGGCTAATTGTGTCGACACATGGCTATTTCTCCCTGTATTCCATATGAACTAAACTTGTTAACCAATCTACCATGCAGGAAGTTGGCAAATGCCTGACTGAAGTCCATACCAACAATATACACCTCTGCCTCAATGAATCCTCTGAGTCACTTCTTCAAACATACTCAGTCAATTTAGTGAGACACAACTTTCCATGCTTCGACCCATGTGGCCTATCACTTATCAGTCCTTGCTTTTCAAAATCCATGCAAACCTTGTGCCTCATAATCCTTATCAACAGCTTTCCTTCCACTGAAGTCTGGCTCACTAGCTTTTCCTTACCATCCTTCTTAAATGTTGTCAATAATCGCACCAAGTTCGCAAGCCTCCTATCTTCTGCTACCTCATCTGTAACAATTGACGATACAAATATCTCAGCAAGTGTCCCATCAATCACTTCACTCGCTTCCCACAGAGTTCTGGGGTACATCTGATCAGGTCATGGAGATTTTTCCACCTTTACGGGTTTCCGAACTCCAGCATCTCCTTCGCTGTAATACAGGCACTTTTCAACATGTCACGGTTTATTTCCAAAGTTCTTTAGCTTGCATATCCTTCTGCACAGTCAATACTGACGCACGATGCTTATTTGGTATCGCCTCCATCTCCGGCGGTCTTGCACATCGGCAACCTTGCTGATCTTTAAGTGGCCCAAAACTCTCCTGAGTTATTCTTTTGTCCTTAATGTATGTGTAGAGTCCCTTTGGATTCTCCTTAACCGTATTTACCAGGACTATCTCATGTCCCCTTTATGGCCTCCGGATGTCCCTCTTATGTATACTCCTACTGGCTTTAGACCCTTCTCGACAGTGACTTTAAATCTGGAATTAAGAGTCAAATGACGATGATGAATCAATTTTCGATTTTGACAAACCCATCAGGTTCGCTGATGGCCTTGAAGGAAGCAAACTACCATCCTTACTTGGCATGGGTTACATGTGACTCCAGACCGACAACAATGTGTGTGATTCGTAACTGGATTATTGGTGCTGGAAGAGCACAGCAGTTCAGGCAGCATCCGAGAGGCAGTAAAATCGACGTTTGGGGGAAAAGCCCTTCATCGAATAAAGGCAGACAGCCTGAACCGTGGGGAGATAAGCTAGAGGAGGTTGGGGGTGGGGAGAAAGTAGCATAGAGTACAATAGGTGAGTGGGGGAGGGGATGAAGGTGATAGGTCGGGGACGGGGGGAAGGGTGGAGTGGATAGGTGGAAAAGAAGATAGGCAGGCAGGACAAGTCCGGACAAGTCACGGGGACCGTGCTGAGCTGGAAGTTTGGAACTGGGATAAGGTGCGGGAAGGGGAAATGAGGAAACAGTTGAAGTCCACATTGATGCCCTGGGGTTGAAGTGTTCCGAGACGGAAGATGAAGCGTTCTTCCTCCAGGCGTCTGGTGGTGAGGGAGCGGCGATGAAGGGGGCCCAGGACCTCCATGTCCTCGGCAGAGTGGGAGGGAGAGTTGAAATGTGACTCGGAACTGCCCGCTGGGCAATTAGTAATGGGTAATGAATGCAGGCCCAACCAGTGATACCCTCAACCCATGAATGAGTACTGAAAAAACCTTGACTCCTGCACTCTCTACCTGACATATAATTCCCTCTTATCCATGACCAGACATTCAATTTCTCCAGTCCTCCAGCATTCCTTAAATCTATCAGCCTTACCCTTCACCCTAACAGGGGCACGGAGGTCCTGGTGGATGGGGTAGTACAGAGGGGGACCAATCTCTTTCCAGAGGGTGCTCACACTATCAGACACACCTGGCATGGTCTGAGCTCCCCACCCAGCTCAGTGCAGTATCTGCAGTCTGAAGAAATGTCTAGCAATACAGGACAAGCATCAATAACCTTCCCCGCTCTGTCAGGATTAGGGTCACCGTATTCTCTCTGGTCCTTCACACTCACTGTATATCTGTTGCAGCAGCTACCCAGAACAACGTTCATGCTACACCACCCTCAATGCTGCTTGCAGTACCTTTCTTCTCTCTCTCTCTCTCCCCATTATCCCCCCCCCCCCCCCCCCACACACACACACACTAATAACATTGCATGGATACAACACTGTGGACTGACTCCCTCCAGATACCTCACCATATCTCCCCCCACCTACACCAGCACGAAAAGCAGAGGCACCCACTCCCACCCTCCCTCCCTCCGTCCCTCCCTTTCTCCCATTCCAGGAGAAACAGCCTGGAATAGGACAGTAAGTGCCAAGCCGAGTGGTGGAGTGCCCGATATCCGTTCCCTCACGTCCCCCCTCCCCCCGCCATGTTGGGAGGCCCCTGGTACGAGTCGGAGAGGACTGGAACGCCTCGAGTGGAGATTCTGAAACGTCCCAGCAACCGAGTAAGGAGCAATGTTCAGTGAAGGGCAATTTTGATTTTTAACTTACTGGCACCTCCGTTTCCCCCCGGCACAACTTAGAAGACGTGGCCCTGATGCCATCTCCCTTTTGTGTCGAGCTGGTACAAATGGAATCCCCACGGTCTCGGTCGGCAGGAGGGTGGGCTCGCAACACATCGTCTCCTTCACATCCCAGGAAAGGAGCACGGAGACTCCCTTCTACACCTCCCCCTGTTAACAGCTCAGATTCTGAAACTATTCTGTGAGATTTATAGCTTTCCCCACTTGTCCTGACATCTTCAATAACCTGTTCTCATATACACCCTTGCCCTTTGTTCCTGCGCCTCCTTTATAACGGTACAACCTGTTTTATATTGTCTTTCAATGTCCTTCCTACTAAAGAACATCACCTCACACTGCGCTGCATTGATCGTCATCTGCCATACACCTGAACACTACATCAACACATAACTTTCCTGTTGGAGTTCCACACCGTCCTCAACAAACTTTACAATTCTTTCAGGTTTGGTATCTGCAACTATTGAAATTGTCCTACAGTCACACTCCACTCAAAAATACTGACACACACCAAACAGAGCGAGTGAAATATTGACACACTCTCCAGGTCTGTATTACTGTCAATGTATAGTGAGTGATTCTATGTGTCTGTATTCGTGTGTGTATCTGTGTGGGGCGGGTCTGGCAGTCACTGTGATGTTTAAAGTGATGTAATATGCCCCGATATGAGTTCTGAGTAAGGATCACTCGATCCAAAACGTCAACTTTCATTTTTGTCCAAAGATGCTTCCAGAGCTGCTGAGATTTCTGTTGTTGGCAATCTCTGTTGCACCCCCACCCCGATTCCCCACCCCCTACGCCACTGTAATCCTGGTGCTAAAGTGTGTAAACGATCAGGGATTCAATCTGAGAGGGAGATAGGGAGGGCAGCAGCTCGCAGCACAATACAACCTGAATGTTGATTGCACCAAACACACACTTACACTCACGCACATGCACACACGAGGTTGGTTCGGAGAGGATTGTCATTGTACTTAGGCCCGCAGATTGGAATATGTTCGTGTGGAGAAATGTCTGCGCTCCTTCTGCAATGTGGAAATGGTTTGTCACTGGGTAATATTTCCAACACACAGTGTACACACATGAAAGCTTATTTCCATTGCAAATATATCCAAGCAATTCCGAGTGAGCCACTTTCCAAGGCGATGGGATTAATTTTAATGCACTTCCTGTATCTTGGAATTTTTAATGTTTTACTCTTACAAGTAACCTTACATGTGAGAAAGGATTGAAAAGACCTAAACCAGACCAGCAGAGTGTGGGTTTGTATCACTTTAAAGAAAAGAGGGAAATGGAGAGGAAGGGAGAGCGGTTTTGACCCAGTTTCAGTGATTCACACCAAAAACAAGAAGAGTTCCCATTGCACAGAGATGCAGAGACAGAGATCCACACACTAATGCAGGAACACATGTAACAAGCACAGAGAGATAGACATGCGCACAGAGGTTAACAGAGACATATATAGACACACAGGAATAGACAAACACGAGCAGAAATATGCAGACACATACTTGGACATGCAAACACACATAGACTCATCGAGTTATACAGGGTATTTGCAAAAAGGCCTTTCGGCCCATACAGTCCATGCTGACCATAATCCCAAGCTAAATCATTCCATTGCCTGCGCTTGGCTCAGATTTGTCCAAATGTTCTCTTATTCTTGTACTTAACCAAATGCGTTTTAAATGTTATAACTTCACCCACAATCCATCACTTCTTCAGAAAGTACATTCCCTTCACGAACCACATGCTGTGTAAAACATGAATCACCTCACAGGTCCTGATCAGCTGGACCCAATAAATTTGTAGGAAGCTAAGGAAGTGATGCTGGGTCCCTTGCTGAGATGTTGTCATCATCAATAGCCACAGGTGAGATGCTGGAAGTCATGAGTTTGACTAAAGTTTTGCTATTAAACAAAATGGAAAGAAAAAGCCAAGAACTATAGACTGGGGAGCCTGACATAAGTGGTGGGCACGGCGTTGGAGGGAATCATGAGCTACAGGATTTACATGCATTTGGATAGGCAAGGACTGATTAGGGATCGGCAAAAGTGAGGACTGCAGATGCAACAGATCAGAGTCTAGATCAGAGTGGTACTGGAAAAGCACAGCAGGTCAGACAGCATCTGATGAGCATGAAAATCGACGTTCTGGGCAATAGCCCTTTATCTGGATAGTGAAATGGGAACGTGCGTGGATAATCATGTTTCACTAATTTGATTGTTTTTGTTGAGACGTAACGGAGAGGATTGATGAAGGCAGAACGCTGGATGTGATCTATATGGACTTCAGTTAGGCATTCGACACAGTTCCCCATGGAGACTGGTTAGCAAGGTTAGATCACATGGAATACAGGGAGAATTACCCAGTTGGATAGAGAACTGGCTCAAAGGTAGAGGACAGAGGGTGGTGGTGGAGGGTTGTTTTGCAGAATGGAGGCCTGTGACTAGTGGAGTGCTACAAGGATCAGTGCTGGGCCCGCTACATTTCGTCATTTATATAAATGATTTCGATATGAACATAGGACAGTTAGTGCGTTTGCAGATGACACCAAAATTGGAGGTATAGTGGCCAGCAAAGAAGGTTACCTCAGATTACGGCGGGAACTTAATCAGATGGGCCAATGGACCGAGGAGTGGCAGACAGAGTTTAATTTAGGTTAAAGTGAGATGCTGCATATTGGAAAGGCATATCAAGGCAGGACTTATACACTTACAGATAAAGTCCTGGGGAGTGTTGCTGAACAAAGTGACATCAGAGTAGAGGTATATAGTTCTTTGAATGTGGATGTGCAGGTAGATAGGACAGTGAAGAAAGTATTTGATATGTTATTGGTCAGTGCATTGTGTATATGCGTTAGGAGACATAATTGAGACTGTACAAGACATTGGTTCGACCACATTTGGAATATTGTATGCAATTCTGATCTCCCTGCTCTGTAGGAAGGATGTTGTCAAATTTTAAAGGCTTCAAGAAGGGTTTACACTGAAGTTGCCATGGTTGGAGGTTTTGAGTTACAGGGAGAGCTGAATAGGCTGAGCCTATTTTCCCTGGAGAATCAGAGGATGAGGGTTGACGTTACAGGTTAGTAAAATCATGGGTGCAACGGATAAAGTGAATAGTCAAGGTCTTTTCCCTAGGATAGTGCAGTCAAAAACTAGATGGCAAAGGTTTAAGGTCGGATGGGAAAGACAAAAATGGGCTCTAATGGGCAACATCTTCATGTAGAGGATGGTCCGTGTGTAATGAGCTGCCAGAGGAAGGTATTGAGGCTGGCACAATTACAACATTTAACAGGCATCTGGATGGACAGATGAATGGGAAGGGTTTAAATGGAAATTGACCATATGCCGGCAAATAGAAGGAGAATAATTTTGTCTATCTGGTTGGCATGGACACGTTGGACCAATGGGTCTGTTTCTATGCTATGCAGCTCTATGACGCTATTTCTTTTAAGAAACTTCCTCCTCTTATTGTAAAACAATCCCCCAGGCGAGGGAAAAGACACCTACAATTTAACATTATCGAAACCTCTCATGATATTATAAACCTCCACAAGGTTACGTCTCAGCCTCTTATGCTCCAGTAGGAAATGTTCGAGGCTGTTGAGCCTGTCCTTATAATTCAAATACTCCATTCCCAGCAACATCCTGACAAATCTCTTTGAACTCTTTCAAACTTGATAATATTTTCTATATAACAGGGCGACCAGAACTGCACACAGTCCTCCAGGAGATGCCTCATGAATGTCCTGCGCAACCTGAACATACCGTCCCAACTCCTGTATTCAAAGGACTGTCAACTGCTATTCGTAATTTATATAAATGATTTGCATGTGAACATAGGAGATATAGCTAGTAAGTTTGCAGATGAGACGAAAATTGGAGTTGTAGTGAACACTTACGAACGTTACCACAGAGTAAAATGGAATCAAGATCAGATGGGCCAATGGACTGAGGAGTGGCAGATGGAGATAAATTTAGATAAATGCGCGGTGCTACATTTAGGAAAAGCAAATCAGAGCAGGACTTATACACTTAATGATAAAATCCTGGAGAGTGTTGCTGAACAAAGAGACCTTGGAGTACAGGTTCCTATTTCCTTGAAAATAGAGTTGCAGGTAGATAGGATAGTGAAGTAAGTGTTTAATATGCTTTCCTTTATTGTTCAAACCACTGAATACAAGTGTTGGGAGGTCATTTGCAGCTGTACAGGAAATTGGTTAGGCCACTTTTGGAATATTGTGTACAATTCTGGTCTCATTCCTATCGGAAAGATGTTGCGAAACTTGAAAGGGTTCAGAAAAGATTAACAAGGGTATTGCCAGGGCTGGAGGATTTGAGCTGGAGGGAAAGCTGGAATAGGCTGGGGCTGTTTTCTCTGAATCATAGAGACTAAAGGTGAATTATAGAGGTTTATAAAATCATGAGAGGCATGCATCGGGTAAATAGACAATGTCTTTTCGCTGGGGTGAGCGAGTCCACAAGTAGAGGGCATAGCTTTAGGATGAGAGGGAAAAGATTTAAAAGGGACCTCAGGGGTAATTTTTATGCATAGAGGGTGGTATGTGTATGGAATGAGTTGCCAGAGGCTGGTCAAATTAAAGTGTTTAAAAGACATCTGGATGAGTATATAAATAGGAAGGGTTCTGAGGGATATGGGCAAGTGTTGGCAAAATTGACAAGATTAGGTTAGGGTATCTGGTCGACATGGACAAGTTGGACCAGAAGGTCTATTTCCCTGCATTACATCTCTATGACTCTATGTCTCTATAATGAAGGTCAGCAAGTGAAACACCTTCATAACCACCCTGTCGACATATGAAGCAAACTTCAACGAATTATGCCTGAAACTCTAGGTTGCTCTGTTCTTCAACACTACCAATGGTTCAACATTTAATGGTATATGTGTTTTTTAGTTTGTTTTACCAAAGTACAATACCTTGCATTTATCAACATTAAACTCCATCTGCAATTCTTTTGCCCAGTAAATGATAATACTGGGGAAGAAAGGCTGAAAAATAATCAGTTGCCTTGTATTATTTAATTGTTTTAGGAAGACGGCAGTCACACGTTAGAGGTGGGAAACAGTGATCGCTGTTTCAGGCCAGAAATTTATGCTCTGTCTTTGTCTCTGATGTTCAGTATTGATATCCATTCGAGTTCCTTCACAGTGCAAAGTGTGTCTGCAGGATTTCATTCCTTTATATTGAGGACTACAGATAATAGCCATTTAAACCGGAAATAATAGCCAAGTGTTGAAAGATGTTCATAGTTTATCTCGAAGACAGAGCACATAAACTCGACATCCTACAGTTGAGGTAAATACCTTGCATTTTTTAACAACGTTACTATTTTAACTGGGTAATTCAGTAAAGTAAACCAGATTTCAATGAATCCATACCGATCTGAAAGCTGGCATTTAAAGTTAAAAATTTGGGCATGGTTTAGATCTTGTGTAGTCGGTAGTATCCCTTCCTCTGAGCCAGACCTCTGGATTCTATTCGAATTCCTGAACTTGTCTGGTAGTGTCCCTAGCTCGAGACCAGATTGTCTGGATTCAGGTGCAGCATGTCTGAACAGGCTGATGAACAAACACACAGGAAAATAATGTTGCAACTTTTGGGACTATTGTGGAGTGGTGGTAGTGTCCCTACTTTCTCTCTTTCTCTATTTGTCTCTTTTCCTCTCTTTATCTCTCTCTTTTTCTCTCTCCTTTTCTCTTTTTGAGCAGGATTGCACTTAATGCGAATGAGTTGTAAACTTCCCTGGTTAGAGTGATTTAAAGCATAACGCACCATGACTGTGGTTTGTGTACAAAACTCCATTCAGTCCTGGATATGTCTGCAAAACATCCTCAACGTAGCTTCCTCCGCACAAACATCTTCAGCTGCTTCATAAATGTCTTGCCTACACCATAAGATTAGAAGTGGAGGTATTCACTGAAGATCATAAAATATTCAGGAAAAACGTCCCCCTTCAGCTCCTGAACTAGTCTGTGTCCATGTGCAGCAAGATCTGGACAACATTCAGGCTTGTGCTCTTGTAAGTATTGGTAACACTCATGTAACAGTGCTGCTGGACACTGCACATTTCCACAGTTAAAAGGAGGCGATTATTCAGCTCTCACGGTAGCTTCACAGGAATATGAGGAAGGCATTCGGCTCAATGAAATTATTGGAGAAGTGTAGAGATAGCTCATTTAGTGCCTCCAACCAATTACACAGGAAGAGAAGGAGTCACGTGTTATGGACGACAGCAGAGCTCCTCAAAAATATTTGAAGGCGTTGGCCTAGAATCTATTAATAATTAAGTGTTCTGACACATGTAATTGGCAAAAAGGAAAGATCAGACACAGATTCTCAGATACAGTTCTCTAATCTAGGAGGAAAAACAAATCAAGTGAAAATTTAGAGTGAGTTGCAGCCAGGAGACTTCCCCTGAAGCTTCCAACTCTGTGGAGACCCCAATAGCTTCTGATGTTATTATAACAGCAAAACACTTTCTGTAATGTGGCTGCCAGAACTGCACACAGTATTCTATCTATGGCCTAACCAATGGCATGTTTAACTTATATTATGTCGCCTCGATGAATAAACATTATGCCTACAGTCCCGTGTGATTTCTGAACTGGCTATTACACTGTCCAATCACATTCAGGGATGTGTGAAGAAACACCTTCTGACGTCACAAGTGTTCTGCTATTCATTGAATTCTCCCCTGTCTGGCTCCTTCTTCCAAAGTGCATCACCTCATATTTACCAGGGTTCCATTCCATCTGCCAGTGATCTGAACATCTGACCATTCCACCTGTATCTTCCTGTAATATAAGGCCTTCCTCCTCACTGCCAACCACCTGGCCAATCTTTGTGTCAAACACAAAATTACTTATTACGCTTAGCCCCCACCCCCCACCACTCCCTCCACATTCACGTTTACATCATTTATGAATACCACAAATAATACAACTGCACTGTTCGCTGTGGTACACCACCATACACTGGTCTATCTCTACCACCTTTCCAGTAACTTGGGACCACATAGCTGTTCTCCAGTCCTCTAGCACCTCCCTTATGTGGTCAGATTGGACTTAAACAATTAGGACAGGACATCTCCTCTCTTGTCTCCAACAGCATCCTGCGATACAACTCATCTGGACTTTACATCATCCAAAACCATCAATCCCAACTTGCATCTTATATCAATCTGTTCGAGAGCTTCCCAGTCCATCTTCTTGAATTCTGTACATGCATCTTCCTTCTCCCAACTAAAACAGATGTGAAGCTCTCATGTTACAGTCTATCAATGTTCCCCAGTTTCACTTACTGATTACCTCCTTGGTTTCGAAATCGGACCTAAGTTTTACCTGGTTATTCTGTTCAGCTTGATGTTTTCGCAGAAAATCTTGGGTTCCCCCTAACGTTGCCTGCTGCACTTCTCCATGCCCCTGTATTAGTCAGTCTGCTGTGGGTGACTTTTTTAAGTTTCCCTGAGATCACCTCTCATTGTTTGAAACAGTACAAAACACAGGTGTAATCTCATCCACACTGCATGCAGTCTGTGCAGAACGCTTTTACTTCGATTTTCCAATTTCCGTTAACTGAAGGCCAACTTCACTTTTACCTTTCAATTTCCAAAAGTCACCCCTGAACCACGTTAGTTCAATTTTATTTACTATTCACTTTTTGAACTCTTAAACATCCACCTGAATATCTAACTATATCACATCCAATAGTTCTCCATTGTCTCTCCCTACAAGAAACATCTTGAAACCATTTCAAAAAAGTTTATTAACAGTGATTATACGGGTGAGATCCACGATGACGGCGATTAAGTTGGTCTGCCGTGCTGAGCTCTGCACCAGTACCCAGACAAAGTGATGTATTCACCCTCTCTTTCTTCCATCTTGAGGTAAAATCGGTCGTTTTTGATCCCCAGTGTTGCTCTATGCCATTTCAAGTGAGAAAGGAAAATGGCTAAGGGAAAAGAAGCATGAAGATCACAACCAGCAGGGCACTGCAGCGATGGATACGCCCGCGGCTTTGAAGAAGGCCTCTGCGAACGCCCCAGTGGACTTATCTGTCGAGTAGAGCCTGGTCTCTGAGTTCAGAGCCGGCAAAAGAAGATTGATTCAGCGATGGAGGAGACCCGAACCAGGCTGGAACTGATTTCAACCAATCTGCAGAAGCAGGAGCAGGAGACCCAGCGTCTAGGGCCGCGCATCATCGAGGTGGACCAGCGGACCGCAGCTTCGGAAACCATGGCAGAATCCTCGGCGGGTCGTGTCCAAGCCCTGGAATGTGAGGTAAGAGCCTTAGTAGAGTAGGTCGACGACCTCAAAAATCGGAGCCATCAGAAAAACATCAGTCTGGTCGGGATTCCGGAACAAGAAGAAAAAGGCCAGCTCGTCAGCTTCTTGGAGAAATGGCTCATACAATTTTTGAAGCTGGAAGTCAGGGCAGAATGGGTGCGGGTCGAGTGGGCCCATTGGGATCAGAGCGGTGCCCCCACCCGGTCCTCGTGCAACTCCAACACGATAGAAAAATAAAGTGCTGTAAGCTCCGGGGAAGGATCCGTAGGTTCTGATCTATAAAGGATTACGAATTATGTTTTTCGAAGACCTTTCTCCGGCTGTGATCCGCAAGAGGCATTCCTTTGGTAAGGTAAAAAGGAGGCTGAGGGATGTGAATATTCTGGTAGGATATCCGGCAATATTCTGTTTCAGCCATGGAGGGTCTGTGTTTAATTTTTACTCACCGGAAAACTCAAAGGACTTCCTGTATATCTAAAAATAGACTGGCTGGTTGAAATAATATGGACTATTATGTTCTCTTTGATTTCTCCGGCGTTTGCCTGGTTTACCACGCTTTTTTTAGTATGTGGAAGTTCTTTTTTTTTCTTTTCTCTTTCTTCTCCTTTCTTCCTAAACTCACATTATCCTTTGTTTTTCTATCATTTGCTTTTCGTTACTCTCACTTAGCCCGGAATGCGAAAGGGGGTTTGGGGATGGTGGGGTTGGTTACATTTTGTTTCACCAGGACTGCCTCGGGTCAAAGTATGGATGGGACGGATTGAATGCCCACTTTTAATTTTCTTATTGTAAGACGCGTGCAACTTTTTAACACATTGTTTTGCCTGGGTTTGGGGAGCGGCTTCAGCTAGGAGGAGCCATGGGGGATTAATGGGTAATATGAACACCCTCTGCAGGAAGGCGGAAAGTCTCCACTTATTTATGTTAGATGTTGGTTTATTGTAGAAATAGTTGTTAGAAGTTTTGATTTGGTTGTTATTGTAGTTATATGTTCAAGTTTGTATGAACTGTTTACTGCTTTCACTTGACGCACTATAAATGGGGTTCTTCTCCCAGTGGGTCATGGGCTGCTTCAGATTGCTATGGCTAACCGCTCGTTTAAATGGTGCACGCGGAACGTTAAGGAGAGTCACTCACTAATTAAGAGTAAAAGATACTTTCAAGCCTCAGAAAGGAAGGGGTCGATGTCGCTTTGCTGCAAGAAACACATCTAACTGATAAGGAGCACTTCAAGTTACAGCAGGGAAGATTCGGCCCGCTGTTTATTTCATCCTTTATTTGGAAAAGTAGAGGAGTAACTTCACTCTTTCATACAAACCTTCCACTTCAGTTGTTTGACCAAATTAAGGGTGAGTGGTTTCAGATCCTTAAATCTTTAATACATGGAGAGGAATATGGGACCTTGTATAATATTGCCCCCAGCACACCGCCTCAAATTTCTAATGGATGCGCTCTCGAGGCTCATTACCTTTGGGGAATATCGTACAATTAAAGGGGAGACTGGGGCAGTGGCTAACATAGCTTTCAGGCTGGCAAATGCCTTCTGACATTCTACTGTCCACTAAAATATCCGCACTTCTTCAATTAGTCAGTCAGTGGAACAACCACACAACGACAATTTGGTACAAACTTTTGTTAAACCTGTTCCCTGCCAGGAGTCATAGTCCTGCTGTCTTTGTCAAAGTTATGGTCCGGGCCATCTGTTCCATGCCTGACAACTTGGCCGAGGGACATGACTCAAACTTTGGCGAATTCACACTTAGCCAGGTTTCTCACCAGCCTGCCTCCCAAAGTCAATTGAATAGTTTCAACAAATGCTGCAAATGTTCCTTCCGTGTGTGACTAAAAGATCACAAGGTTGTTGATGGACACCTTGCAATTGGATAACCCAGAAATGACTTTATTGGTTATCCTTTGAAATGTGGCTGGCATATTTTCCATAACAACTGGCATGACTTCAAATTGGTAAAGTCCGTTCAGTGTTACAAAAGCCGAAATAGTCTTCACTCCTTCGGATAAAGGTACCTGCCTGTAACCTCTGAGCAAGTCCAAATTACAAATCTAAGTTGCTTGTCCTACCTTTTCAATACAGTCTCCCCAATGTGGACTCGGATATGAATCAGACTCTGCAACCGCATTAACTTTGCAATAGTCTGCACACAATCATCTGGCTTTGGCACCATTACTATGGCTGAGCTCCAGTTGCTGCAACTCACTTTGATGTTGTTGTTTTTGGAACATGTGTTCAGTCTGTCTTCGAACATACGTCAACTTTCTTTGGCGTAAGTCTGTAAGGATATTGCTTAATTGGAGCCAACTCCCCTACTCAATTTAATCATTCCCTAAAATTTGACACACAGTTTAAGTATGTGGTCGCTGAACTCTGACTCAGTAATTGCTCCTTATTTAATTTCAGTGATCCTCTCAGCTCATGCCCCAACACTCATTCAAATGGACTGAATGTGGTAGGTTCATTTAGTGCATCCCGACTGGTAAGATGTACAAATGGAATACCTTTATCCAGTCGTTTGGATTATCTTTACGATAAGCTCTCAACATGATCTTCTCTGTGCTCACTAATGGTGTTTGAAGTTTGACCCCACCTTTCTTACACTCCCTTGCCATCCTTGTTGGTAAGCAGTGGGTAAGCTACCCATAACTGCCATGCATAAATTTGATGTAAATTTTGACCATTGTATTGTATCTCTGCGTGTTCCTTATCGAGTTAAACATTGGTATAACTCTTCCACAAACCTTCTAGCAGTGGTATTGCAGACATAGAATGGCTTCTGGATATCGAATGGACTCATCAATTATAGTTAACAAATACTAATTCCCACTTTTTGTTTTTGTAGGGGTCCTACTCAATCAAGTAAGACCCTTGTAGAAGATTCCTCAAATGCAGGGATGGAATTAAAGGTGCCTGTTTTATTACTGCCTAAGGTTTTCCAGTTACATGACAAGTATGACATTTCTGGCAATTTTCAACTCCATATTTATGCAGTCCAGGCCAGTAAAAATGTTTTTGTATTTTGGTGGAAGTTCTTCTCACTCCCACAATGACCCACAGGTGACTCATGTGCTACCTGCCAAACCTCCTTTCTATAAACCCCTGGTAATGAATTTCTCCCACTTTCCCATCTGCCTGAATGTCTCATCAAGACATCATTTTCAAGTTAGTAACATTTGGGAATGCACTCAGATGCTTCTTCTGTGTTTGCTTCTAAATGCTATTCCTTCAGTTTTTTATCTTTCTGTTGTAACTGAGTTAATTTCTCTGAACTAAAAATATCCATTAGTTCTCAATCTGTTCTTGTTTTGTATGAGCCGTTCAATCAAATGTGGTCTCTGATACTTTTGTTTTAACTTGCCTATCTGTACTCTTTATTTTCTTCGCCTGTGTTAACTGGGGGGGGGGGGGGGGGGGCTTTGAGACCCTGTTAATAATCTGTTAATGTTGTCCAATTCCTTCACGAATCATATAACAATGATTATCATTGTATTTATTTCGAACATGAGATAATCCATCCACAAGTATGTTGAATTATTGCCCTCTATTAGAATGATGATGAAGTTATTGATTTTCACTGCCCAATTCCAACAGCAGACCTTATCACAACAATAGTCTTCACTTCTGACCGAGAAGTCGGTGTTTTGGGCAGGAATCTCCATGAAAGCCTTATGCCCTAAACGCTGACTCTTGTCCTTCAATATGCTGCCTGACCCGCTGTGCTTTTCCAGCACCACACTTTTTGACTCTGATCTGCAGTCCTCTCTCCTTTTCCCTCGGTGGCCTTGTCTGGAATAACCTGAGAGGTACAGATGCCCTTGCAAGGAGTTTGTGGACCTGAAACATGAAGAGGGAGGAGTGAAAAGGCTGTTGTATGGAGACTTGGAGGAGTTGTTGGGTTGATTGAGAGGTGGGCGAGGGTATCCCCTTTGGAACGCTGAGATTTGGAAGTGACATGACAAATTCTTGAATTCTGTGTCCTCTCAAATGGAGAGTCCCTAAATCATCCAACAAGTGTGTCTTGGTCATGTCAACAGAATGGAAGCATGTGACGTGTGAATTTACTTCCTGCATGGTGAGATTCCTACAGCCAGGCAGATAGTGATGGACCAAAGGGTCCGCTTCAGAAATGCTGAAGAATGGTATGACAGCCCTGAACATCGACTCTCCATGGAGAGAGTCCCTATTGGCTGAGAGAAATGAATGGGAGATTTCCATTGGTTTGATGTGAGCTGTTAGGGTGACCAGACACCACCTTAGACGCTAAAACTAAAGGCAATAACTCATAATTGCACTCTGTAATTGTTAGTGAGAAATTGGTGGTAAACACTAACTGTTATGAATTAGTCTCTTCGTCAAGCAGGAAAGTTACATTGCATGGAGGCACGCAATCTGAAATACATTCGAGCACCTTCCAGCAACTGGAGCATGCTGGTGGCCTCTGACAAAGAAAGTGGTTTCAACGAAATATGATGTGCTTCAAAATGCCACAGACACAGAAACATACACCCGCACGTGCACACACACAGACACAGACGCAGGCACAGACACTCACATACACTTACACCTACACAGAGACAGACAAATAGCCATGGCTATGCACAGACACAGACACACACACACACACACATACACACACACACACACACACACACAGATGCAGACACACACACGGACACTCACACACACTTACATCTTCACAGAGACAGACGCATAGTCATAGATATGCTCAGACACAGACACACACAGACACACACACAGCCACACACAGACACTCAGACACAGACACGCACACAGAGACACATGCACACACAACAACAACATGCGCATGCATGCACAAATACACATGCACGCACACACATAGAAATACAGACATACACAAGCAATCACAGAAGAAAATGACATCTTGTGTTAAGAATTAACAAAGCTGCACTTCAACCATCACATCTTGACTTTGGGAGGAGCTGTGTCATTGAAATTTGAGAAGTTATGTCTCCACATTATTTTTCTGGTGGGGTGATGAGTGATATTTTGAGGTAAATGGGAAAGCACGAAGAATGTCCATGGTTTTCTCAGGGCAATATCCTCTTAAACATTGAAGGTAGGAGCAGGGGGAGGCCATTCCGCCCTTGCAGCCTGCTCTGCCATTCATCACGATCATGACTCATCATCCAGCTCAATAGCCTCGTCCTGTTTACTCCCCATTACTTTTGCTCCCATTTGCCCTACATGCGACATCTAGCTGCGTCTTCAATACACTCAATGCTTTTACATCAACTAATTCCTGTGGTAATGAATTCCACAGGGTCATCACTCTTTGGGTGAAGAAATGTCTCCTCATCTCCATCCTACATGATACACCCCGAATCTTCAGTCTGTGTCCCCTGATTCTGGACATCTCCACCATCAGGAGCATCCTCCCTGTATCTACCCTGCCTCGTCCTGTTAGAATGAGGTCCCCTCCCATTCGTTTAAACTCCAGCAAAAAACAATCCTAACCTCGACAACCTGTCCTCATCCGTTACTTCCACTATCCTCGGAATCAGTCAGGTAAACCGGCGCTGTATTCTCTCCAGAGCAAAAGCATCCTTCCTCAGAAAAGGAGACCAGAACTGCACACAGTGTTTGAGGTGTGGCCTCACCAAAGCCCTGTATAACTGCAACAACACATCCCTGCTCCTGTACTCGAAACATCTCTCAATGAAGGCCAATATAGCATTTGCCTTCTTTACTGCCTGCTGCACCTGCATGCTTACCTTCAGCGACTGGTGCACAAGGACATGTAGGCCCTGCAGCACACTCCCCTCTCCCAATTTACAGCCAGTCAGGTAGTAATTCACCACCTTGCTTTTGTCTCCAAAGTGAATAATTTGACATTTATCCAAAATAAACTGCATCTGTCATTGATTGGCCCGCTCACCCAATCTGTCCAGATCATGCCATAGGATCTCTGCATCCTCGTCACAGTTCACCATCCCACCCAACTTGGTATCATCTGCAAACCTTGAGATATTACATTTTATTCCTTCATCCAAATCATTAATATGTATTGTTAATAGTTGGGGACCCTGTGGCAACCCACTAGTTACTGTCTGCCAATTTGAAACGGACCCCTTAGGACCTACTCTGTTTTATCTCTGCCAATCAGTTTTCTATTTATCTCAGTACACTTACCCCAATCCCATGCACTTTAATCTTGTACAGTGATCTCTTAAATGGGGCATTGTCAAACACTTTCTGTAAGTACAAATATACCATATTTACTGGCTCCGCTTTGTCAACTCTGATAGTTACATCTTCGCAGAATTCCAATAGATTTGACAATCATGATTTCCTCTCCATAAAGCCATGCTAACTCTGTTTGATCCTGCCGCGGCTTTCTCAATGCTCTGCCATAAACTACTTGATAAATTGAGAATGTTCCTCACTAACCGATCTGAATCTTACTGGTCTATAATTCCATGGTTTCTCTGTACCTCTCTTTCTGAATATTGGAGTGGCAGTAGCTGACCTCCAATCTGCAAGGACTGTACCAAAATCTAAAGAATCCTGACAACTAAAGCATCCATGATTTCTAGAACCGCTTCTTTAAGTACTCTGGGATGTAGATTTATCAGGTCCTGAGGATCTATTGGGTTTAATCGCCTCAATTTCCCAGCACCATTTCTCTACTAATATTGACTTCCCTCAGTTCTTCCCTCTCACTAAATTTTGCATACCCCAGGATTTCTGGTACTTGATTTGTATCTTCGAATCAGAGAGTCCTACAGCACAGAGACAGGTCGTTTGGCCCAAACTGGTCCATACTGACCAAAATGTCCAACCATGCTAACCCCATTTCCCTGCATTTGGTCGACATCCTATCCATGTATTTGTCAAAATGCCTTTAAATGTTGTTAACGTACCCAACTGAACCAATTCCGCTGGCAGCTCGTTCCATACAAGTACCAGCCTCTGTGTAAAAACAATGCCGCTCAGGTTCCCTTTTATACTTTTCCCCTCTAACCTGAAACTAATGACATTTAATCCTCGATTCCTTGACCCTGGCTAAAAAAAAGGGTGCATGTCTCTCATGATTGCCTAGACTGCCGAGAAAAGAAGTTCGAGCTTGTTCAGCTTCTCCTTATAACTGAGATCATTGAGTCCTAGCAACATCGTGATAATTTTTTTCCGCACTCTTTCCAGTTTAATAACATCCTTCCTCGAGCAAGGTGTCCAAAACAGAACACATGCTCCAACTGCAGCCTCACCAACCTCCTGTACAACGGTCCTTTTTTGTGAAGACAGAACTAAATTATGTATTCAGTTGCTCAGCTGTTTCTTTGTCCTTTGTTGTACATTTCCCCATTTCCATCTGTAGAGACCTACATTTGTCTTCATCAATCTCTTTCTCTTCACATACTGTATAACCTTGTAGTGTCAGTCTTCATATTCCTTGCAAGCTTACTTCCTTTTGTACTGTATTTTTCCCATCTTAATCAAACCCTTGGTCCTTCTTTGCTGAATCGAAACTGCTCTCAAACATCAGACCTATTATTTTCTTGGCCAATCTCTATGCTTTTTCCTTCAATTGGATACTATCTAATTTCCTTTATAAGCCATGGATTGGCCCTGTGACCCATTTTGCTTTTGTACCAGACAGGAATAAGTAGTTGTTGCAGTTCCCCCATGATCTCCTTGGGTATTTGCCAATGCCTATATACTGTCACACCTTTAAGTAACTTTCACTAATCTATCAACGTCAAATCAAGCCTTATATATCTTCATAGTTTCCTTGAATAAAATTCAGCACTCTAGTCTCCAAAATAGCTGGCTCACTTTCCATCCTGATTAAAAAAGTTGTATCATGTCATGGTCACTCATCTCCAAGGAGTCTCATGCAGCTAGATTGGCAATGATTCCCTTCTCATTACACAGTATCCAGTCGAAGCTCTATAGTTGGCTCATCCACATGTTGGTTAAGAAAACCATCCCATATGTAGGCCAGGAATTCCCCCTCGTAGACATTGTGGCTAATTTGATTTGACCAATCTGGATGCAGATTAAAATTACCCATGATCACAGATGTCTCCATATCATTAGCTTGGCTAATTTCCTATTTAATACTATTCCAACATGACCACTACAGTCTGGGGGTCTCTGTATGACACCCACTAATGTTTTTGTCCCTTGGTATTTCACAGGTCCACCCACACAGAATTCATATTGTCAAAGCTAATATCCTAAAAAGAGATGAACAACAATACATGACCAGGAATTGAGATATATTTGCTCAAATATTGATCTTGGTTTGATGCTAATTAGCCTTGTCGACTTGCTTCGTAAATCTGGGACCACCAGCAGAAGGTGATGAGCGAGAACATTTGTGGAATTGCTTTCTCAGTAGATGAACATCAGATACATTTTGTTGAGATTTTCACAGTAGATGCAAAGACAGTGCTTCTACAGCAGGTGGAAGTGACGGTTGATAATAGATCCTTCAACCAACACCTTCACTCAAAAAACGTCAAGGCACAAAAAAGATTGACTGAGGCCATTTAGTGGAAAATCATTTATTGAAAAAATGGTGGAATCTTTAAAAAAGGATGTTACAGCAGAAAACTGAGAATGGTTTTACAAAATGGAAATCTTGCCTGATAAAAGTATCGGAATTCTTTGAGAAAATGGAGGAAACCGTGATTGTAACATGTTTTGATTTTCTGAAGATGTTTGATAGCACCCATGCATAAGATGACCGAACAAGCAAGGAGCCTTGGCTTTGGAGGTGCTGTATTAACATGGAGAGAGGGTTTTTGAAATCCCAATAAGAAAAGTTTGATTAAGTGTTTTATTTTACAGGATGTCAATCTGTGGAGTACCACATAAATCTGTTCTGGGGACAAAAACAATTACAAAGTATTTTGATGACTTAAGATGAGGAAAGTGAATATACTGTAGGCAAGTTTGCGAATGACTATAAAATTGGAGCGGAGACAAGTGGTGAGTATGAAACAAAAAGAAGTTTGCGGAGGGATACAGATAGGACAAGAGAGTGAACAAGGAGCTTTGCATAATAATGTAATGTGGATTAAATAAATGAAAACAGACATAAACAGTGATGTTATGCATTTCAACGGGCAAGATAGAGATTGAATTCAGAAATCTACAAGGAGTCAGCATCTCCGAACCACAAAAAGTTAGCTTTTAATTTCAACTGTCAATAAGGATGGCAAATGTCATGTTGGGGTTTGTTTAAAAACTAATGGAATATTGAGATTAGGAACAGTCAGATAGAGCAGCTAATGTGTGGCTGAGGAGCTGCTGCAGGGATTAGGGTTCCCATTTTTCAATCACTGGGATCTCTTCAGGGATAGAAATGACCTGTATAAGAGGGAGCTGAATTGGAAGGGGACCGATATTCTTGTGGGGAAATTTGCTAGCAGTATGCTGAAAGTTTTAAACTAGTAAGGGGGATGGTGGGAACCAACAAGATAGTGAGAAAAGAGAAATGTTTGAGGTGAGATGTGGTGAGCAATTCTAGGGGTCGAGGCAGACAACAGTTTGGCAAGAGCGAGGTAAGACTGCGAAACTGCATTTACTTTGATGCAAGAGGCCTGACATGTGAGACAGATGAACATGGGGCATAGTTGGGAATGTGGGACAAGGATATCATTGCCATTACAGAAACGTGGCTCAGGAATGAACAGGACTGGCAGCTTAATGTTCCAGGACATAGATGCTGTAGAATGTATAGACAGAGGAGCAAGAGAGGAGATGGAGTGGTGTTTTTGGTTAGAAAGAACATTACAGCTGGATGTAGAGAGGATATGTCTTGGAGACTGCCCAGTGAGGTTATATGGATGAAACTTAAAAATAAGAAAGATGTGATGACCTTGCTGGGATTGTAAAATGGGCCTCCTAATAGTCAGTGGGAAATTTACAAGCGATTATGCTATCTGTAAGAAAAAAGGATAATGGTAGGGAATTTTAACTTTCCAAACAGAGTTTGGGATAGTGTTAAGATCTTGGAATGTGGAGAAATTGGTTAAGTGTGTACAAGAAAACGTTGTTATTCAATATGTGGATGCACCTACGAGACAGTTCGCAATACTTGACCTTCTGTTGGGAACCAAGGCAGGGCAAGTGACTGAGGTGTCCATAGGGGTAGGCTTCAGGGAAAGTGATCATAATTCTATTGGTTTAATAATAATGATGAGAAAGGATAACATTGATTTAAAAATGAAAGTTTCAAATTAGAGTGTAGCCAGTTTCGATGGTATTAGACTTTGAGAAGTTGGTTGAGGGAGGTTATTCACAGGTAAAGGGACGGCTGACAAGTGGGAGGCCTTTAAGAATGAGACAATGAGAGTTCAGTGATGGTATGTTTCTGTTTGTGTGAAGGGCAAGGCATGGGAAAAGCTCAATGATGAGGGAAATTGCAAATCCTGTCCAGAAAAAGAAGGGACCATTCATCAGATATAGACAGCTGGGATTGAGTGACCCTGAGAAGGGTATAAGGGCAGTAGGAGTATACGTAAACAGGAAATCATGAGGGGGAAAATGGGGACATCAAATTGCTTTGGCAAATAGAATTAAGGAGAATCCGAAAAGATTCTAAAATTATTTTAAGTTTAAAAGAATAACTAAGTAGAGAATACAGGCCTTAAAGATCAACATGGCTTTCCTGCATGTAACCACAGGAGATGGCAGAGACACCAAGCAAATATTTTGCATCAATATTTACAGTAGACAGGAGCATGGAAGCTAAGAAACTTGGGAAATAAATAACGAGTTCTTTAAAATGAGTTCATTTTACAGAAAAGGAGGTTACAGAAAAATGGAAATAAATCCTGGAGACCTGATTAGATATTTCCCAGAACTTTGTGGGAAGCTAGGGAAGAGATTCCTGGACCCCTTGCTGAGATATTTATATCGTTGATAATCATAGATGAGATGCCAGAAGATTGCAGAGTGACTAATGTGGCAGCATTATTGAAGAAAGTTGTATGGAAAAACAAGGGAACCATAAACTGGTGAGCCTTTCACACCAGAGATGCTGCCAGACCTTCTGAGCATTTCCAGCAGTTTCTGCTTTTGTTTCTGATACACAGCATCCACAGTTCTTTCAGTTTTTATTTAGTAGTTAGAGAGCATTACGTTTTGAATTGGAGGCCTGTTAGAACATAACAACATCCGAACATAAGAAATACAATCAGGAGTAGGCCATTTGACTCCATGAGTCAGCTCTGCCTTTCAATAACATCATGGATCATCTTTCAATGGACTGAGACTCCACTTACCCACTGCTCACGATAACCCTTCATTCCTTTACTGTTCACAAATCTATCTTCACCTTTAAAACATTCAACAGGTTAGCCTCAGCTGCTTCACTCGGCAGGGGATTCCAGAGATTCACAACCCTTTGGGTGAAGACATTGGCTTGACCAGCTATCCTTAGTAGCCACACACGCAGATGACAAGCAACATGAGTTCGACTGGAACAACACTACTATTGGGACAAGCCAAACAGAGAACAGCCAGGGAATTCCTAGAGGCATGTCATTCATCCACAGATTCAATCAATAAGCACATCGACCTGGACCCAATATACCAGCCACTGCAGCGGACAGCTGGAACTGACAACCGGAAGCGGCAGATACAAACCACTATAAATGCCGGAGGAAACATCACACAAGCGCTTCACAGGAGTGCCCCAAGCACTTAGGATGTCACCTAGACAGGGGACGAAACGTCTGCAACACAAATTCCCAGCTCGGCGAACAGAACCACAACAACGAGCACCCGAGCGACAAATCTTCTCCCAAACTTTGAGCCTCCCTGCTTCTGTCTTATCTATCTCATTTATAATTTTACAATCCCCTCCCCCATTCTTCTGAATTCCAATGAGTATAATCCCAGTCTGCTCATAAGCCAACCCCCTCATTTCCAGAATCAACGTAGTTAAACTCTTCAGCAAACCCCACCCCAGTGCCATCTCATGGAAGGCGATGAAAAGTGTACAGAGTACTCCAGGCGTGGCCACACCAGCGCCCTATACAGCTGCAGCAGAAAGTCCTAATTTTAAACTCTATCCACTGGCAATGAAGGACATTATTCCATTTGCCTTCCTAATTAGCTACTGGACTTGCAAACCAGACTTTTGTGTTTCATGCACAGGAACACCCAGGTCCCCCTGCACAGCAGCATTCTGTAATTTTTCACCATTTTAAAGTAGTCCACTTTGTTATTAATCCTACCAAAATGGTTGACCTCATGTTTCCTAACATTGTACTCCATCTGCCAGACCCTTGCCCACTCCCTTTACCTGTCTATATCCTCCTGCACACTTTGCTCCATCACTCATTTTAGTGGCTTCTGCGAACTACAACACACTACACTTGGTCTCTAACTCGAAGCAATCTCCCTGAATTGTAAACAATTGCAGTCCCAACAATTGTAAACAGTTGCATTCTCAACACTGATCCCTGAGACACATCACTAGCCACTGATTGTCAACCAGAAAAACACCCATTTATCCCCACTTTTTGCGTTCTGGTAGTTAACCATTCTTCTGTCCATGCTAATGCATTGCTCATAACACTGTTCATCTTTATCTTATGCAGCAGCCTTTTGTGCAGCACCTTGCTGAATGCCTTTTGGAAATCCAGATACACCACGTTCACCAGTTCCCCATTGTCTACCACGCTCATTACAACCTCAAAGAATTCCAATAAATCAGTTAAAGATGACCTGCCTTTCATGAACCCAAGCTTCATTAAATAAATGTAGGTGTTGCATTTTTGTAAGGCAAACCGGACAGGACTTATATAATTAATGGCTGGGCCTTGGGGAGTGTTGCTGAGCAAAGAAACCAAAGGGTGCAGATGCATCATTCCTTGAAAGTGGAGTTGCAGGGAGACAGGGTGGGGAAAAAGGTGTTTGGCAAGCTTTCATTCATTGGTCATAATGTTAAGTGTAGGAGTCGAGATGTCATGTCTCACAGAACATTTGTGAGGCCACATTTAGAATTATTATAGACAAATCTGGCTGACCGTTTCTATGAAGGATTTTGTGAAACTTAAGAGGGTGTAGAAAAGATTTCCAAGAATGATGCTGGAACTTGAGTGTTTAAGATATAAGCTGAGGCTGAATAGGCTGGGGCTTCTCTTTTCCCTGCAGTGAGAGAAATGGAGGCTAAGGAGTAGCCTGAACAAGACGTATAAAATCATGCGGGGCATTGATATGGTGAATTGCCAAGGCCTTTTTCCTCGAGCGGGAGAGTCCAAAACGAGAGGACAGCGGTTTAACGTGAGAGGAGATAAGTTTGAAAAGAACCTGATGGGTAACCTTTTCACGTGTATGTGTGGGAAAAGCTGCCAGCGGTAGTGGTGGAGGCGGGTTCAATTACTGCATTTAAAAGTTACCTGGATGGGTGTATGAACAGGTCACATTTAGAGGAAGATTGGCCAAATGTTTGGCAAATGGTACTCAGTCAGATTGGGATATCTAGTCAGTGCAGTTGGACCGAAGGGTCTGTTTCTGTGCTGGATATCTGTATGACTATAATGTTTGTTAAAACTGAAAAGAAGCTGTATTCTTACCACAGCTGGAATACTGTGACCTGTTCTTGGGACTCATATCACAAAGAAAAGGTACACTGGACAGAGAGACAATCCACACGAGGTTCAGTCGACTGATCCTAAAGATGGAGGGACTGTCTTGAGAGTAGAGATTGAGTCGTTTGGGCCTATACTCATTAGAACATAGAAGATTCAGTCTTGACATTCTGAAACATCTATTATTTTCAGGAAACTTGATGGTGTAAATGCAGAAATGTTGTTTCCCCTTGTGGGAGAGTCTCGGACCAGGGAGTAGATTCTCTGAATTAGAGGTCACAAATTTCGGGCAGAAGAGAATTTTGTCTCCCAGAATGTAGAGAATTTGTGGAATTCTTTACCACAGAAAACTGTCGAGGTTGGGTCATTCAGTATTTTGAAGGCGGAAATGGACAGATTTTGATTGGTAATTGAATCAATGCTAACAGTTAAAACGCTGGAAAGTGGAGGTGAGGGTTAACAGTTCAGCCATGATGTCATTGTTTGGAAGACCAAACCCCATTGGCTGAACAGGCTGCTTCTGGTTCTCTATCATTGACCTTTCTTCTAAGTTAGTCTTTTCAGAATTATCTCGGCCTCATTTAAATTAACCTCCATTTCATGTTTGAAGCCCAGCTGCTTCAATGCCTCCTCATCATGAAAAAAGACAGGGATCGCCTTTCTCCCTGTTTGATGGCATGGCATTCTGCCTCTAATGCAGTGACTGCATTTAAATTCCTCCAGTCCTGTTGAATATTTGTCAAACACAACCACAGCTGTCACAGAAAAGGTTAAAGACAGATCAAAAGACAGGTGGGTGGCACGGTGGCACAGTGGTTAGCACTGCTGCCTCACAGCGCCAGAGACCCGGGTTCAATTCCCTCCTCAGGCGATTGACTGTGTGGAGTTTGCACATTCTCCCCGTGTCTGCGTGGGTTTCCTCCGGGTGCTCCGGTTTCCTCCAATCCAAAAAATGTGCAGGTTAGGCGAATTGGCCATGCTAAATTGCCCATAGTGTTAGGTGAAGGGATAAATGGGTCTGGGTGGGTTACGCTTCGGCGGGTCGGTGTGAACGTGTTGGGCCGAAGGGCCTGTTTCCACACTGTAAGTAATCTAATCTAATCTAATCAAAACTACATTTAAACTACCATATCAAACGCATTATCGGTATGCATTGCATGGAATACACACATTGCATATTAAAGGTCTCTCTGCACTTATCCATTAAACACTGCAAGGGTTGTTCGTAGATGATTTGCTTATGTGTGTATGTATGTCTGTGCCTGTACATGATAATCTACTTGTATAACAAAGTTTCGATGCATCGTGTTGTTCCCTTTTTATTCTGGTATCAAGCATTTCAAAATCAGAATGACAGTGGGTAGGAGTTCAAGCCCCTTTACACGGCTACATCAAATGTTTTCTGTGATTGTACAGCTCATGTAATGTGCTGGGTAAATCTCCCTCTATATTGTGCTGTCCAATGCAAACATGTCAAATACATTTTGGTTTAGACACAGTATAGATTCGCATCCAGGATTCCCTAAAAAAAAACCCTCCCAGAGCAGGTAAAACACAGAGTCGACACAGAATAAATCACCCTCTACAATATTAAACATTCCATGAGATGTGCAGTAAAAGTTAATTATAGACTAAATATGCATTGCACTGAACCATTAAACATTCCTCAGCCAAGAATAATACTGCTGAGTTACAATGAAAACACTATCACAGTAAAGTCTTTCCGATCAAGCATTTCCAGATAACTCAATACTCAGACAGATTTTTGAGAAAATCTGGTTGTACTGACTCAAATCTCTCGAAAGAAATGGATGAATTTGGCTGAGAGCATATGTTGGTGAGGTGTTGGCTTCATGTTATTAAGGAAAACGTTGTCCGATTGTGGAGAGGCAAAACAAGGCATCAGATATAAAGGAAAATGGGGGGAGGCAGGAGGGGAAGAGAGAAAAAGAGAGACAGAAATATTAGCTGTGCCAATGTATCACTTAATTATAGTTTTTTTTTGACTAAACATGACAATTGATACCTCTGTCATTCAACAATTATACAAATTATGTATTAAAAAGTCCTAACATCAATTAGTATTGGAATCCATTGAGTTATTTGCATTTTTTCCACAATTCGTGTGCTGTGCTTGTGGGGAAATATAAATTGCGGTTTTGTTGTTCTGTAATTTATTCTGAGAATTCTATTTCTGTGTTTATTTACATAAATGCTTAATTGGTTTCAATGAAGTGATGGGGACAGCAAAGCCAGATGAAAGAAGTGATTTGTTGGTAAGATTCAAATCGAAACAAGTTTATTTTAAGAATGGTGACCATTTTCAGAAGTGAATACCAATTTATGAAGACGAATTGCAACAGATTTTATTTATTTCTGAATGATGAACACAATTTAAAACTTTTATTTAGGTTAAATATTCAGTGCTGAAAATTCTGCAATTAAACTTCAATGTTGAACTGGATCTACTCTGAATGTCGCTGCTGAAAATGTGTTGCTTATGCCTGAAATATCGATTCTCCTGCTCCTTCGATGCTGCCTGACCTGCTGCACTTTTCCAGCAACACATTTTCAGCTCTGATCTCCAGCATCTGCAGTCCTCACTTTCTCCTACTCTGAATGTCCCACTAATTTATATTGTAGTCCGTTTAGACGGTGCAACATCACTCAAAGTGCATTTTAGAATATTTACATGAAATACTTGAAATGACATCAGGAACTGCGCAACAATTACATTTAATTGATATAGTTGTTGTGAGGTTTTGTTACACGTATTACTTTTTGGTAAGGGTCAGCAATGAGTCCCTATCCCCAACTGCCCATTCAATAGCTTGCTAAAACCACTTCAGAACACAGTGGGTCTGGAATGTCATGTCGGCCAGACCATGGAAAGGTGACAGATGCCTTGTCGTTCGTGAACCAACTGTTTTTGTATTTTCCCATTGACTCGGGTGACATGGTCACCATTTGGCTTTCTTTCCAATTCCAGGCTTTCTTTGAATTCAAATTTCACCCTGGGCAAACGATGGTATTCCAAACCCCGTCCATTCAGCATCAAACTGGAGTTTGGGAATACTGGTGTCGTGGTGTCACCGCTGTGATCCTAATATTGAGAATGCACAGAAAGCGGTCACAAACAGAAATGCAATAAATCTGACACTTTAACTCATGAACAAATATTGGAGTGCAATACTGGCAAGAACTCTCCTGCTGTTCACAGCAACGTCACAGGAGACTTTGCATCCAATCATCAATCTAAACTGTGTACCGGACTCTGTCTGAAGAGCCTGACTCACCATAATGTGCATTTTTTGAATTCTTCACTGACTTATGAAAAGGTTAGTCACATATCCCAAGAAGGTGGTCATCAGCTACCTTTTTGAAGGCCTGCCATCTTGCTCGGCTAATTATGGTTGATCTTTCTTAAGAAGCTTTATTACAGCCAAATGGCTTCTCAGTCGAGACTGTAGTGCTGGAAAAGTACAGCAGGTCAGGCAGCGTTCGAGGAGCAGGAGAATCGACGTTTCGGGCATGAGGCCTTCATTAGGATACCTGATGAAGGGGTTATGCCTGGAACGTTGATTTTCCTGCTCCTCGGATGCTGCCTAATCTGCTGTGCTTTTCCAGCACTACACTCTCAACTCTGATCTCCAGCACCTGCAGTCATCACTTTCTCCTGATGGGTTTCTTAGTCAGGTTCGGCACAGGAAAGGACCATCACCTTATTGTTGAACGAGTAGTGCAGGCCAGGTAGGAAGGTCAGACGACCTCCTCTGAAGGACAATACTGAACCATGTAACATGCTTCAAACCTTTGGTAGGTCTGTGATTATCGTTCATTATTCCAGCATTTTTATTTCATACTCTTTTATTAATTGAAGCTACCATGGTAGGGACTGATTCTGGAACTTTACTTCAAACCTTTTGATTGCTTATTACATACTCGTAATGCCTCCTGAACCACTTTATCAAACTGTCATGTTAGCTTCAATGATTTTTTTATTGACTCCTGGAACATGGTGGTTGCTTTTAGTTGTCCGTAGTTGTCCTTCAGCAGATGGCAGTAAGCTGCCTTTCTGAAATAACATGTTCCAAAATGGCCTGAGGAAGGGAATTCCAGATTTTGACCCAATTACAGTAAAGGATCGGTGACATATTTCCATGTCAGGATGCCGAGTGTTTTAGAGAGGAGCTTACAGTGGTGCTGTTCCCATGTATCTGCTGCTCCTGTCCTTCGAGATGCAAGTGGTAGTGGGAAGGTACTGTCAAAGGAAGTGGCTAAGTTACTGCAGTGTAGGATTTTAGATAGGGCATATGGCAGGTACTAAGAATCAGATTTGGAGGCAACGGACGCTTGTGGATGTGCTACTGATCACGTGGGATGCTTTGTCCTGGACAATGCCAAGCTTCTTGAGTGCAGTTGAAGCTGCTCCTATCCAGTCAAGGGGCGAGCTGTGATATTAGCCTCCTGACCTCTGTCTCTTAGACAGTCAATTGGCTTTGCGAGTCAGGAGGGTGAGTTACTCGCTGCAGTATTCCTAGCCTCCGGCCTGCTCGTACAACCATTGTATTTATATGGAGTGTCCAGCTCAATCTCTAATGAACAATAAAACCCAGGGTGTCGATGGTGAGGGATTCAGTGATGGTAACACTATTGAATGTCAAGGGGTTTTGGTTAGGTTTTCTCTTATTGTCAATGGTCATTGTCTCGCAGCTTTGTGGTGTGAATGCTATGTGCCACTTGTCAGCTCAAGTCTGGAAATTGTCCAAATTTTGTTGTGTTTGAATGTGGACTGAGGAGTCACTAAAAAGTGCGAGATTCATGCAGATTTCACTTCTGATCTTCTGATGGAGGAAAGGTCATTGCTGAAGCAGCTGAACATGATTGTGCCAAGGACACTTTCTTCAGGAACTCCAACAGGGATTTGCTTTGGCTGAGACGACTGCCCTCTAACAAGCAAAGCCATCTTTCAATGTGTGAGGTATGACTGCAGGCAGCAGGGAGGTTGTCACCTGATACCCATTGAACCCAGTTTTGCTAGGCTCCATAATATCACCCTCTGTCTAATGTGACCTTAATGTGAAGGGCTGTCACTCTCCCCTCATTTCTGGAATTCAGTTCTTTGTCCATGTTTAAATCAAGTCTGTAATTCAGACATGAGCTGAGTAGGCCTTGCGTAACCCACTTTTACGCAGGTTATTGCTGAGCTAGTGCTGCTTGAAAGCACCTCCCTACATCTAACTCATGATTGAGCATGGACTGATGGGACAGTAATTCGCCAGGGTGGTTTCACCTATTTTCTGTGCACAGGACGTGCCTGGCCTATTTTCCACATTGTCCATGCCAGTGTATAAGCTGTACCGGGATTGCTTGGCTAGCACAAGTCATCAGTATTATTGCCAGAATTTTGTCAGACTCCATAGCATTTGCAGTAACCCCTGCCCCACCCCCCTCCCTCCTCCCCCCCCCCGCCTCCCCCCACCGGCCAACAGTGTCTTGATTTCACATGGAGAGGGGCGAATTCCCTGCTGACAGGTAACTGTGATATTGGTGATCTATGAAAGATGCCGAGATGGATCACACAATTGACACTTCTGGCTGAAGATTGCTGTGAATGCTTCAGCCTTAACTTTTGTGCTGATGTGTTGTGCTCTCCAAAGCAGAGCAAGGAAATATCTGTGGAGCTTATTCCTTCAATGAGTTGTTTAATTATCAACTTTAATTCATGTCTTGATGTGGCAGCACTGTGGGCTCAGAACCCTGTTTCCTGAAAGAATGGTCTAGGCACAATATCTCCAGACTATAATTCCAACCCCCACTCCATAATGTGGATATTCACAACAGAAGATTGCTTATCCTTTGTATTGTGTAGATTCCAACAATGCATCGTATATTCGCTTAAATTGTTAGTCTCGAAAATACTTTACTTCACAGACTTTAGGATATAATGTTCTGTTTTCAATTCTTCTCTCCGACAGACAAGGTCATCGATGTCACACTGGCTTTCCTCCTCACTAATTGCAAAACCAAACGTTTTTCACCTCATCTTTGAACTTACTGATCAAAATTGCTACATTCTTGACTAGACCGTTCATATACGCTGCAAACATCAAAGGATCCAGCAACCAGTCATGTAGTAAGCCACTGGACACAAGATGTCTTCACAATGACTACCTTCGACCATTACCTTCTGCTAACAAATAAACCTTCGAATCATTTGCCAAACGGCACCAGATCCCATGAACCCTTACCATATTAAAGATGCAAGATCTGGTCAAAAACCTGATTGAAGTCTAGAAGCATTACATCCACTTTTTACACCCGATGTTACATCTCATTGCCTCTCCGGAAAACAGAATCAACCACTTCCGATATGATATCACTTCCACCAAAGCCATGCTGAATTTTATTGCTTAAACCTTACAATTCCAACTTTTAATGAATGCTGTCTCTTAGATTTACTTATTAACTTCCCTCGAGCTTTCTACTTTTAAACATAGGTTTATGAGTGAAACTACACATTGTCACTTAGCTCCTTTCACCCGATGACAACTCTTCTTATCTCTCTGACAGATAATTTACTCCAGCTGAAATAATCTTGTGTCTCTTCTGGTTCATTCTGGGAAATGGGAATGGAATTGAATACAGTGTTGAAACCAACAGCAATCTGTCCGTTTGTTCTTGACACT